>NC_051059.1:9365213-9697713 GCF_904848185.1 Acanthopagrus latus | reverse complement strand
CACGCGCGTATTTCTTTTAACATTTTTGCAACACACATGCCATCTTGTGACACGCCTCGCTTTCACCAAAACATTTCTCAGCAGGGAAGAGGAAGCTGCAGTTTCACATAAGTTTCATTTGTGAAATTCACGAGAAAAGCTTCCTCGGGGGCAAAATAAAGAAAAGCTGAAGATGCCTGTTAGATGACTTAACAATTAAACACACAGTGTTGTGTACATAGTCACAGTAAGTGTAAATTATAAAAACAATATTATGGGAAGGTGCAGCAAATGCAACAGTTGAGAGAAGTGGACGTTTTATAGAAGGCACAAAGCATCAATCTCATATTTGTTTTGCTTAACTCTGTCTGGACCCCCTTCACCCCGCAGGGTGTAGCCCCTCCAGACTGCCTCTGATGCTGCAGCTGGATAGTCTGCTCTTCATTTGTTTCAGGAACAAAGAGAGAAGGAGGAAAAAAGGCACACACAAAAAAAAAAAAAAAAAAAAAACGGAAATGGGAAGGGAAGGAAAATCTCCATTTTCTGACCTAAACTTGGCAGCCGCTGATCAGAGAGTTTCATTGCCATCTAATCACTCCAAAGGAAACCCTAGCAAAGATGACTCAAAGAGCTGAAATGTCACTGATAACATGCAAGTGAGACATGAAAGGGTCGTGCATTACAATGCAAAGCAAACTATTTTCCTAAGAAAACACTCTAAGCTTAGTCATAAAGGCGAGGCACCACGGGTTCAAAAAAAAAACAAAAAAAAAAAACCCTTTTATCCACACATGATGAGTGAGGGCGGTTATTCCATGAGTGTGGAGCTCTTTAGAGGGAACTAATATCTTTGCTTCTCTGACAGAAACGACCAGCCTAGAAAATGACTTAAGATTCACTACACTGCAAGCGTAGTATAAGATGCTGCTTTAGACATTTTCAACCATAAAAATGTAACTTTGGGAAGAATACTCTGATTACAGCCTCTCTTCTCTGTGAAGAAGTAAATGAAGCTTCTACAGCCACCCTATCACTTAAAGTAATCATTTCAGTATCAAGGTCAGTCATTTGTAACGATAATGAACCCAGTGACTTTCTTGCCAGACTGGCAATCAGCATAACAAATTAAACTGGAGCAACAAGGTTAGTCACTGATCTCCTTGTGCTCTGTTTCAGACGCCTTTCTGAGCAGATCATTTACTGCTGCCAGGTAAAAACATGAACCTCCCGGTGCTACCAAGCAAACAAGATTGTGTGGTTTATAAATTGTGCAATATGTAAAGACAGAACAGTAGCTGCTGATCAAGTACAACAATGAATAAATAGATAACACGAGAAGTGCAAACAGCCTTCACACGGCAGGGCTGCGGTCACTACCGCATTTAGAGAACTCCTTTCTCTTAAAACAACTGAGACTTAATGTTCCATGACTTGAATTTAACGCTGCTATCTCAGCATAGAACAGAGCTGCAAATAAAATAATCACGGCTTCATCAACTGAGAATAACTGCAAGCAAATTCCATGTTGCCCTGGTAGCTGGTCTTTAGTTTATGTAAGTGGACACGGTTTCTAAACTTGTGATAGCTACTGTTACTCTCTGTTAGCAGAGCTGAGAGAGGCCCTGACACGCAAGCAAGAGAGACGGGGAAGGTAACGTAACTGTGTGCCTGCATGTGGCCAATAAATCAACTGCTATAAATTCTTACTCTAAGCACCAGGTTTGCACCAACTGAAATAGTTCCTCCGCAAGAAAGAGTTACAACTTAAATCTCATACACAGCCCATAGGAACTTGGCTTTGCATTTCAATTTGACATTAGACACTTAAGTGATAGTGTCACCAAGCAAATGTCTAAGGTTAGATTACTTTCTAATTATCTAACAACTCTTCATCATTATCGCTTCATCATAATGCTTTGTCCAAGATCACACACCGTTTATTGTTGCTTGCTGATTAAAGTGAAGTATTAGAAAAGTGTTCAAAGGCAATTGGGCACAAGAGACAACACAGTAATAATCACCGCATTAAGAATATTGGGTTTCACTTACAGGAAGTGAAGCTAACATGTCTGTGGTGCGAGCAAACATTGACAAAATGTTCCAACGACCTTGAGAACTCCAACTGCACCAACTTCTTCTGTAGCCAGCTGGGAGACTCTCGAGGAACTGCTGCAATCTGCAAAGTCATGGGTCAAGCTAGCGAGCTAATCTGTTTGCATGTTAATGGCTGGGTGTCGACTCTTGGTTGTGCAATCAGTTCTGAGTGTGGCAAATTGTTTTATGAGTTTTAATAACATTTTAAAAAGTCACAATAGACACATTTTGGTAGGAAGGGATTATATAAAAAAATAATGCTTCCTGTCTTTTGGTTTCAAAGACTTCTGAGCTTTTTTCTTCATTCGTGTTTTTATTCATTAGTTAAATTTTGTCAAAGAGATCCTTCAGTGTGCTTTTCAAATTTGATGAGTAGTTCTACATGTATCAATATGCATTAAGTGTATAATGTCATATTCTGGACGGAAGCTTTTTTTATGTTTGTTTTTTTCGCTCATCTTCTTTTTTTTTATTGTCTAGAGAATCAAAGTGATAAGGTGCCACCCTACTAAACTGTTAATTTATTGTTACATACGCATGCAAGTCTTTACTAATTTGATTCTTACTGTAGTACAGATCAACTAGCAAGGCTGAAAAGAAGCCTTTCCATCTTTCCATCCGTCTGTGTTAGGGTGTGACATGCTGGGGCAAAGAAGAAACATCCACAGCTGTAATTTAAGATGAAGCAAAGAGAATTAATAGTCTACAACTCTGGCGCCAAAATATGAGTTCAACCAGCATGTGGAGTAGAAGAGGCAGGTAAATCAGGAATGAGGAGGCACTTAATCCCACTGGCACTCATAAGTGGTTTCTGCATGCAAACCATCCGGACTGTGTCTCCTCAGTCAAACTGTGCAGCCCCTGTGAAGTGATGCCAACTACTACCAGCAGCACCGGTCTGACTGAAACTCGACAGGAGGGCACCGTTGTGTGTGTGCGCGAGTGCCTGGCATTAAGCACCACCACGCACATATAGGAGCCTTGCAAAAAAAAGTTACCTCCAAGGAAAGAAAGAGACCACCCCCTTTCATAGCCCACCCTATCACAACACACACACACACAGTGCAGTCAGGACCACCTACTGCACAGAGCAGCACAGCCACCATGCCCTGCTCTACCTTACACACACAAATCCACCCGCACACATGTGATTCATTAGCACAGTGTTCAAAGCGCAGAGAACAGGGAACCATTATGACTCAACGCCATTAACACCAACACTCCGAGATGAAAAACTGTGTGTGTGTCTCACACTGCTACTACACTACTACTCTGACCCCAAAAAACTCTTAAATTCACTGCTGACGAATACAAACACTATCCATTAAAGGCTGAAAGAAGAATCAGTCCTGTCAACTGTACAGTATGTGTGGTCCCTTCACTGAGTATCTGACGCCTTTCACACTCAAGTAGCTTTTGTAATAAAGTAATGCCGCTGGAAATAAACTGCTTTAGGGCTTAAGTATTACCGGCTGCACCTCAGACTTGACAAGAAGTAATGACGGATCTTTTTCTACATCCAAAGCCTTCCATTTAGTTCACCCCAAAATGGCAAGTGAGTCATTTTCCACCCTGTCATTTGTGGTCTGTAGGACTAAAAACACTGTAAGGTAGCACCTATACTTCACTATTTAAGGAAAATAATAATAGACATTCAAGAGGGCTTTCCTTATAGCTGATTTCATTAGCTCCAATAACTTGGAGAGGTCTTAGCAAAAGCAGAATTTCAGCCTCAGTCTAGATATTGTAAGCTCTTCTAAGACACATTTAAATGCTTCTGCATTAGGTCCACACTACAAAATCTCATCAAAAGGTCATGGGAATCTACGTGTCGAGAAAGCTGATCGGTTATCTGACTTGGTTATCTAACTGTCGGGACAGTTTGGAAATGGATAAAAAGAGGCTCACATCTCATCCATAATAATGACTGTTTTTGTGTTGATATCAATATTACATGGATTTGGACGCATCTGCAATATCAACGAAAGAGTGAAAAGCAAAATACTGGGAAGGGTTAGGGTTAGACAGAGCCATTATAAACACGACAAATTTCTCTCTTGGTGAATTTTCGAGACAATGATCGGCTCTGTTCACACAAGGGCTCAGTTGGACATGATGCAGAATTTGTACTCAGCAGTGGGCAGGGTAAATTTCCATGTAAAGGTGTAATTTGCAAAAACAAAACAAAACAAGAAAAAGACTTCATGTTGCTCTTTTTACTGGAAAGCTATTTTCTGTAGCTATCTTTGGCTGTGCACTAGCGGCAGTTAGCAAGCAGCCCAGCTGGCTGTTGAGCTCAGTGGCCCTAATAAGCTGATGGGAGTCGGCTCAGTCAACCAGCCTCCCGTACCCCTTTTCAACCAAGGCAGTCACAGAACTGGCTCTGGGCCCTGGTTTCACAGTGGCACTAACACTCATGTTTGCCGAGCATGTGTAAATGGAACTTGTACTGTATTTGAAACTGTAACGTATTTTTATTCTTTTTGCTTTTCTATTCCTCATTCTAGTGTTAACTTTTAAAAGCCTACTGTGGACAGATGTTAAAACAATTTGTTAAAAAAGAAGAAAACTAGTAATTTAGCATCTTGCCTTAAGAAATAAGTGCAGTGCGCTTAGTGGTTATCTGGGACTTGTGCATGGCTGTATGTTACGGCATCAAAGTTACTGTGATGCCCATGTCAAATAAATAAACTAAAACTAAGCATGATGCAAATACTGCAGATATAAATGATCATGCACAAGAACTTTCGTCTCTGAACTGCTAAAATCCAAATCAAAGTTGAAACTTTATTGGCAGTATCACTTCTGTTGATCATGTTAAACACTCCTCTTGCCTGGCGTCTGTCTGACTTTATATTACCAGCTGACAAGTGAAGAACACTGAATTGTGGAAAGGCGATATTTGGAGTCTAGACAGATGTCTGCTGCTTTGAACAAAAGAGAGTTCAAAGACTTGGGCCCCAGCCACAAGCCAGTATATTGGTTGTTATCCCTTGTGTACTCATGCACGCATGCGCACGCACACGCGCACGCACACACACACACACACACAAAACTCTCTCATTTTCTCATGTACACCCCTCCCCCCCTGCACACTCTCCCTCTTTTCTAGCAGGAGTTTCCCAGTCTGCAGGCGAAGCTAAAAGTAGCCTTCTCACACACTCCTGCTGCCAGTCAGCACTTTTCCAACTGAATGAAAAACCGTCTCTTGCTACACCTAAAACATGACCCTGCACTGGAGCTGGCTGCTGATCCGATCAGATCTGTGCCACTGTGCAGTCCCCCTCCTGCTTTACCACAAACACTGTCCTGTTCTCACTCGGGTACCGTGCTTATCAAACTCAGTAATACTCAGTCATCAGTCCTGCTGCTGATTAAGTGGGAATGTGTTTATGAGCCAGAGGGAGAGAGGCTGGGTGCTGAGTTTGTTGGACTGTGAAAGAGAAAGGGTGAGGCTGGGAGGAGATGGTGAGGGCTCACAAATGTTCATTCTGTGAGAACCACCAGAGTGACATCACCACTTTCCCACCAGAAAAGAGAGAGGAGCTGAAAGGCCCTGCTTTGTTTGGCAGCCACTGACATGGAGTTGACAGTGAAAATATTATAATGATTTTGTTTACAAGGATAAACACAAACCATAGAGACAAGAGGCAAGGATTTTCACAAGGATTTAGAGTAGTAACCAGACAGTGGGAAAAAGAAGCCAGCTAAGGGCGTCTGAGGGCACGACCCCTCGAAGAAAAAAAATCAGGCCCAAAAGTCAAAAGATTATAATGCCCAGATCATACACCCTACTCATAATATATGCTTTAATGAGTTTGCCTACCTGATTTTAAAGAAGACTTAGCCTTCCTGTGCAAATTAGAACACAAATCCTGTGATTAGCTATTATGACTTGGAGTAATAATTTGCATAATTGATTAATGGCAAAAGGAGTTAAACTGTATACTATAAAATTCCGATGGAAGGCTGAGGCATAGCCATTTTCCCCAGTCCATCCTCATCAGACAAACAACCATATCAGTAGACTGTGACAGCAGCTTATTACAAGCAATATTTACATTTGCTGTTAGGCGGCGACTTCAGGTGGCTGCAGTAATTATTTCAGCTGCAAAAGTGGAAGTGAGATGAAGTACAATAAAGAGCGAGTCCCCATAGGGAGAAGGACAGGGATGGATGGCTGGGTAAGACGAGCACAAGATTTTCGTTTCAAAACTGATTTATTTTAACTCACTTACATAATGAAGTTACTCATGTTTTCTAGGTGTGTCTTTAACCAAGCTTACAGTAGAAAAGTAGTTATTTAAACCAAAAACACCATGTTTTCCTAAACATAACCAAGCCATGTTCTTGCCTAATCCTAACCAAACTTTTGCATACAAAGAATGGCTGGTATGTCGGTCGCTGTTGTTTTGGTTTGAGGATGTGTTGCATTGTGTCCACGTAGCACAAGGGCCTTTTACTTTGACCACAATGCCTGTTCTGGTGTGCGTTTGCAGAACATCTCAAAGACGGCTTTCCAGTAAAAAGTGCAATGTAAATTATGATCATCTATTCATTCGATCATGGAAAAGGCAGTGCTTTGATAGTACTTTTCAAAGCTTACTGCAAAACTTACACCACTAACTTGAAGAAAACGTGAGGCCCCAAAATGCCTTTTCAACACACTTTGTCCTCTCAAATGTACAGTTTCAACTGCAGAAAAAAAGAGCTGCAATCAACAGAAAGTTTACAACGACAGCTTTTTTGATAATTGATTGATCACATAATTTGATTCATTAAGCTAAAAATACAGAATAATAGCTGGTTGCAGCTTCTCCAATGTGTGGATATTCTGCTCAAAACAAGACTTTTAAAGACATCCTGGACTCTAAGAACTCTCAGAAATGTAAATAGATGAATCGATTCATCAAAAATATCCACACCAATAATGAAAGCAAATGAAATGTACTGTATAAAAGAGCATCTGTTTTATCAGCTGAATGCAAGGCCAGCCCATAGTGAGGAACATACAGAAAGCTAGATTGTTTGCTTTAAGGGGGAACTATGACAAGCCACAGAGCTGCAGCACCACCCCCAGAGCTGCAGGTATGGCTGCTGAGATAAGTAAAGCTGACGGGACCCCACCCAGGCCACTGGCTCACACTCAGTACAGGGGAATACTGGGAAATTCAGCTCTCTATGCTGGTCTGCAAGTGTGCTCACTTGTGACTGGCTGAAGGGTATCCATTATTCCTGTGAGCACACATTTCCAAGAAAAGCTGCTGGGCTGTGCAAAGGTTAATGGAAAGTTGTCTAGATTAAACATGTGGTGCTACAAATAACACATGTCTGTATCACCATGAAAACCTTTCAGCTACACTCCCATACAGTGGCTCCTCAGACTTTGGCAAACTGCAGACAATCCTGTAAATTCTGTGGTTCGACAGGATGAAAAAAACAATCAAGCATACTGTAACACAGTCACACAGTGTCTAGACGGAAGACTAGACTGGACTCATTTCTGCAGGATTTCTAAATCCCAAATTCACACGCAATTACTCGAGGCTCATTCCTGTCCAAATAAACTCTGAATGATTCCTTGTTTCAAGCACAGACTAGATGGCTGACAATTTCTGCTGCAGGAATTACAAGTCGACCCAGTTTATTAGGAATTCAAAAACATTTCAGTGCAAAACAAAAAGCTGGGCATGTCAAGTTAGATAAGGTTAGCACATCCATGAGATAGCGAAGCCAAGTCAGCTAATCAGTGTCCCTAAACATGATGATATTCAGAACAGGATTGTGTGAACATGACAGGACTGACTGCACATACGGTGGTTGTTACTGAAGAGGAGCAGCATGTGTGTCAGTGACTCTGACATAATGACAGATAACAGTGATAACAGAGGGGACAAGTAACACTCTGCTATGTAAGGCTTAAGAAGGGCGAGGATTCACATGGCCAAATAAGATGATCCCTAACCAGGCAGCCTTTAATTATTCCCCACAGAGAACAATTCACACATTCATCTAATCAACCAATGCTGCCTGATTTAGACTTGCAGAGTGGCTGTGAATCTCTTTTCACTGCATAAAAATAAAATAAAACTTAGCTGTCTTGGTTGGCTTTCATCCTTTGCCAGAGATAATAGTGTAATTTATGGATGAACGCACACGGACAGTCACTGGCTTTTTGCAGAGGAATTACGGCTGCATGTTCACACCATTAAAACAACAACCAGAAACCCGTCCTTGACTTATTTCACCTCTCGCTACACGCCAGTGAGTCGGGTGGTGAAATATGGCTCCTGAACTGCTGAGTGGGACATTTTAAGCTAGCAGGGTCAGCCATCCTGTTAGCCTATTGTTTGAGATAGCAAATTATCAGTTGTGTAATCCTAAATGTGGGTGCAGTGTGGTTTAAATGTTATGGGGGATGTGGTGTAAGTGTAGTGTAGGCAAGTGAAGGTCTAATGGATACCTGCAGCAGGTGTATACATGTAACACCTTGAGCTGTATTTTTTTTTTTTTAATATATGCAAGGTAAAACATTTTACCTACCTCCCTCTCTTCTAAAACTATTGCTGGATAGTCAGTGCAGGGATCCATGCAGGTTTAATAGCACAATGCATTAAACATCTGATATGGGCGATCCTGAAGGCATTCACGATCTACGCATCAGGCAAAATGTAGAGATTGCGGTATTTAATGTCGTCTGTCTTACGTTTCCTAACTTCACATGACCTCAGAGACAAGCAGATCTGGTTTACATGAACAAACCAATGGAGTGATATGGCCTACGAGATGGCTATGCTGATTGGGCATATTATTATTGTGGCTCTTCCTTGGTTGACATACATAATGCATGAGATTAAGCTAGCAACATGGTGGATGAAGAGCTTGTGCCAAAAAAATAATCATCTTTAATGTAATATTGAGTTGTATGGTGGAGATGTGTCAGACTCATGTATATTTATGCATCATTAATACATGGAAAATCTATTAAATTAAACTTTAGCTGATAGCTATTTCAGTGTAAGCGGTTGAGCTGTAAGGAGCCATTTTTTGCTTATTGTGTATTTTTTGATTGTTTGTTTACATTTTAAAACAAGTCCCCATCTACTTCAGTTGTTTAGGAGAGCTGTGATGCTACAGAAATGTTTTGTGGACTATGAAACTTCATTAGACTTTCCATTGGCATTGAGGTGAGTAGATAATGACTGAATTTTGATTGATGATTGTAATACCACAACATCTCCTGTTTGAGATCAGATGACCTTGTGTATGAATTTTCCTTGTCTATCTCCAGTCTCATCCCTAACAGGCTAGACATTTCTCCTAGACAGGAGCAATAAATTACATCAAAACACGAATTGTTGATGGGGACGGCGTAGGCTCGGACATCAGCATGTTTTGATATCAACAGTCAAATTAACATTGTAGTTCATATTGTGAAGACAGATGCATCTAGCTCAAAATGCACCAGGGGCAAATTGTACTTATAGCACAAAGAGACATCAAGAGAGACAAAAGGTGACTGACAATAATGACGGTGACATGCTCCTCCTTTCCGTTGATGTAACTGCCAACTGAGCTCCTTGCATTCTTTCCACAAGAACGTCCGGCGGTAATGAGTCAGTTACGGTGTTGATGCTCAACAAGTATTCAGACACAACTTCTGGCTTTACTCACAGGATGCCAAACGTCTGCGAGTGACACAAAAACAGACACAGAGGTCAGCAGCCTGTGTCTCCCTGATACCATTAGCAGCTAGAGCATGGACTAAAAATAGCCACCAGGTCTGTGTTGTTGCTGGCTGCAGTGGAGCTGGTTTCTGCTAAAAACTGCTCAAACTGTGACAAAGAATTACAGCACTGAATGCCAGCTGGGTTTCCACTGAGGTGCCTATGAGCCCCTGGTTCCCCAGTAATGGGCCATTATCAGGCCCGGAGCAGCCCAAAACAAACACAGGCCTATGGCAGATAATGCCCTTCAGACGTCACTGCAGACGCACAGAGGGTGACATGCAGGAGACACGGGCGGCCTAGGCAGAGAGGGCTGCCGGGCAGCGTCTCTCTGCTCTGCCCCTTGGAAAACAAACAGCATTGTTGTCAAAATAAAAAAAAAAAAAACACACAAAAGAAAGCTTAGTGCAAGTCGGAGTGGAGTTTGCTGGAAATTGATGCAGGAAAGGAACGAATGAATGTAGGGGCGGAGGGCTGGAGAGAAAGATGTGTGCTTGTGAGGCCAAGAGAGATAAGAGTTTGTGTGTGTGGAGGAGAGAGAGAGTTCAGCTGGAGGGAGCAAGCTGTGCAGCTGTGTGTATGTTGCATTTGGGCGCATGCCAAAAATCTGCTGCTGGCGACAGCAACGCCATAAAACTTAAAGCTATTGTAAGTGCTTTGCCTTTCGTCTCAGTGCCTCATGCCTCTGAAAGCTACTATTCATGACGAAGGCAGGGAGATACTACACAATGGATCTCCATCTCTCACCCAACACTGCCCTGCCTATATGGAACAATAAACAAAGGTATTCAGTCTTTCCAGCCTCCACCCCTGAGCTGGTTCAACCACATGTATGTTACTGCTGCAGGGAAGGAGGAACAGGGAAGGCCAAAGGTCTGCAGTGTTGCTGGCTGGCCATCATGAAGTCCCTCCCTCCTCCTCCCTGCTGGAGCTGAGGTAGGAAGGGTTAAACGACAGTGTGCATGGATGGAATAAGTGATAAAGGCTCGGACGTCACACGGCTCACTAGAAAACAACGTAAAGGTCGTAAAGGAGAGTTTGTTTTTGGAGTAAAGAGGAAATGGGATTAGTCAGAGGGTGATATAAATGAGGATGGGGGGTGTGTGTATGAGGATTGCGTATGAGTCAATGTGTCAGAAGGTGCAAAGTCCATTTTTTTCAGTAGACATTGGCATGGGCCTTTTATGATATTTAGGTATGGACACAATCTTTGTCTTGAACATGCTCTGCAGTATATGTTACATTTATTACAGATGTCGACTGATAAGGTTTTTTCAGGGATGATACCGATTATAAGAAATCAAGGAGACTGAAAACTTTGGACCAATAATTATTTGCAACACAAATTAAAATCTTTGTGTTAAAATTTAGAATTTTCCATTTTCTGCTACTTTATACTCCCTCTATTCATTTGATAGATTCAGTTAGAAGTTACTACAGACTCAGACTTGTAAGTGTTTATAGGTTATTAATTGTGACATGTTACCAATCAAATATTGTTGTAGGAGGGACATTATGTGAAAAGATGTTGCATAAGAGCCAAACTAGCACATTTTCAAATTAGTTTATCGGCAATCTAACAGAAAAATCAACAATTAAGATTAAATCCTGTAACAGTCTGACTTGCACAGCTATAACTATATTAAGAAAAATACTGAATAGCTAAGACCACCTCTGTTTAACAGGACAAAGGGATGAGGTGGCAGCACAGGCTGCATGAGGGTAGGAAGGGAGGGAGAGAGAAAGCAACCAAAACCTCTATACCATCAAAAACGTTTTTACAAAAATCCCTTTTCATTTCATTTGGTGGTGAAACTCCAATAAAATTCCTATTTGACTCATCCACAGGAATGTCCCCAAACAGAGCACACTGAGCTGAATGAGGAGGATGCCTGTTCTGTTGCCAAGTCTCAGACTCACACCATCATAAAGCATTTCAAACTGCATGATATTAAGCATAACCTGACAAAACTTAGTGAAAAATGCCTTCAAAATAGATTTGTAGCCTTGTGTCAAGGGATTACAGCACAGATTAGAGCCTACATGGAGCCACTGTAGCTGAGGTGCGCCTCTTCAGAAATCTAAATACATGTAGCGCCCGCAGCAGCTACAGAGACACCATGTGGAAACCACAAGAACTGTGATTGGCCAGTTTGGCCCTCCCTGTATCTTCTCCTACAAGTTCTGGATTGCCAGTAGAGAGACTGTGTTGAGAGTGAGAACAACATTATGTACACTGAAGAAAGGCTCAGAAATATTTTCCTTTTCGGCAACACGCGTACGCTATAACATAAAGTGAAGGACAGAATGTCAACAGAGTGACTGTGAAGAATTAAATTCAAACACAATATAGAATAATACATCCATCCAATGTTGTGGCGCTACTACCTAGGAATAGTACACACACTATTAACTCATCAGGACATAAATTCAACATCTTTAGGTTTAAAAGGTGTTGACTGGGAACAACAAGAAATCTGAAGCTTTCACTTTGGGCTCTGGGAAACTGCCTTATTTTCTGAAACTTCAAAGACTGTTTCAATGTATTGAGAAAAGAAATTTCCAAATTAATCGATAATGACACTTGTCATTTGTTGATACTACCTGCTCACCTGCTATCAGCTCGTTTAGAACGCAGCTCTCACAGGACAGCCTCATGAAACCTCGTATGTGAAGTAATGAACATAGTCAGTGCATGTGAGCATGGTTTGTGCATATGCATAGTCAGTTTTATACAGAGCGAGTAAACAGTGTTGTCAAGTGCATCGCTTTCTGTAGGATTAATATTTAAATATAAATAATGCAACAAATATTCAACCATTATTCTTTCCTGATTGTATATTTTGCAGTTAACTAACTCTAACCCTGACCCTATTTTTCTATTTGTTAGAATATGGCTGCCACTCATGCAAACCAAACCCAAAGAATTGATTGCCAATCGCAACCTCGCAACTATTACTGTTGAATTTAAACATGTTTTTTATAAACTATGTTTTAAAGCTTGACGCTGTGTCAGATGATGGTAGTCATAAGCGGTCGCTGTTGTTGCACAAAGAGAGCACGAGTGAAACTGCATCCACATTTCAGAGCGCTCGTGTTGCAGGAGACGTTGGTCAATGTTTTGGCACTGCATCGTTAAAGCTGGGATATTTGAGAAGACATGCTTACTCTACTGTGTCGCTCTGAGGGTGAAATTTACTTGTCTGTGCTCTGCCGACTTTAGACACTGCAGGTCAGAGTTCAAAAGGCCGGCTGGGAGAGCGTAGGTTTCATTTTTCACTCCTGTGTCTGAGCAGTTTCTCTTACTTGTGTGTCATCTCTGCACCAAGCCTAGATAAGAGACTAGGATCTCAATACAGAGCTTGAGATAGGTGAAATCTACAACACCTTACATTTAGTTTAAAGCAGCCACAATATTATATATGCCAAGGCTCTTCTGTAGCCAGTTGGTAGCACTCTAGAGCCTCTTATCTGTCATCAGTTGTTATTTTCTACTGTTTTGAACAAGCCCCATGAAGCTCAGAAGAAACTCCTGAGCCTTCCTTGAGCTTACGGGAAGCAACTGATAACTTCAGGAGATGGATGATGAGTCACATGACGCCAGTGTCTTTATCAACGCCACTGACTGGGTATAGCTCAGGACCCAATGATCCACATTATCTCCAGGCCTAACGGACAATTCAGAACAAACAAGGACAGGAATGACAGGCATGAGATCACAACACGTGACCACTGAGGCAAGCTGCATGAGGAGGGCCACATGAGTACACACACACGCTCAAAAAAAAAAAAAAAAAAACAGGAACAAGATGTTGGAAAATGTCTTTTGTGGAAAGAGAGAAGTGCTGATGCCTGATTCCTTAAATTATGGTTAGAAATTTTCAACAGTCATGATGATCAACACAAATTCATGACAAGGGTGCAAACAGTTAAGTATCATTAGAATTAATATCCACTGTTTTCTTAATGGATTATCAGGTCATGACAACATTATCGCAATAAACTCAGCAAGCGTTAATTGTGCTACAGTTTCCGTGGCCAGGTGACCGGTTTTATGAAGCTTTATGACTGAGTCGAAGGTCTTGATCAGTGCTGAGCGGGAAGAGGGATGAGGTCAGGACAAAAGGCCAACGCCAGAAAGAATGAGACTCGGAATAGGACAACAAGAAGCCTGAGTAAATGACTTTCCTGTTATTGTTAAAACTTTCAAGCATTCATTGTATTGTCCTATGCGGAAAATCCCACAAGTCTGACAATTGTGAGATTCGGAAGGATGGATTTGCAGGTACTAATGCTAATTCATTGAGTCATTTATATTTGGATTTATGCAAAGTTGTCCGTAAAATATGAAACTAGCATCTAGTGAAACTAGAGGGCGAGACAGAAGATCACCAGAGTCATTAGGGTTCATCATCTGATAACCATGAATGTCTGTACAAATTTGGATCTGGATAAAAACATGTTTTGAGATTTTTCTCAGGATGAGAGAAAGCTTTGATGAGCTGATGGCGCTCGGGGAAAAAGTCAGAAAACCGTCAACCAGGACCAGTGAGTCCAAACAAAGACAACCTGATGACACTTTAGAACTGTTTCATATGCTGCATAGCACTCATTGTGACGAGTAAACTGAACTGCATGTGTAATATTGGAGCAAGAAAGAACAAACGCATGATAGAATTCCATCACTGCATAAAATTCTAAGAAAAAAGAAGCGGAAACAACCCTGATGTCACTCAACCTGTTGCATTATGTCATATTCAGTGTGACAGTAGGCCACAGAATTGCCATTGTCAGCTTACTTACAGTCGAAAGTACTTTTGTTTTTGTTTTTTAAACATCTGTAGATTTACAGAAATGGGATGCAGAGAAGGAAAATGAACATAAACTGAAATTTCCAGAATCATCTTGAATCATTTAAAAACGGTAAGGTCATCTGGTGTATGTCTGAGAGAGCACGAAAACAGACCAAACTAAAGCAAGTCAGATAAATCTGGATAAAGTAGATTCATTATGGTTACACGAGACATTTAAGACACCAAGGCATGTAAGTTGAAATTATTAGTTCAAATACATCAAGACGGGAGGCAGACAGACTCTCACGTTGACTTTCACAAAGCTAGATTGACTTACAGACCCCCAACCCCGACACAGACACGCACACACACATACACACACACACACAAAGGGGTCTGCGTTACTATTAATCAGGAGCCACATGAATGACTGCCCCTCCCTCCAACCGCTGTGACTCCGTTGATCTAACAGTTTCAAAGACCTGTCGGGAGGAGGAAGAGGCTCACACTGTGGGTCAAACTGAGGCCACTTCCTGTACAGCCCACCACGAACCCCCTCAAAAATGATGTTGGCCTCCTCCTTATCCTCCCCTCGTCTCCCTTTACTTCCTCTCGTCGTGCTCTGTTCATATCTCAGCACAACACTGAGGTCACTGGGTCCACCTGTCTCATTAATACAAGGGACTGTGGACACTTGAAACTGCTTTGTGTCTGCAGCTTCTGAAGAAAATCTCAAACAAAACTACATTGTGGCAAAGCCTCAACATATAGGCGTGTATGCACAGAGATGTAATCATTTTTTCCCCAAACGGCGCCAGTATGAAATGTCTGAATTGCAGATTCTGAGGCTGATTGCTCCTCCTGCTGAGGAAAAAAAATTCACATAATCAGATAACTGTTTGTTACAGTTCAGAGAGGTAACTGCACAAGGAGCCACTGTACAAGAACCATTCATGGACAAAATGTGAGTCCTTGTTCCAGTGTGCTCCTGAACAGAGAAAAACGACTCTATAAATCAAAGTCACACAAAGCCTTTCGAGCACTTTAATCGTGAGTCCATTTGACCAAGTGTGAATGAGGCACCTGATTTCAGACACTGAGACTGTGGACAAGGAGACAGACGGTGAATTGTGCATCTCTCCGACACCTGTTGCTGCTCATTTAAGATTAGGACAGAAACGGAGTGTGGTGTCGGACAAAAACTTTGGAGTCCTTGGATTTAAAGGCGACAAAAAAAAGGGGTGTGAGCGCAGACACTTGTTGATGCGGACCCCCATCCCACAGGTGTCGAGCTCCTCTCCAGAGCCGGGACCAGGCCTCATGAGGACACACACACTGACCTTTGTTTGGGCTGCCAACAAACTTCCCCGCAGACTCATAAAGGGTGCTAAAGAAATGAAAGAATCCATCAAAGTGACACTGTTTCTGCAGCCCGCTCACACACAAACACACACCCACTGATTCCACTATAAGCGTTATGAATGATTCATTTGTCAGCGAGGCCTTTAAGATGAGATGCCTGCTTCTGCTGCATCTTAAACTTTCCTCCAGTTGCAAAGCTGCCGAAACTACACCGCACACTGCCAACGTGGATGTTTACAGTTGTTCACTTGTTAACACATTTACAGGAAGTCATATCCATTCCTGTTCTTCCATACCTGTCTGACAGGAAGCACTCTGACAGGATATGACCATGTTTGGTTTACAGCCTTATGAAATGTGTGAGCAAATACTTGAAGCGAGCAGAGTTTGTGTCTTCACTAAAAGGTGTGTCTTCCTGTAAGTGGGAGTGCTTCAAAGCACTTGGCCCAGTCCAACCAGACATTCCATTCTTACAAATCTGACTGTACAGGAAAGGAAGCAAAAAGTTAGGAAGTACTGGGAAATCACATGTGTAACATTTAAATATTTGTTAATAGAGCAAAGCCTTTCATAGAAATGAGGTTTCATTTTATCTGAAGTGTATGCATGGAGTAACAACAAACATATATACAAACAGGATGCATTAGATCACATTTAGAAGAAAACAAAAACATATTTTGAGAAACTTCATTATTTCCATGTGTGGAAATGTGTGTGTGTCTATTTCCATCATGTGATATCTGTATTATACGATTAAACAGGGCAAAGATATTTTTAGCCAGAATAGTACCACTGCCATGTCTTCATCCATTTAAGATAGCGCTAATAGCTGCAGAATCAGAAATGGGGTGCTTTAGGCTTTATTTCCATTCTAGGGGTTTGTCGGTCTATTTTAATTGCTCGTCCCTAAAAAGCTATTAAAAAATCTGAAATGTTAACATAGTATATTATTACAACAAGCTCTAATGTTTGGTATGTTCAGAGCAAACACAGTTATCCTGTGAGGGCTTGCTTTAAAAATGGTTAAATCACATAGTTCATGTCTGCAGTTTGAGTCGTGTACAAAACAACATTTTCTTATTCCAGCATCTTAAATGTGAATATTTTCTGGTTTTGAACCTCTGTGACAGTTAAATAAATATCTTTGGGTTGTACAAGACATTGGAGGACGTCAGCGACATAATAGATCAAACAACTTAGCCATTAATTGAGAAAATACATGCCAGATTATAAAACAATAAAAATAACAGTGGAAACTTACTGTATCCAAGTGGACTGTACTGCACTGGGTTCCCAACCACTGGGCTGCGGACCAGTACTGAGTCTTGGTTCATTCAGTTCTGAGCCATGAAAACCCAGAAGGAACTAAGGGGGCTGATTGATGTACTGCATTGTGTTTGGTAATTACTTTTCCAGGAAATTGCAACCTTTTTAATTACATACCACAAGGCAAATGATTTCAATTTACAATCACGTTAATATCACGTATACAGTACAATAGTTTAGGCTGCATTATGCTTTCACTATGCTTCTAATACACACGTCTGATCTGAGGCCATTCTCTACCTCACTTAGAGGACATTTCAGTCATCAAACCGATTGATGTGCACGAGTGCACTGTTTCTGTGAGCTGCCTGTTTGCTTCTTTTTTGTGTGTTGTAAAAAATAACAATTCAAACTTAAAATAAAAGCATATTAATATAATAAGTACTTTAACTACAGATGGACCTAGACCTGACTGCCCTGTGTGTCAATGACACTCTGCTTGTGTTCATTACTACATAGGCCCTCCAGTAAATAAACTAGACAGTAACTTGATCTACTGCAGTGTCTTGACAGGACAAATAACTGAAAACTGACTCAGATCACAGGTGCAGCACACACACGCATTATATCTCATGAGAATAAACAGAAATGACTAAGTGCAAAGGATACGTTTAATAAAGGCTTCCAATATGATTGAACCACCTGGCTGTGCCAAGGTGACAGATGGTGTGTGAGGGTGAGTGTGTGTGATGGAGAGAGAGTGTGTGTTTATGAGCCAGAGACAGATAAAGGGGTCAATTGTCATTAGGGGGAGAATGGCTGACACAGCTCAGCATCATGTGGGTACTGAAACTAATGTAAACATTTCATTTAGATTGAAAGGCACAGCTGAAAGCACACTGAAGCACCTCCTTTTGCCTTTGTTAAGATAAAGCAGCCAGCAACTAGAGGCTAATAGGATGCAGTCAGAGCACCCCACCATGTGGCAGTAAGCAGGTACTGTACAACTGTGGATTTTAATTACCATGATATTTACCTTTAAGACTCAAAGTAGCCTGAACCTGAGGTGTTTTTTTCTCTGGCTGCCGCGAATACAAAGGGAACTACAAAGAGCAACGGAGGTTCCCCCCAACTACTCGAAGGGCTGTTTTAAAATCAAAGTGAAGTATTTAAAACACACACACACACAACTCTCAAAGCAGAACCCACAAAATGTATCTCAAGGCCCATCTGTGAGAGAGACACAATTCATTTGTTTTACTTCATGGGTGTTAAGACCTCACTCCAAACCTCATCGACACCTGTGCTTTTTCCACCACAAACTACAAACAAAGAGTTGTGTTCTCTTGCTGATCACTCTTTGGACATTGAAGTTGCCAATAAATGCCTGTTTTGAATTCTTAGCACAATGAGGCAACAGGCAGAGAAACATATTTCCTGTAGTCCTGGTTCGCAGTAGGTCCCCCCCCCTTGTCTCCCCAGTGACTCGCTAAAGCTGAACAGCAGGTGGATGACAAAGGGACGATTCTGCATGTGACAGTTTGAGGATGACGTTGGACCTCAAAATAGATGTTTAGTAACTCATCTATCTATCTATAACATATTCTTCCCATCATTCTTACACATTAACAGATCACTCTCCACTCTGTCCATAGCCCATTTGTAACCCTAACCCATGTTAAAGAAAGTGGGAAAAAATTCAGAGCAATTCTTGCATGGAGACCCATCCTCCATCCAAGTAACAATTTCATCATTAAATCATCAGAGAATGAGTTTTGCGTGATGTTTAGATTTGTGTTTGTTAACGTTTGTTAACATTTGAATCACAGATAGTGCCTTTAAAAGCAGTCGGTTTTGTTTGTTTTGTTTTTTTGTTTTGTTTTTTTCAAAAAATATGGAGTAATCCTTTTTAGTGTAAAAGTTTTTGACGACAGTCACACACCTGTAATTTCCTACAAAGCATAACATTTTTTATACATTGAAATAAAATGTTTTATTATACCAACACATCTGCTGCAAAAAATGTTGAAGCACTTGATGAATGCTGACGGGCAGTCAGCTTCTTGCCTCATTTGTTAACCTTGACAGTTTGAGGGACAGTTGCAAATCTAGCCACAGATCAGTGTCTATGAGGAACTTCAACCTTGGACAGAGTTTACACTCTAAACACACCTATCTTATCTGCTTCCTGCTCTCTGTCCAATCAAAGTTGAGGACGAACAGCTGTGTACAGAACCGGCAGCACACCAAGTCTCCTGAACAGAAAAGTCTTGAAATGTCAGTGTGGTTTATGTAGTAGGTGTTAAGGGATTATTCTCCTATGCAATAGTTTATTTAGACTAATTAATTTTTTCTTCATCCACAGTTGAATATGTTAAGCAAGAAGTTGCTACTTTTATACTCCTTTTCTTTACGTATTAATTTGGCTTATTCTATGCAGCATCATAAAACAGGTCATTCTCATCTTAAATATGTCATGTACTGGTATTATAAAATGTATGACAGTTGAGATATAAAATAACGTATAAAGCCTCTGAACAGTTCAGTATTACTCCACAGAAGAGAAATGAACTACCTTCAACCTAAAACATAAAGGATATTAACTTGAAAAAACTACAAAAAGGACTCAAGATGGCGTTGTTGAGTTGATTTCCCACCAAGACCTGTTGCATTGCATCTTTAATGAGACATATTGGACATCTGTGTTAGCTCCTAACAAGCTGTCACAGGCCTCAGCACTTGGTGGGCGACGGCAAGTCACAACATCCCATAGGCTGCCATGAGTTAGTGCTTAAATGTTGTGTTTTTTCCCACAAGCCAGTGAACACATCACAACTCAGATCGGTCTTCATTGTAAAGGTATACAATTTGAAGAATTTCAACAACAGTAAAGCTTCAACATTTGAAGGAGCTGGTGTCATCTAAAGAGGGTTGACTCGAAATAACTGGTCAGTTAAATCCAAAACTATTTCAGTCTTTAATAAACAAAAATGTTCAACACTCATTGGTTCCAGCCTCTCAAATGTAAGGATTACTGCTTTTTCTTTTTTATATAGTATATAGTAGCCTGTTTTGGGGCTTCTGGCTGCTGGTTGAGACAAAATAAGCCATTCTACAGATGAACATTTAAAAAAATGTTTACAGAAGACACAGACTAGTTGATAATCAACAATCATTTGGCATTAAGTTTTAAATAAAACTACATTCATTTTCTAATCTCATCATAAAGAAAAATAATTTCCATCTGAAGCCACACTACACTGATCTAATAAAATCGTTCCCAAAAAAACTGAATGGTAAAGCAGCTTTAACACGAGAGGGAAGAAAGGAGGAAGTCGTGGTAACCAAGCATTCCACCGTTTCTCCTCCTCCAACATGGATTTTAGGCGTTTTTCAGGTGAAGAGGCCAGTTTCTCCTCTTCTGTCAGTCAACTGTCTCCTCTGAGCCGGCAGCCTCAGCCCGAAGGCAGAAAGAGAACAGGAGAGCCATTACGTTAAATTAGAGCAAAAATCTTGACACATTTGCGGGAAAGAGGGCAAAGTAGGTCTGTTACACGACCATTCTTACTCATATGCCATGGTCGCTATGACAACACTTCCTGCTTGGCTTGGTGAGTGCGTACATCTGCGTTTGATGTTGAGCTGATTAGTACATGAGCACTAACGGCGCCTTACTTCCTGAAGGCAGCAGTGACAAAAATCACCATCTATCATTACTTTGTTGCTGTAACATTTCATTCCCTGTTGGCTCTAATTAATGAAAAAAAAAACATCTTGGGGAATGTTGCTGCTTTAAAGTAGATTTGTTCCTGAGTGGGTCTATTTTGAGTCAATAAAACAAGGATAGAGTCACTTGGTATTTGAAAGCATGTAATTCTGCTGCCAAACCGATACATGGGTGTGACTGTATACCCACAATGTCACCGCCACTCCTCTCTCAGTACATCTGCTCCTGGGTAGGGTGGAATTCAAGCAAACCACTGCAGGCTAGGCCTTGTGACTCCCAACACACACACACACACACAATGCAGCTCACACACATAGCCTTTAAGGACTACAGTACATCTTTCTCTCTACTACAGAGGTGTGTAGTTCTGTTATATGTATTAGTGGTAACCATACATGGAATTCTGTTTTTGTCTGAGCAGTGCCTGATAATGAAATGTAGGTGATGCAGGGTGAAGTTTAATAATACTTCTGCAAAAATCATAAAGAAATCATTGACTGCCTTCAACTGTACAAGCAGAGATATGAAAGGGACAGCTGTCATTGTATTAACTGTTTGGAATGAACTCAGATTTATATCTTCTGCAGTTAAGCAAAGACAGTTTGCTTCAAATGTCTCCTCCTTTTTCATCAAGTTTACTTTATATTTGATCATATACTGATTGAAATAGAAAAGTTGCCAGTTTTAGACTGTTCAAAGATATAATATGAAAAAATTCTGCATTAAAATGTCTCTAAGTGACTAGATCGTTGTTGCATATTTCAATGTGTACTTACATTCTCCCAAATGTCTCCAACAATCTTCAAACCCAAAGAAATCCGCATGTTTACTTTGTCAAGATTAAACTTAACATGACTGAAACCCCCTCTGTGAATATGTGTGGTGGAGTCGTGTCTCATACATTTGAGCTCTAACCAAACTCAGAGATTCTGGTTCTCTCTATTCTTTTCCCGCCTCCTCTCCAATCAATGGGTAACATTACAGTAAACAACTGGCAATGGAGGTCACCTCTGTGGATTGCTGCTGTAGTCAGGTTGATAAACAGCACTAAATCCCCTTTTTATTTGTAAAAGTTTCAAAGGAATTTCTGAGCTGTCCTTCTGTCAGTAAACGCCCCTGGAGCACTGCAGACACCAATGTGACTCTGAGTGTTTATTCCTGAAGAAGGTCTGGCTCTACAGCTGACCCTCTCCCTCAGAGCTGGCTGGCAGCTGAGTAGCGGCCTAGAGATGTGACTGACACTAGGAGGGTAACTACAACATCATCACTTACCAGGCTGCTATATGTGATGCATTTGTTTATGTTAGCATGTAGTTAAAATAGTGCCAGAAACAGAAGAAATTGTGTGAGTGTGCTCTAAGATGAGGCAGAAACATATACTTAAGTACTGTGAGTGTGTATGTGCGTGGGTTTTTCCACAAGTTGATAAAACATGTGAATCACCAGTGAGGAAGTAGTAAGATCATTCAAAAGAAAGTGGAGCAAACACGCACAGGCACGCACACACCACGAACTCCTACCTCAAAAAAGTCCATGTGTGCAATGAAAGAGCAGCGGGGAATCCACAGACAGCACTATGAGGAAACAGATCCTGGCTGACAAGTGGCCACCACTGTGTCTTCCTCCATAGCCAAACTGGCTGCTTGTCAAACAGTCGCCGACAGAGCTGCCGATCGAGTCAGGCAGCATTCTGTGTCAGGGGAGATGCACGCCACTACCAGAACAGCCAGTTAGCCGATAAGGTATTACAGCATTGGTTACAGCTGCGTGTGCCTCTGCCCGCATGATACCAACAGTTAATCCACTGTTCCACAAGTTAAACTCATACCGAGACAGAGGAAGGAGATCAAAATCGATCCTCTCCTCTATGTCTGTGGCTGTACAGGGAGTTCCACTGACCTTAACCTTTTTTACTTTATTTAATAATTGCATTAGGGAAGACATGAGTTCACCGTCTCAACCACCAAGTCCCCTCCTCCTGCTAGTAAACAATTTACATGCATCACATGTCACATTAAATCCTGCCAGAAATCCGGGCTAACCTAATCACACTTAACTCCATATGCAGCCCAAGCCACCAAAACTGTTCGAGTTTAAAAGCAATCATCAACGGTCATGTTTTTACCTCTATATTCAACACACATCTCAGCAAGCATTGTTTGAGGAACTGGACTGCTCTGCTCATTAAAATAAGGGAAGGAAAAGACGAATTCTTGTGAATGTAAAGATGAGTCGACACAGAGGGGCTTGCGTTTGTTCAAAAGAATTACATCAGACACACTCATAATCAGACCTGACAGATGTTCATGGACGACACATGTTCATTTTAATAAAACTACACAAGACTACATATTCATGCTATTACCAGTTATAGCAGTGTATGTTGGTCATGAGGAGAGATGCATTGATTGTCAAATTCTGGGCTGATACTCGTGTTTAAAATAACGAGGCCTATGTTTTGTTGTTGTTGTTGTTTTATATTATCTATTTCAAATTTTGGGCCAACAAAACAAAGAAATCTTCAGTATAAAACATAACTAAACTGTGCAAAGCAGAAAAAAATGACTTGCTGCAGAAAGATAACTGACTGAGTCTCAGATCGTCCATCACTGATGCTTTGGGTGTGTACTGTCTTTCGCCAGGAAGTTACATTTTGTTATTTTAAAGTCATCAAGCGTATTATTTACCTTTGTTGCGTTGTCATATGATCTTGAAAATCTTTGTTGCTTGGCTTCAAGGTATGCCCTTTTTCGACGAAAACATTTCACATCCTGAACTTCCTTAAGTTGGTTCTGGCACTGTAAATATCACCAAGAATCATTTCCCCGGTGAGCTTTCCAGGAAACTTGTGGATATTTCATTGAAAGAAAAGCAAAGAATGTCACTGAAGGCTTTCCTCGTCAAAAAAAAAAATGTTTTCGCTCTCCACTCTTCTATTGACAACCTGACTGCTAAAGTTAGCCCGTGCTGCAGGTTGATAGATCCATCATCCAATCACCTGCCAAGTATTTATTTTTTCTGCGAAACAAATCATATTGTGCAAGTCAGATTAGCCCTTCATTACACAAAGAGCACACATTTGATCATACAAATTTATGAATCAACATTCATTACAACCTTGATACTATAAAACTACCCAGTCACTGATAAGAATTTTCAGTGATACGGGGTCACGAGCCAGTAGGTCATGATTGTGTCAGAGCAAAATTGATGTGATACAACAGATGCCCCGACACTGCTATCTGTGGATGCCATTTAAAACGTGTGACAGGCTGACAACAGTCCACTTTGTGAATATTGGCTGATACCGATATCCGATGGGTGATATACAGACGCATCCCAAGATGAGTCGACGTTCATGTAGTGGGTGCTTTCCTCTCCCTTCATACACATGATTTCTGTCATAAAGCTGCCCCCTCCTTTAAATGAAACCTCAATGCAAGTTACACCAAACCAAACCCCTGTCATGAGGGTGAAGGCAGCTTCCACTTTGTGTGGTGCGACCCACTCATGTTGATGGGCGTCGAGAGAGGAGGCTTTGATGGCAGTGAATGGGGTACTAATGAGTGGGCCTTATCAATGGCTGGTCTGTGTTCTGTCCTCCTAATGGCCAGGGGACATCAACAGAGCTGTTGATGCTCCATGTAAACATCTCAGCCACTCTCCCCTGTGTGGGGGTCTCCACCTCTTCAGCCATCTCACCAGCTCCATAATCTAATTGGTTCATGTTAGACTAAACTGGAAATGTTGCAAGCGACTACCTATTGCATAATGTGAAGGAAGTGGCTGGTTTGTATACTGTATGTCTATAACAGTGCTGTTCGACTCTGGAGTAATCGATTTGCTTTCCAAAATAAGTCATTATGTGGCAAACACAGTAGGTGGGGCCTGTGGGGAATAATCAGGGCAGGAGGCCCAGACAGCACAGTGCTGAGTAAACCTCAAGCCACCTATCACCTGTTGAATACTTCTTCATGAAGCACTGGATCTGATGTTAATGTGTGCGGCCAACGAAGTCACACATGAGGACAATAAAACGTTGTTAGGTGTAATTTCGCTATGTTGCATAAACGGATGAAGACTGTGAAAGCTGGCAGCAGTGACAGTGAATATGTCTCCTACAGTGGAACACACCGAGACCAACTGTTGCTTCAGGTAAAAAAGCGCGTTATATCCGCTGGAAAATGTGACAGTTTATCGACACATGGCAGTCTTACCTGGCCGGGGTAACGTACAGTCAGGTCTAGCTGTGCCTCCTTTCACTGAAGCCAAACTGTATCCGTCAACAGACTGGGAGGAGACCTTTCCCTCTGCTCTGTCGCTCACGGCGCAATGTCACAACTACACTAGCGTGTTTACACCATGGACTGAAGGAAAAGCAGCTCTACGTGGACCTCACAGGAGACTTCAGAGCTGCCGAGTCGTCCCGCTTTCACTTTCCGCTGACGGTCGGTGTTAATATTCAACTGTCGTCTACTTTTCTCTCTCTCTCTCTCTCTTCCCAGTACGACCAGTCTCCCCTCTCTCCCCTTCCTTTTCCTCCGCCACTCGGTCGTCTCGCGACGAGAAGAGCCGAATTTTGTCGGGAGGAGGCAGGCGGACGTCCGCCAGCGCCAAGCTAGCTGCTGCTAGCGTGGTACTTCCGGAACATATTTTCAAAATAAGACCAAAGTGGCGGTTTATAAAACTGAAGAATTGGAGAGAAAAAAAATCACTATTATTGTTCATCGACTTTGAGCGGTATTAAATTGTATATATTGTGTTATCTTACTATCTTCCTTTATTTACCTTTTTTATGCAATTCAGGTAATGCTATGTAAATTAATTGTAAAAGTATTTTATGTTCTATGTCATTTCTACTGGGTGAATATTGTTTGTATTTCACACCCTGTGATTATCAACTCAGAATCTTCTGTTGTCAAAAGTAACGACTTAGAGGAAGATATAATTACAAACTCATGAATCAAAGGTTCTTGGAAGTTTACAGGCTCTTTTCTCTAGCACAAATAATCCAATTTTAAGTTAATGAAGTAATTTTAAAATTGGATTCTCCCAACTGATGTTTTGCATTCACTTGAAACTGCAGCAGTTGAAATGATGATTAATGAAGGGGTTATATCCTCCTTTTCAAGTTGAGAGAACTCCAGTTTAACAGGTAGGCATGATCTGAGACATCACAAATAGTTTAGAACCCAACTCTGGTCCAATATTCAGCATGCATACACAAGTGTGATGTGGAAACCCCAGAGCATATACACTGAGAGTGGACTTAACAGTGAAGTAGGAGACATCTTGTGTCCAGCAGAAAGTATTTGCATTTTTTATATATTCTGTTCTTTTTAAATGACAGAGGAGTAGGTGCCATTTTAAGAATTTTAACGTGACAATTAAACTTCTTTTTCCAACAAAAACTATGTGAGCCACACACCAGAAAATGAAATGTATATGTATGAATCCATTTCCAGGACAATTTTGTATGCATTGTTTTGTCGAACTGAATCAAGGCAAAAAGAAAAAGCCTAAACATGGTTAGAACTTCAAACAAGCTTTTGTTTTCAACTATGTTTAACATGGTAACTGCAATTGTCCAATAAGTGCAGTGAATTTAAAGCAAACCCTGCCAAAGAGACAAGAGAAACAGTACATGCTGTATATGAGAGCCGGACTGATACTTGGCTGATGTCAATTCCGATACTAAGGAATAAAAATGTCCCATTTTGATGTATCATCTGAAATACCCACATTTTTTGCAATGATCCCTCAAATGTTGTTATCAAACACATACAAAAATATGTAATTGAGGCAGAAGGTAGGATATTTTACAGTTTGAAAATAGCTTTTTTGGTCTAAATTGACATCAGTGCACTGAAACAATAAACTTATACAAGAACTTAATTGCTTTAAATTTCCCTAAGCATTTTTGGGGGGCCTTTTATTCTCTACAGAAAAACGTTTCTTATCCATGCATATCAGGCAACATATGGGCAGATACGAATATATGTGTGATAGGCCAATAACAACCAACTGACAGATCTGTATGGCTCTACTGTATAAATACTGAAGCAATATAAATGCAAATACATTTCAAGTTAATCTCTCCTTTCAGACTGCACTTAAAAGAAACAAACTCACAACCATTTCCTGTCTCACACTAGCGCTCTCTGGCAAGCTTGACTCTTGAGAAAAGTGAAAGCTGGTTGCTGTTCTGCTCTGAGCCTTGCAGAGGCGCCCTTTGCCTACATGAAAGAAACATTTTTATATTCAGGCACACAGCCTAGCATACACTTGAAACAGTTGTTTGATTTAGTGTTTAGACTGTATATTGTAACAAAGAAGTGCAAGTTAAGATCAGTATAAACTCAGACCAAGTACAAAGCGTGGTGAACTTCTTGAAGAGATTTAAAAGTGGTATTCTTTGTTAGTGGTTTAATTTTTCTTAAAAATACTGGCAAATAAGGCTAAAAATAAGGACTTATGACTACAATACTCATAATACTTATGACACAATCATTCAGAACACACAATGACAATACACAAGGATAAGTAAAAGGTTTTCTTTATTTAAATTAGCATAAAAAGCAAAAACAAACTAAGAACCATGTATAACAGGCTACAGTCAACTTGAAAAACACTGAAAGAGTATGATGCATATATTTTGTGAAGTTGAAAATAAGCACTTTATAAAAAATAGATTATCTACATTGTAACAAAATGAACAAAGTGGCTATGTGGTCTGTACATTTCCCCCGATGATTTAAAAAAAAGATTTCCATCACTTGAAAGACTAAGATTGACAGCAGTACTCAACATGATCTACTTTCTATGGAAGAAAATGCGTGTGACAGCCTCTAACACCTTGACTGAAAGTATAACACATAATTAAGCAGAAAATAAAAGTTTGTTGCTAAAATGTATCCACAAAATCTTGCTCAAAAGCTCCGGTCTTTACCAACTACTCCATTTCAACACACTGTACTTAAAAAACAGGAGTGTGATGGCTGACAAATGCAACTTCTGACCACCAAGAAAGGGTTTTCTTTACACTCAAATCTCTCTTTTTTTGTGTCAAAAGCATTGTGCAACACTTACAACATAGTTTACACAAAGTATGAAATGTAAGAAAGAAATTCCACCATGAAATGAAAAGGACTGACAGGTGTTGATAATATTCAGCCTTCAGAGATACAATTGGGATGAGGAGGATACGTAACAGCTCACACAGCTGAGGGTTTGGTGCTGGCAGAGGACAGTAACTGGGGGACTGGTAGATAACATGCAGGTGGGTTGCTGATGCCGTTTTAGGGCCAGGGGGACATAAAGAGAAAAGCCTGTTTGATAACATACGTGAGGGAGGGGATGATTGGAGCAGTAGATAGTAGGGGGTAGTCTTAAAGTCTCAGTGTGAAATCTACTCCTGAGCCTCTTTTCCAGTCATCCTGTAGATCTCAGAGGGGCCTTCAACATGGGTGATGGTTGTCGTCAGCTGGATGTCCTCGCCACCGTTTCCCCCAGCATCTCCTGCACACATAAATGTGACAGATTATCAACACAGAAACTACAAATAATGGAACATAAACACAAAAAAACATTTTAATAGCATACATCTTGTTTGGGTTCTCATTGTGCACTTGGGCTGCAACCGTCCACTGATCTGGACTGATATAACAATTCACTGATCAACAATACTACAACACAGATGCAAAGTGAAAATAATTGATTCCATAATTAAAATTTGGCTTTAAAGTTGAAATTCCCATGGCCCATAGGCGTCACTTTTTTGGTCCAAGCATACCTCTTTCCTGACATTCAAACAGTGCTGAGAAGCAGATAATGGCATTGAGCCAAGAAAAAAAAAGAAAAAGATATTTACTCTCTTTTTGGGGGAGAAAAAAAACAAAAACAATCAGCCATGTGGAAATATGTTGGACTCAAGAGAAACGACGGCTCAACAGAAACATGGGATCTTGCTCAGCAGTCTGCCAACTTGTTGTGGCCGCAGTATTAGCAGCTCTGTTTCAACAATGAAAAAACGTGCATGCAGGTTGAAATTCAACTGTGGTGTTCTGTTGACTGATGCAGTGATTCAAACCAATGGTGAGTATAAAAAGTATAAATAATACATGTTGTTTGTACAGTTAAGAGGAGAAGAAAAGTCTCCTAGTCACCAAAATGCCATAGGCTTAAGATAATAATAGTGACTCGCCAAATTATTGTTTCATCTCCTCCAAAATTATTGAGTCTAATCATATAATGTTGAGCCATGTTTTGTGTGTTGGTGGAGTTGGTGGAAATCATGTCATGGCAGACTGTGATATCTGTAAACAGGCATGAGGCGCTATAAAAATGTCATGTCATGATTATCCTAGCAAAAATAATCACAATTCAAAATTTTGTCTCAAACAATAATCAGTTTTTTTTGTTTATGAAAACTCTTAAAATGGCAATAAAACATTTCTCAACTTTTGCTAAGAACAAATATTAGTATTTTTTTAATATACACACACACACACACACACACACACACACACACGCACACACACACACACACACAGTAGGACTGCCTTATCAAGCTGGACAGTTTTATTTAGTAATTCATGTGAGCATATTTATGATTATCCCTATAATGGAGATTGAGCACCATCAAATAGCTCACCACAATTTGCATCTTAAGCTTAAATCATCCAGTTCCTATTCTAACAGTGTACAAAGAATATAATACCATGTTGTGATGAAACTTCTGATTAACACCCTTATCTAGCCCATTCTTTTGAGTTCCTGCAGGAAATGATTCTTTGCACATCAAGTCCATTTTGCTGAATTTCATCAACATAAATATCTTCTGCTTGTTCGAAAAAGAAGCGAAACTCTGAAAGAGTAAATCAGCACACAGAGAATGAAACTTGGAGCGAGGCGCCCCTCCCATGCAATCGGCTGACGCATTTCAGGGAAAGTTTCCAGAACTTCAAACCCTCTTTTTCTCTCCCTGTGTCACTGACGTCAGGAGACGGATGGATGGTTTTCATTACTTCCCTGCTCTACAATCCACCCCCCTCTTTTTCCCTCCCCCAATCCTCTCTTCATGTTTCTCTTCCTTTCTGTCTGGAAGGAAGCCTGGTGTCCATTAGAATCACCCTCTCAGGCCAAAGAGACCCTTCTTTCCCCTGGGAATCTGGGTCCCTCTGAATCACCCCTCCTCCTCCTCTGAAAACAAACTTTGCATGAATAGGCAGCCTTACACACACTTTACTCACCATCAGAACAAAGAGCTACTGGCACACTAATGAAATTCAACCAATAACTTTAATACAATGAAGGTTTTATTTAGTGCTATATTTGAATAAATGATTTAATACTAAAGTACAGTTATTTTGCATTAGTGTCCAGAACTCAAACAGGGTTAATCTAGACAGAAATTAACTGGTTTACCTGGTCAAATAACATTAAGATTTACCATATTTTCGTTTTGGATCAAACTCATTTTCAGTGGGAGTGCTAGGGGCACTTTTACGCTAACATCAAAATTTTTACAACACAAAGAAGGCTCGCAACATGAAACTTTGCTCGTCGTCATTTTGATGCTAGCGTAGAAGTGCCCCTTGCACTCCCATTGAAAAAGTCGTAATTATGCTTTTACACGAAGGTTTGACTCATACATTCACAAAAAAAAGCCTAGGCTGCATTTTGGCAAGAGTTTCACTTCAAGCGCTACAGTGGCTGAACATTTTAGATTTCATCCTATCCTGCTATAAACCAACAGACAGACATTGCTTTATAAGGCTAGTAGAAAAATGTAGTTACCAGTGATGCACTGACCACTTGTCTGCTCGTCTCCGTAGCGTTTGTGAGAGGGTGCATAGAGGAACATGATGGCAAAAACGTACAGGTTCCACATGCCATAGATGCCAGTGAAGAAGGCGCTGTTCACCTGCACAGTATGCTCTCCCCAGTGCCAGTGGCCCTCGTTCACCTGGACACAGAAACACAAATACATAATTTTATAGCTGCTGTATGATACGAATTACCTCCTAAATAGTCCAACATGTGGAGGGCATCACTGTCACTCACCTGACTGATGATGAAGAAGATGACAGTCATGGCAGCGCAGGTCAGAGTGACCAGCATGAGGAACTTGAACCTGAAAATAAGGCCCTAAAAAGGGACAAAAAGGATGGTAGAAATAAAACAGTCAATTTAAAAAATTAAAAGAAAACATGCAGCAGAAAAATCTTTCTTTGATTCTCATGGGTGATAATGAACAATTAGAAGAATGAGAACACACACCTCATAGTGCAGGCGTCTGGCCTTGGACATGGCAGGCAAGGACGTCCTCTTACCACTGATGTTGCGAAAGACTTGAAATACCATGAAGCAGAGGAAGAGGAAGTAGAGACAGGCACAGATCCCTGCCACAATTATGAATGCCATCTGAAGCAACCGTAGTCAAGGAAATAAGCAAACAACACCTTAAAGACACAGTTGTTGCATGCTGTAGCTATATGGAAGATACAATGTCATTGTTCTTAAAATAAATATAGATTAGGGAGGTAGCTTCAGTGTTATATGCAACAGAAAGTGACACTGCATATAAATATTGCAACCTGGAAAATGGGCTATTAAGTTGCAAGACAATCGATATGGTTTCACAAATACTGAATGTATAAATGTCATAAAAACTGCTTCTCAGTGTTTTGTAAGGTTATGCGTCTCATTAATAAAACCTGACCTGACTTTCCTGCAGTAGAACATGTCAGCAGTGGGCCTTATAAAGATTTGATGATCCTGGTTATAGACACTGTACCAACCGTCCTCAAACTGCTCAGCGCCTGGAACACTGAGTAACCTTTTCCTCTTGAGGGGACTTGGAGAAAAAGGAGGAGAAAAGACCAAAATAAGGCGCTGTGCTCTGCAGTTGTTTTTGAAGAGGTGTCCTGATGAATCTGGCATCGCTCAGCTTGGCAGCCGAGGCTAACAAACCGGTACACACACATAAACACATCGTCCCAAGACCCTGGGCAATGCTTTCACATATGGCATTACTGAATTATTTCTCATCTTATTAGTCTGGAGATCCATTTTCAGTTCATGTTAAAACCAACTGCAAGAATGTCCTGAAAACTGTAGACTGAAGATGAGACAGAAATAGTAGTTTTGTAGTTGGTAGAGGTTTTACTAGAGACATAAATTTGTTCCAAAAATGCTAACCTGAAAAACATCTGACTATTTAAAATGTCAGAGGTTTTTTTCTAGGTGTAAAACAGTTTGCTTTTGTTTTCTGCTGCTGTTGTCAAATATATACATTTAAAAAGGATACAGCAAGTTCAGTTCCTACATCAGATGCCCAGATGCTGTAGAAGGGGTTCGTCAGCTGGACCCCTCTGGAGGAAACAGAGACAACACATTTATAAGTTGCCTCTTTTGAGCACGTCACAACGTTTCATCAAAAAGATGCAGAGAGTACACCAAGCATCTGAAGCTTAATCATAAAAAAAATGGAAATAGCAAGTACAACAGATTTTCACAAGATTTATTACTATAGAAAGGATTGCGAACTGACATCCACAGAGACTGTTCGAAATAATGAAGGAAAAGAGCTCATCTCACCTCTCACACATGTCAAAGATGAAGAGGCAGAAGGAGCCGAACACAATGGGTCCGACCTGCTTCCAGTAAACTGAGAAACGGTTCCTCTCTGTCTGATCCTGAGAAAAAAGGACAAAACAGACTTAAAGTTGGGATATAATGCATTACATTTAATAGATCACATATGGAGTCTATCACCAAAATCCTTCTTGAGCAAGGTCATCGTGTACATAACATTAAGGTCCTGTTGCCAAAATGAGCATTTTTCATTGGTGTTATATGTTTCAAGGTATCCCAACAGCAAATGTACCCATCAAAACTGCACACATTTTGAAAAACCTTTGAGCAACTTCACATACAGTACAAGATCTCTACTTTGTCAAATATCAGGAACTGGTCCAGATTTGCACCCACATAATCCTGAGAGCAGATATCTTCAGGTCACCTAAGAATATGGATTTGATATGCAGTGTGGTTAGGATCCAGTGTACACACCAGACAGTCAATACAATGCAGATGAACCAAAAACAATCTAGATATGATAATGATGATATGATAATGAATAAGATGGGTATAAATACTGTTTCTACAACCCATTCTTCAGTGCTACTTACTTTAACCCCTGACAAAACCATCAAAATATGGTGCCTTTGAAGTTTTCAAGCCCCTTGGACTTTCATATTGTTAGATCTAAAGCATACATAAATCAGGTAAACTGCTGGATAGAAATTTTCATGCAAAAACATTAAGACAAAAGTAAAAGTCCATACAAACCTGCGCTGAAGGTAAATGTAAGGTTGTTGTGATTACTCAGTGGTTAGATTAGTTAGTTAGTTAACAAAAGACAATTGCCAGTTACTCTAATAATCGATTAATCGTTTCAGTCATTTTTCAAGCAAAAAAAATCAAACATTTGCTGGATCCAGCTTCTTAAATGTGACAACTTGCTGCTTTTCTTTGTCACTCATAAGAGTAAATAAAGAGTATTTGGGTATTTTCCGACATTTTATAGATCAAACAATTAATCATTTAATGCAGGAGAAGTTAAAGAGCAAAATTCATTTTAAGAAATTCTGATTGGTTATGATCAAGCACTGATTATTGGATTATGTGCACATTTGGCCCAAACATGATACTACACAGTAAGCCACATATATCCACAGACTGCGTGATTAAAGTTCAGGAGCTGCAAACAAGACTGAACGGTGAAGCATACACAGGAGTTTATCGACGACTCTGAGCCAGGGTTGGACCTTGAGAAGAAGCAAACAGCTTTAGCTCAGCGTCTAAGGCCACAAAAGACAAACAGCTGGCTTTTCAGAGAACTGAGGAGCGGTAAAAAAAAGACTTGTCATCCTGTCTGAGGCAGACATGGAGCTCAAAGAGGTCACCGAGTTAATGGGCCAGCCGTTCAGTAAGAAAAATATCCATGCGACCATCTCCATGACTGCCCCAGTCCAGCCAACTACCAGACATCACATGAGGATGACCTGCAAGTTTTTTGTGGGATGAAGGTCAGGTTGAGGGAAGTTTTTGTTGGCTGATACAGAGCTCTCACTCATCTTCACTTGTCCTCTGCCCAGAGCCAAAGTTGCAAACAATGTTGTGTCCTGGACAAAAACAACAATGAGATAAGATGGGCAAAAAGTTTTTTCCAGACTAATTTTATTGATTTCAAAAAGATTTTATCATTAACTCATACTGGCAACATTTAAATGTCTTTTTCATTATTTTAAAACAGGAAAATGGGCAGCTCTGTTGGACAGACAAACACAGTGTGGAAAGAGTTGCAAAAAGTGCAGACAAGTGGAGGTATACAGTAACAAACATAGGCTTATGTTACTGAAGACAGGTCTTCACAAATCTACAGCTAAAAAAAAAAATTCTTTCATGAATAATTAATAATTTTGAACTGAGTGGACACACATACCATTTTACATCAAAATTAGCTTGTATAAGCCATTTAATTTTCTTCTAAATGCTGATGAACCTGCTAAAATCAGGCTGTTGCCTTTCAGTTTTTTTTGTTTTTCCTGTGTTATTCCTGTGTTTGCAGTATCAAAGAGGTTACACAGAGATGGCTGGCTCTTTCTCTTTTTAACATCCACTCACTCAAAAATCCATTTTGTAAAGCAACAACATATTAAAAAGTCCAAGGGGGGCAAATCATTTTTAAAAAGGCACTGGACTTCTGTCTTGCAGATTGATGAGTATTGCAGTACAACATACACTGGTCAGCCACAACATTAGAACTACTAACGGAATATTGTGCAGGTTCCCCTTGTGCAGCCAAAGAGCTCTGATCTGTCAATGCGGAGTCTCGAGGCCTCTGGGGGTTTCACCAGCTGGCACGTATACATTATACCAATCCACCCAACTCGGGGATATTTGCCAACCAAGTAGATTTGTCTGCTTGGTTAAGATAACTGTGCTCTACACATTTCATATGTATTAAGCTGGATCAACATCGAGGAAAAGACACACAAGCGCAGAAGCATTCCTCTGACCAAGCAGGTCATTTCTGTTTTCCGAACAGCAAAAGGCTGACGCAGAATGGCTGGAAGAGGACTTCAAGTTTAGCACTGAATTGCCTTTAGCTAGCAAGCCTACAGGTAAATCAGAAAAAACATCAAACAGTATGTTAAAGGGGGCTGTGTACAGTACCATGAGGTGCTCCCCACAGAAGATGATCCAGAAGGAAAGCAGCATGGAGTAGAAGATGCCCTGCCTGATGTCTCCAAAAAGCAGCATCCAGGTCCAGTTGAAGCCAATGGAGAACCACTCCACTGGGATGTTGATGAACGTCATGGAGATACCCAGAGCGAGGATGACCCTGAGGACACAAACACAGTCGTTGGTACGAATGGTGATAACCACTAAAAATAATGTGATTATTAATTTTTTGCTGCATTTGTAGCATTATAAATGCCGACCATACACGTGTTACAGTAGATATTTATGCTTGTTGGAAATAAATTTGATATATTTTAGGAGGAATGTTTCATAAAATATCATTCCTGAGGAATTAGCAGCTATGCTAATATATTCAAGACAGATACATTATGAGATTAACACTACAATCCCTGAGGAAACTCAGTGAAAACAGTGTTGGCAGATTAAATCTAAAATCACTTTAACAGGCAGGCTTTACACCTGAATCTGGACTACATCTTTTACAAAGACACAAAGTTTTTGCGCAAGGCAACATCTTTGCCTGCTGAAGCACACTTATTAGATCTTGGGACATTATTGATTAGATTATCTATTCAGCTAGCACAGCACAGTGTGTCCTCACCGACCTATCCAAGTCTACATATTTCACTACCTATCTAAATAAGACCCATCATTACAGCCAACCTCCCACAACCTTGAAACCCAGACATTTAGAGAGCGAGCGAGAGAGAAAGGTTGAATGAATAACAACCAGCCAACAGAAAGACAGAATAGAGCTCGTCTTCCCAGCGTCTGCAGCAAGTCCCTGCATGCCGCCCGTAGATCAAAGGAGGATCATAAATAGACAGTTGAGAGGGCAAAACAGAGCTACAGTGTGTCTGTATTAGTGAGAGAGGCCAGGAGGGGGAAAAGCACATGATAAAGGTGACCTGAAAACATGTGGGTGCAAACATTTTATGCGAGTATCGTAGGTATCAGAGGTAATGTCACACAGCTTCTAAGCATTTTCACTGCAGACAGCTCGTCAGCCAACAGAGTGAAACCACTTTTGACTGGTATGCAGGGAATGTGTCCTTAGCATCAACAACGGATACAGGAGGGGTGTGTGTGTGTGTGTGTGTGTGTAGACTAAAGGATTAGGTATGAAACTTTGTTAATGGTGTAGATGCCCTAAATAAACCTGTTAAATGGGACCTTTAACATGTTTAAGCAGGAAAAATACAGATGTAACTTATAATATTAAACTATGGCTGCATTCCATTTGGGTTAGTCAGTTCCTGCTGTTGTGCACATGACTGAACAGAGCCATGTTACTGAGCCCACCTGTGCTTTCCTGCTATGACAAGTCACTATATCTGCTGCACCAAACATTTATCACTTTTAACATTACTTTCGAATGTCACAAAAAGATAAAGGATGTTTTTAGAGTGACATATCTAAGGGTTTCCCCATCTTATGAATTAAATCATCCTTGGCCTTTTTCCACAGTGAGAGCTCCCACTCACATCTGTCTTCCATGTTTAAAGGAAGTCTGAGGTTGACCGTTCTGACACCTCTGGACCAGCATGACAGGAGACTCTGGTAAAGCTTTTACAGCATGAAAAAATCATCTGCTGTCCACAAATAGGGTACGAGTCGCACTTCCTCAGACCATGCTCGTCATTTGGGAATAAGAGCCGTGAGCCGGAAAATACAGAGAGAAGGAGAAAGAAACTGTGCTAGTGTGTGTGTGTATGGTGTCTCAGTGAGCTGGTATGCATGTCCTGAATGCGGGTGTATGCAGCATGTGTCTGCCGAGTGCTAGCTTGCAGATTTTGTAATGCGTTTCACGCTTCGCCAGGCACTTCCTGTGGCGCAGAACGCTGCCTCTTACTGATCGTCATCCCAGCACGGCAGGGGGTTAGACAAACACTGGGCTCTGAGCATAGCTTCAGTGTTCCACAGCATGGCACTCAGACTATCTGCTTCAGGCAGAACTACCTGCATTGGCTGCTCTAACCTTCATGGTGTTTGGGTAAGGAATGACCACAAATCTATCAGGTTTTGAATTTTTTTTTTTCCCCTGGATATATTTGTGTATTTTCAGAGGAAATCTGGCAAGAGGAGAGTTTTCACTTGATTTAAATAAGAAGCTAACTACAAACAAAATTGTAAATGCATGTTAGCTAGGTGGTGTAATCAAACAAATCTGTGTACAACCTACTGATGGCTGTCTATAACATTCCCTCTTAGTTACTTGATGAACACTGCCTTTTGATCACTGACCTTCACTGCTCAGAGTTGGCATGCCCCACTTGTACATTTCATCCATACCCTGTATCAAGTAGACGCACTGAATAGGAGCCTTAACAGGATTCAATAACTCCATCTCTTTAGGTCCTGGTCATTTCTTCTAACAAGCAACATTTACCAAAAATGTATGACCTAAGCTCTTAATTGCAGGTGTTACCCATCTTGGGATGATCAGTTGCGATTAAAATGTCAAGAGTTATAAATTTGATAAAATAATCAACCTGGTGCAAACAATACAATAGTGAACAGAGAACCCCTCTTGGAAACAGATGAGGCCTTACTTCTCCAGTAGCACAGGAGGTCTGCTCATGAGGGTGATCCGTCTCCAGTACCAGATCATGATGATGAGGATGCTGGGTGTGAGGAATGTCTTCATGGCAAACCACACTTTGGTGAAGCCTCCATTCTGGTGGATGCCCTAGGAGGAGAAAAAATTCCATCAGCGCCAACTCTTTCATTTCCAAAACAAGACCGGTATGTCTCAGATTTAAAAAAAAAAAAAAAAAAAAAAAAAAAAAAAAAAGACTAGAATCTTTAGGTCAGCATTGAGCAGTATCAAAAAGCTTAAAATACACAGGACCCAATCAGAAGCCAACTTACAACAAATCGGATGTCTTTGATTTCTCCAATCCCCACATTGATCTTCTTCCGCTCGTTGACTGGCAGACGGATGTTGAGAAGGTAATACTTATGAGCCACGCTGCCGACCTCCATGAAGGGCAACAGGTCACACTCGTAGTATCTTCCCTCATTCTCAAAGGTCTGGAAAGCACACAGAAACACAATGAATCTGGCTCAAAATACAGTCATCTGAAGGTGTAGATGAGTGAGTGTAGATAATTAAGTGTCCACATGCAAGTAAAAACGAATACTGTCGGGACAAGCTTTTTAAGCATCAGTTCAAAAAAAAAAAAAATCTTCGCCCATACTAACACACCTGAAAATGGATATCACATAAGACATTCACATATAATGGGCATGTGTGCGTCAAGGGGGTTCCAGATTGTATGCACTGTGCTTGGCTGTTTACTTAAAGTAAATGGTATGAACATGTCAGGTTAACATGTCTGCTCTAAACAGAATCCTCCTGGATAACGCATTTTTTTATGAGAACACTGACAGCAATGATTTTCCAATGATGCTTTATACACTGATGAGCCCCAATTTGAAAACTATTTACTGATTAATCATCTACAATAGCAAAACCATTTTTGGAAGTTGAAAGTCATGATCAAATACAGGATATTCATGACAAAGCTACAAGTAAAAGCTTATAATAACACATTAACACTTTATAAAAAGTACTTGTTTTTGGTGTTCTAAAAGACTCAATAGTGAGTGAGTGTCATTTCCTCACCTTGGTAGTCGTGAAGTTGCAGTTGAGCTTCCTGTGTTCAAAAGAGTGAGCCATTTCTGTCCACTCACTGACTGTGTCATCTCTGTAGGCCAGGCCCACGTCAATGGTGGCCATCGCTCCTTCCTCTGGAGAGAACAAACAACAGTAGCAACTCGCTCTCAGATCGCCTAAACATTTAGCAACCAGAAACTTTGAAGAGATGATGATGATTTAGACTTGAATTAGCAACAAAATTGATAATCCAGAGAAATTATGTCTTCCAAAATGCACCAAAGACGACACCTGTACGCCTCAATTACAACGCCTGTTATACCTCCTCACTTCACTACACTGTTGGCTGTTATTATCCCAATGATTGTATAAAATTAAATCCTGATGACAGACAGCCCTGGCCTTTTAATTAGAAGACCAGCAAGTGACAACGCTGCTAGCACTGACACGGAGACATTCCCCACTCCTTCTCTCTGTATTTTTCAGCTCACCGCTGGCTGAAAACATGCAGTTCAGTTAGCATGCCAGAATTTAACATGCTAATGTAGCCCAAAGTGGTACAACGCAAAGAAAGTGAGGATGGACGTTTTATTTGTGAATCACTGAGCATCTGAGCTTCATGGCTGCAGTTCTAATGGATTCTGTTCATTTAAGACAGTTGCATATTTAACTAGACTTGGGTTTAGAGATATTCTAAAAAACAAACTGTTTACACATGGCCAAATCATTTGAGTGTTTATGGGTGGTCCCGTTCCCTGGAATGAATCGGAAACAGCAAGATTAACAGGATTATTTCTCAGCATGTAAACATATTCAGTGATTCAATCTGTTCTCCACGGTGAGCCAAATCTAGGTTACTTCCTACTTGACATAAACTCCAACAAGACCTTGAGCTGGCCTCCAACAGCCCAGCCCAGCCAATCCAACAAAAACATCCAAAGCCAAGCTATTAAAACTGCATCTTTAGATCACATTACAAAGCCAAGTGTTCTCTCCTCCAGCCCTCCAGAGTGCCTCTTGTGCCGTTATGAAACAAGCTGGAATGAAGAGAAAGAAACCCAGTGGCCTGTGCTGTGAGAAAGAAAAAAAAAAAGCAGAGGAGGTGGAGAGGGAACCAGATGAGAACTGGCAGCCGACTGTCTCTGTAATGCCCTCCACTCTGCCATTGGTCGAGCTAGACGCCCTCGAATGTCAGCTTGCTTCATGCAAACATTCCACTTCAGTCCAGCGGCCATTGCCACGGAAACTAAGCCTCCTCAACAGCTGTGTTATTGCTGGACCCTGGCCAAGGGGTGCCTGGTGCCGGGGTAGAGTGGGGCAGGTGGGTGGAGTGGTTAATAAGGGCGAAGCTCTTCTCTGCGACACACATTGTTACACAGATAAGGTAGTCAAGGAAGAGGTGGCCTTCTGTTAATTTGTCATACAGCTGCAGAACAGAATCCACCTCCCACTGCCACAGAGTGTGTTATGGTTAGGATTTAAACGGACGAGCAGATGCAGTCTTGTTAATTAGGGCTACAATGTTTCGCGGGGTTTGAGTTTATAAACCTTTTATCTCAATCTAGTATGTATTTAGTTTCGGGAATGCAAACTAATCTGTTTAACACTTGCCTATCAACCAATTAGCATAGATATCTGGAATTTCTAATTCAAATACCATACCTCAACTATTGATATATTTAGCGCAGGGAAAATTTGAGGGCATCATTTTTTGTTTTTTTAAGAAAGAAAAAGGGGGGTATCTGAGGAGTTTTTGGCTTAGTGTCAAGAGTTACAAATGCACTACAGCACAGCACACTTTTCTTTATAACAAAAGAAAGTTTTACTATATTGTACGATGATTTCCTGAAGGTTTTTGTAAGAGTAAAACATTTTTAAAAATCTGTTTGTTCTACTATAGTAAAACCCAACAATAACTGCAATAATCCAGTTATTTTTGATATCTCTCAGCATACCATAAATGCATAGATTTTAAAAGGGTCCTTCAATGTAATACTGGATGTCAATTTGTATTATATAAGTCATGTTTTATAAAGAAATCCTAACACAATTATGCTCCAATTTGAGGCAGTAGTGTTTGAGGATAGGATAGAGGGAGTAATTCTGCAAAATTAGATTAGCTGCATTACCTGTTACCCACCTATCTTGCGTCAAGCAATCTGCATTTTACTTATATTCTTTCTAAACAATGGCCGTAAGGCTTGGGTAAGCTCGAAACACTACATGGTGTATATCATCTACACTTCAGCCATTTCCAATTTTAAACAGACTTTTGTCTTAGACTAACACAAGAAAATCAAAGATAAATGGGTTTTCAAATCGGTCAGTCAGGTTTCTACTACATGTGTAGCATCTAAAGCACTCAGCTCCCTCCACATTCATTTCTTCTCACAGTTCCTCATGTAGAAAAATGAGTTCTACCATGTGGCAGAAAGACCTGTCTGTGGTTCAGGCTGATTCACTGATTGGTCTGTCTGGCAGCCAGGCAGTAAACAGCCCCCTGCCCCTGAACACTGAATGTTTGTGTTAAGAATGTGAGCGAGTAAATGATGCTGATGACTAGGCTGCCATTGTAGCATGACTGTTTGGACTAGAAAGGCCTGACTCGTTAAAAAAAAAAAAAAAAACAACAACCACACACACACACACACACACACACACTTTTCGGTCTCTACGTTTTTAAAATTACCTTTACCACTTTTCTGTTGATTACAAATTGGCATATAGTGAATTTTTATCAAGGTTTTCAAGTTGACAAAAACAACATTAACCAACATTGCTAGACATTCTAAGCCATGAAGGGATAGATTTAATACTGAAGAGTCAAAACTTCTTTCCCAGGCCCTCCTGGTGATCCTGTCACTTATAAGACATTCTCATCATCCTCTCTAATCCCTTCTTTACAGATCCCGAACCCCCTACCAGGACACCAATACCCTGGACTTCCTCCAGATACCAGTTATCGCCTGCCTCTCTTTCTTTCCTCTCATTCCAGCACTGAGATGCTCTAGGTCTGTCTATCCACTGATACATTTCACAACATTGTATTTCGACACAGGGTGGAGGTGCAAAATCAGTCAAATTCCTGTTTAATTTCCCTAAAGAGAAGGGAAACTAGATACCATTCCAATGTTACTCAACTTTAAGACTGAAAAAAAATAAAATAAAATAAACAGAAGATGGTAACAACAATAAATGTAATGCATATCTGAAGTATATGGTATGCAGCAATCCCATTAGTATGTCTTGTGATAATGCTGTAATGCTATATTCTGTTACTACATACCATATTTTTGCAAACTCATCATCTACAACTACTGGATGTTTACACCAGGGTGTAAATATTATGAAATGAGATGGTAGCAATCAATGCAGAAATTATGAAACATGTTACTCATATAAACCATCAAGACTGGAAAACACATGATTATGAAATCTGGTCAAATACACTAAACTTGACCTCAAAAAAAGTATGTACATAATTTTGTTGTCAGTCTCAGGATTGGATTAAAAAAAAAAAAAAAAAATAGAAAACAGGTCCAGATTAGCTCTCTCCTTGCTGTTTATACCTTTCTCAAGGGTGTCAAATAAGCCCCTCTACAAACCCCCGAGGGTCTATAGAGAACAAAGAGCAGGACATCCATCATCGTTTGCTGCCTTTCGGTGTAACAGAAATCCAATCTACTGAAAAGACACATTTCTGTGGGTTCTCTCTGAGACATCATGTCTAAGGGGGAAGGTCCTATTAGAAACAAGTATCAAAAGTGATTGGTGGAATGACTCACACTTGGATTCGAGTGATTAGAAGTGACAATGGAGGTGAATATTTCAGAGGCTGGCCTGCTACATTGAGCCTTCGCAAATATTTGCCTTTAGATTGTGAAGAAATAAGAGACAAAATATTGACACAAGTGGAAACAAAACCTCAGATATCGACAATAATGTAGCACAAGAACTTGCATGGAACTGCTGATCACCAAAACTTAAAATGCAACAAATAATTCTTCTCCTCTTAACAGGAAGTCCCATGTAAGATGGTATGGCCTCTTACACCCATCTGCACATTAGGGCTGACTTTCTTCCCTCTCCTGAAGCCATGTCCTGGAGAAGAACATGTTCAGTCCAAAGTTTCAAGAAGCATTGCAGTCATACACAAAGCAAAACAATTACTGGATCATAATTCTCTTCGCACACTGTACTGTTCACTGGTCTTGCCATATATGCATTACTGCGCTGAGGTCTGGGGAAACACTTACAAAACTTCATTACGGTCACTTACTGTCCTGCAGAAAAGAGCAATAAGGACTATTCATAAGGTCAGCTACTTGGAACATACAAATCCACTTTTTATACAATCAAAACTACTGAAATTCACTGACATTGTGTGTTACCAAACAGCAATTATCATGTATAAGGCAAAAAACAATTACCAGAAAATATCCAAAATTTATTTAGAAATCGGGAGGGAGGTTATCAATTAAGAGGGGAACATAACTTCAAAAGAATAAACAGACGAACAACCTTGAAAAGTTTCTGTATATCTATTGCTGGTGTCAAGCTATGGAACAACCTAAGTGAGGAACTCAAGCAAAGTCCAAATATCAACCAGTTCAAGAAAATGTATAAACACATGTTATTTACCGGGTATAATGGATAATGGTCATTAATGAGTATGGGTGATTATCATTTCTTAATTGATGTGGCATGGTGATGAAAGGTAAAGAATGTGTGTGTGTGTGTGTGTGTGTGTGTGTGTGTGTGTGTGTGTGTGTGTGTGTGTGTGTGTGTGTGTGTGTGTGTGTGTGTGTGTGTGTGTGTATATATATATATATATATATATATATATATATATATATATATATATATATATATATATATATATATATATATATATATATATATATATATATATATATATATATATAAATTTCATTTAGACAAAGGGGTGAGAGCTAACAAGCTATGCTTCTTCTCACTCCTTTTCGCATATGTCATTTATTTTACTTTTTATCGTATTATTTTGCTTCCTCAAAATCTTCATTTCCATATGATGTTGTGCAAATAATTTGTTAAACTGCAATCAGGAAGCCATGTTCTATTTGCATATTCGAAATAAAAAAAAAATAATAAAAAAAAAAGAAACATGAGCAGTTCTGTCCTCAACCTGTGTTTGAAACCTGTAAAGAAAAATCCCGGTTCTCACCTATCTGGTTGTACATCTTAAATGCAATGTCAAACTGCAGGATGACCAGCATGAACTGGAACCATGGGCTCATCTCCTTGTTAGGCAAAGGAATGTGGACTGCAAATACGATGTTGTTGGCCTCGATCTTCTTGGCCATGGCTTCATCAAAGCTCTTGAGTTTGGTACACTGGTTAGGACCCCAGGGCATGAACCATTTTGTTTCCTGTCGGTGCTTGCCTATATCCACACACTTGGTGGCCAAGTAGTGGACTGCAGTGGTGGGGCTGGGAGCTGGTGAGACAAACACAAAGTAGGAGAGATGTTAGACTAGGTGTCATATTGAAATACGGCAGCAGAGTGTTTCAAGTTCCTGCCAAGACAAAATTCCCCTCAAACTAATCAATCACACAAAGTCTGAGCAGGAATCAATAAATAAAACTGGAGCCCTCTGGATTAAACTGTGCATGGACAATATTAATATTTTAGCAACCATTAGGAACAGTCAACAGGTTGGGTTTGAGCCAAATCTAGTCCAAACACTTTGGCAATTACTTTCAACACTGTTTAGAAAATGCCTGGTAGCAAGGCCCACTCTCTTGAGCCCTCTCTTTCTAAAGTGATCGGGAGGGAAAATTCCAGAAAGCTCTCAGGCACCAATTACGCTGTTTATGCACTTAGATTCATGAGCTCGACAAGACTGGTGTTTGTAGTTCCTGCTATCACGTAGACATAAAAGCTCTAATTTCCTGTTGCGATGACGTGAGCGACATCAGAGTCGAGGTGTAGCCTCAAGGTAAAGAGCTCAACTCACAGGGTTTAAACATCAGGTAGATGATCAGCACGATACTAGACCCTTTTATTTTCGTTCCTTCCTTTAAGTTCCAACAGATTTTGTGTCAAAGCAGCAACTTCGTCATGAACTGTGCTATAGAAACTCAGTCATGATGGGAGAGCAAAGCAGAGCCGAAGGCAACCAGTTTGTCTAAAGCAAATAAATTTTCAACTGCTTAACTTCATTAATTTCTTGGTTTTTTTGGTAGCAAAAATGCCAAATGTCTGAGAGTTCAAGCTCCTGGTTGGCTGCTGGTTGTACAAAAAGGCCATTTCAGCAAATCACTTTGAGCTGTAGAAAATTGTGAGTTACTTGTTTCCGTTTTTGTCAACTTTATAGAACATCATGACCTACAAGAACATGCAATTTTTTTCAGCAAAAGATGTCATAGTGCCAACATCCTGTAATTTACAGGTTAAAACAAGTACATGAATGTTTGTGTGGGGCCAAAAGGCTTTAAAACCCATTAAATCTCAGTCAGATGACTTGAATATAAATGTGCAGATGCTTCCAATTTGTTGAGAAAGTCTCCAAGAAATACCAGGAGAAATACTCCAGTCGTGAATGTGTCAAGCCATTTGTGACGAATCTAAGAAGAGTCCACAAGCTGCAATTACTGTCGAGGGTGCTTGTGGGAAGTACTGACTCATGGGGGTGAAGATAAAAGCCCAGCATTTCCAGATTCGACTCATGCAAAAGCTTAGTGACATATCCCAGAAGACTCAAAAGGTCCCCAATTCGTGAGGGGTTATACTGTCGTGTGGTTTGGATATTAAGGTATTTTTTTAGTCTCAATAATGAGAAAGGTCTGAATCTAAATAGTTTGTGCCTGTAACCCTGTTTCTTATCTGAACATCTAATCATATCTGTTCAGTTGTAACAGAGAACTGAAGGGCGGACACTTTACACACCCTTTAGGTAACAAACTCTCCACAGTCATAAAATTCAACCAAGGCCATTTTCAAGGAACCTTCAACTGTGTAAGTGTGCTAACAGCTGTATAAAAATAATATGAAAACACACACACACACACACAGCGACAAAGAAGACACCAAACTGAATTAAACCCAGTTATCTTGGACCCCTCTGGAGTTCAATTATCTAGTGACCCTGCGAGTCTGGCCGCACACTGGCTCCTCCAGTCTCCATTGCAGTGTGTCCAGAAGAATGGCCATCCCCTTCAGCCCGCTGACCCCATGCCGTGTCCCTGGGTCTGTGGGGAAACAAGGGGAGAAAAACCCCTTTCTACTCAATTACCCCTGCTGCCCTCAGCCACCGAGCAAACACAAAGGAATCTGGCTTCATTAAAACCATCTCAGCCAGGAACGAACCAAACAGGCTAATTTACCACCAGCCATGTAGTGAGCGAGAGGGACGCTGACACAGACTGGCGTTTAGATGGTTTTCTGATTCAGACTGTAAGACAGACAAGGCATCTTTCACATGGACTACATTTCTATCACAGTGTATGTGCATGTGTGTGTGCACAGCGGTTGTGCATGTGTGAGTGGGTGGATTTGAAGAAACTTGACAGCAACTCCGATCCAGTCCTCAAGGCGAAATGCAACTTTGACAGCTGTGTGTGTGTGTGTGTGTGTGTGTGTGTGTGTGTGTTGTGCACCACTGTCTGCCTCAATGCAAATGAAACTAGGGGAAGAAGGGGAAGAGAGGAGGAAACATGAATGCTGTGCCTGCCAGGCTAAGGGGATTTGGGGAGTAGGGGAGGCTTCACACAGGGGGGAGATAGGAGGAGTGAAAGGAAGGTAGAGATGCTGCCTGGGGCCCCTAACAGCAGACAGACATTATATATGAGAGGCGGGGGTGAGGAGGAGGAGGAGGAAGAAAAAGGGGGAGAGAACATTCGAGTTGGATCAAAGAAGTGAAAAAACACAAAAGGTTGGATGCATTTCGGGGCATTCCTGAGTTGGAAACCAAAAATGTACCCACACTATTGGTATAGTGTGTTATTTTTAGCCGGAGAAATGAAGCCAGTGGTTGTGGCGTGCAGGCAGCGAACACCTTGATACAAAGCAGTGATTTAGCGGAGGAGCACTTCGACAGCTCCGGTGTCAAAGTGACTAGTTCATTGTTTCTGCACGGCTCGGTGGACAAAACACAGCTAAAGGTTAGCTTTTAGCGTCTTTTCTCTCGTGTAAAAACGTTGCTTTTACGCTGTTACGGAGGCATGTGGCGAGACGTCCAACTTCAAACTTTGTGCTTTTGTCTCACCGTTGAGAGACGTTAACGTTTGAATTCCAACAGGCACCTCGCGCACTAAGACAAATGTTAGCCAAACACACAAGAAAAGTAAAAAATAATAATAATAATAATTAATAATAAAATAAAAAGAGGAGAAACTTACCAATTAAACCGCCGACCATGAAGGCAAACGCCTGGAACAAAAGCAGCGTAACTCCCACTATCACCAACTTTTTGGTGCTCATGTTCTCAATAATTGCCCCCGCCATGTCTGAGGAGAAGGAGCCGCACCGAGCGAGAAACAAACAGTCGTGTGCTGGAAACGGGACGACGACGCTGCATCCACCGCCGGGAGAGTAGGAAGGCGAGCTGGGCCCCCTCCGCCGCTCTGCTCCTGCCTTTCAACTTCGAAGGAGGAGAGAAAAAAAAAATCAGGAATCACATGACCGAACAGCGCTCAGCTTTGGGAGCCAGGCAGCACAACACCAGAGCCGGGGGGGGGGGGACCAGCGGAGAGCCACCGCATTGCAATAAAGGTCTGGTAATGCAGGTTACCGTGTCATTGGATGCCTGTGATGGCGCCCCTGTTGTGCGGTCACAGCCTACATGGCTATTTAAAGGCAGGTTTCAGAGGTGCTGTCTCATGTTTATCGCTCAGGGCCGTCAACACATTGTTTCTTCAAAGTCTATTCTCGATTCACACCAAGATGAGATACTGCATCTAATGTTGTTTGCCTAACAAGAACATGAGGCGCTCGCTAAAATTCAGCATTTTAGGTTTTGATATGTGTTAAAAGTATTGTGTTGCACCAGCTATATGTTTTGAAAAGACATTGAGAACAGCTGGTTATACATCTTAAAGTGGGATTGTGTAGTTTTGAAGATGAAGTTCAAACTCAGAAATGTTTATTGTTTCCATATCTGAATAAACAAGCTGTTCTCAGAGGAATATTTGTCTTTTTTAGCTGCTTAATCCTCCACCATGTTCACTTTGTCATCTGCTGTTTGATGCAGAGCAGGTGGTGTACAGGGGCTTTGTCAGAGCTTTTCCACTGAAATCAGCTCCTTGGTGTGACCTAAAACAACAGTCTGAGAGCTTGAAACAATAAAGTTGAGGACCAGAGCTGAAGACCATGTGTATATGTTTATGCAGAGTCCGCCACATATAAAGTAAAACATTGTGAAATTGTGTTGTCCTTTAGGGTCAGTTTGTTTAATTAGTTATGGAAACGAGAAGTTTGTTCATTGTGTTTTTAAGAATAAAAAAATCAGTCCATGAAGATCTTTCTCTTCTGATCAAACCTTTTCCTCAAAACTAAATAGTGCACCTTTAAAGGATAAGTTCACCCAAAGAGTAACTTCAGTCATTATATAGGATACACACCTACAGGCCATTGTGAAGTCAACTTTCGCAGTCCACAAAACATTTCTGGAGCTTCACAGCAAAACACTGTTGCAGCATTCTGCTGAACAAATGAAGCTTCCATTAAAGCATAGTAAAACAACTGAAAACATAAAAAAGCTCAATACAGCTGCTTAATTTAAGTCTCCAGATGCTCTGGGGCCCATACTGATTTGAGAATATCTTATTTAACCTATTTGTTAAGACAAAATCTCCACTGTAGCATCTAAGCTTAAAGCGTTAGCATGTGTCCTGTGGGTACCAGACCACACGTTCTGTGCCCCCATGTCATGAAGATGCCTTGTTTCTAGTGTCTATGACTTATCAATTGTTTCCCACAGTTTATAAAAACACTGAAACTCAGAAACTCAGTTGGAAAAAGAGGAATTTTTAACCCCAAAGAACTAAAACAGATCAATTTCAGACTATACATGTAACATAGTGAGATGGATGATGCCTTTCTGTAGACCCTAGTCTGTAAGTGGTGGATTTGTCTCCTTGGGGCCCTTTTAAGCGTTTTTTCATTACACAGGGCCTTTGGCAATCGAACTGTATCCTTTGAAATTCATGAAAGTGAATGATTAAAATGCTCACGCAGCCATCCATTAGAGTTGGTATTGTTTTTACATTTACTAACAGGATATACTGGGCTACACTGTATTGAGATTGCAAAATGCTCAATGACTCAATGACATGAAATTGCATGATCTTAAAAATCACTTCCCTCAGAAACTGATGTGCGAGCACAGCTGTGATCTGAGCTTTCCTGTCTTCTTCTTGCTTAGACAGATGCTGCGAGCTGCAGCAACATCCCATCCTCTCCCCAAGAGAGGAACTCAGTGAGAGCCAACTGATAGACCATCTGACAGTTTCTATATGTTCAGATGCTTGTGGTGCAAAATAGGTATTAGTGCTCATTTAGGATTAGTTTATTGCCCTGAACAGAAGACACAGGTTTGAAATACTGGGAGTTTTATTTAAAAGCCATCCATGTGAGCAATTCAGGGTCAGGTAACGTGGCACGCGTACACACCACTGTACGCCTTTTTTAAAATTCACAAGCACAAAACATGGTAAAAAATATGCAGCATGCATCTTCTGAAGTGTACAGCATTGCAGTACCAAAGATCAAACACATGTAGAAACAGAGTAATAATGGGTTGAACTGTTTGTCTGACATACTAGTTTATTATGAGATAAAACGACTGAAGACAGACAGAAAAGAAAGCATGATGGTGTCTTCTGAGCAGTGAAAGAGAGCAGAAAGAAACAGGATACATCCAGCTGCCTCAAATGGCTTTTCCTTCCCTAATTTTTCGTTGATAAGGACATGAAGGCAACAAGCTGTTGTGGATGCAACAGATCAATAAACCACTTCTATCAATGAAACATAATGTTGCTACTGGAAGCCATTTGACTACTGATGTGATGCCTTCCTGTTTACGAAGTCCGACGCACTGCACCGTGACCAAGGCAAAGAGGCAGCCATTCAATGTGATAACCTGATTACATAGGTTTTGGCACTTAGGGATTACAGTTAAGATCAACGAAACAGCATCAGGAAGCGCTGGACAGGTGAGAAGTAAGACTGGAAAAGATAGCCTGGGGTTTTGTGTTCAGAATTTGCCGCGGATTCTGTCCAGTGGGTCCGTCTCCCACATCTTGGGATCCCAAGCCTGGAACCAGCCAGCGAAAGTTGGAGGCTCTACTCCCTGTTTGATGGTGGTGATGGGCAGTCCTCTGCGACCGGACGGGTCTGAGTCCACATATTCCTTTGCTGCATGACAAGAAGTAGATAGAGGAAGGGGTAGAAAGAGGGAAAGAAAATCAGAACATGTACAAATCTAAGAGTAATAACTTTGTTGACAACAGTCTATGGATGGATACTTGCTTTGACACTTGGTTATAAACAGAACATTGATCTCCTTGTAAGCTCATGTTCAAAACTTTATCAAGTTTTCTCCACTGGAAGGGAACGCTAGTGCCGTTTTTTCACCAGCACTTTTGGCCATGCCGAGTCAAACTGCACACTGATTTGCTTTTCCATTACCAGATTTACTGCGCTGAGTTGAGCCGAGACGGTGTTGGACCTGCTCCAAGCATTTATGGATGGCTGCTTTGAAACTTACAATACAAAACAGTTTATTATCATCCTGCTGAGGATGCAGGACGCCTTTAAAATCTTCGACTTTAATTAAACCCACAGTTATGACTCTACTGCACTATGCTTTCTGGCAGCAAGTATCTAAAGCGAGACAAATTGATTCTGAGTGGTACATGTGTTCCTTCCTGAAGGGTTTTCGTGCGACAAACCTATTTTGGGAGCTCCTTTCCTTTCCTCCTCGTTCGCCTCGTTGCCGACCCAAAGGAAGATCTACAGGGAAGAGAAACAGTCATTGCAATGGTCTCCAGTGATGCTGAGTTTCTTTCAGCACACTAAAGATGTTAGCTGTATGCTCTGGTGATGGGGACAGAGAGCCCATCTTACCTGGTCCCAGGTATCTAGGAGCATGACATCATCAGTGGCCAGGTCTGACTGAGTGAAGTCTCCTGGTACTTCTTCAACCTGATAGACAGTGCAGAAAGAAGTTCAGACTGACTATGTGTATGTTATTTTATATTACATCATTCATATATATATATATATATATATATATATATATATATATATGTTGACAGAGTAAACCACTAAAACGTTCCACATCTGAAGCATTTATGTGACTTACAATGAGTCTGCCAGTTTTGTTGGAGCAGCCAAACAGACGTGGGGGATGGGCTACGCTCCTCAGACTCTTGGAGGTCTGGTATTCCTTCTTGCCACCAAGTGCAGACCAGAAGTCAGCTGTGGGGGGGTGAAGAAAATACAACAACCATCAGCTCTGGGCAAGTCAGGGTCAAGAAATGTCATCTTGTCAAGTTTAATCACAACAGGACAAGAGTGGAAGTAGTTATGTCTTAGCAACAGTTGATGACATGAGTCCGATAATATCAACTTTTCAATTTTCTACTAAAATGTGGCAGGCCATATGCTGTGTTCATCACAGGTGAAAACACTATCAGAGTACAGTGCCCCTACACCTCTCCGGTTTAAAGTGCTTGCTTGTACTTGTACATGTATTGCTGATTTTTATTAGCTAGTAATCCATTACTTTTTTTTCCCAAGTAAAACCTTGAAAACTTAACAAAAATACAGTGCAGCCATTAGACTCATGAATATGATGTTTACACAGAGCAATGATGCACCTTCCTTCTGTAATTGTATACTCAGACCAGTGCCCCTTCTCTCATTGTCTCACATACAGTGTATTGGTCTTCAGTGGACACCCACCTGGTTCCTTGCCCTCCGACACCTGGCTGGGACTGCCGCCCAGGAAGCCCACCACATGTTTGGCAGCATCCATCTCTTCATCACTGGCACCCACACCCCGCCAGACAAACAGGGCACCCGGGGTTTTCAGCACAAACACGTCGTTGGTGTTCAGGTTGGAAGCAGAGGCCTCGACCTGAGGGAACAGGTGAGAGGAGGGGGTCAGTGGTCCCGTAAGGAATGTTGACAGGCAGGTGTACGGGCAGAGAGCTCACCTCCACTGCTCGGGTGGCGCCGGAGGAGCTCTGGCGGATGTGGAAGAGGCGAGTGCTGCCGGCCTGTGACTGTCCACCTTTGGATGACGTCCCTCCGAGGTGGATGATCATGGGTTTGCCCTGGAACAGGCTCATCAGGTGTGGAGGCTCCTGGCCCTGAGTCACTCTCACCTGTAGAGGAAGTCATTACAAAAAGCAACATGAAGCTTGTCGGCCCTTGTAATTAGGTGAGCTTATATGAGCCTTTATGTTGTGTTTTTTCATATCCTGATTTTTGTGATTATCATATTTAATGTCAGCAGTATAATAACAAAAGTCTGTATGTCTAACTTAGTCTAACTGTCTAACTGAAGAGGACCATACCAATACTTTAACAAGTATCAACTTTTAATGTTTCCTTCTTCTCCGGCAGCAAATGCAGTTTAGCTAAAGACTCATTTGAAAAGTCAAAACCAAAATCGTAACTTTTTCGTAAATATGTGTAGACTTTATGGTTTAAAAATTTAGATACACAACTCTCAGAGGTCTCAGGATGCTTGACATACAGAACTGAACAGAAACCTGTAACCTGTGTAAAATGTGGATCACAAATGCTACCTGTGATTTACACACGACATGTAGTAAAAAGTCTAAAACACGCAGACCTACCCTGTGTGGTATTTTAGGGGTAAAAGTATAAAATAAGACATTTCTGAAACGGTTCAATGTCATCAGTGTCAGTGGGAGTTTGTTTTGATGCCTACATGCAGTAGATTGAGTTGAGCGGTATTAAATTGAACATTACAGTGACACTGCCCTCTGCTGGTCATCTGAGGTTGGTTGTTTTTTTTTTTTTAGGAAAGAGGAGTGAAGTTGCGACTGAGAGATTTGGTCTTGGCAAGTTGTATTTAATCCGCTTAAATAATTAAGTTTAATAGATTTTTATAAGATGAACACTCATTAGAACTGAAGGGCTGCTTTTTTTCTATTGTGCTGTTATCATAAAGGTATCCAGATGGTTGGCCCTCTGTCTCTAGAGGAGCTACTAAACTCAACAACTGTAGCATTGGTTCGGTTTTAATAAGCCTTAAAATACGTTTTATCTGGTGTGTTTGTGAGGGTCAGTGTGAGTGCTGATGAGTTCTGACTGGACTTGCACAAAAAAGTGTTTTCTTAATAAATGATGAAAGCCCCGGGCTGTTTGGAGGGCTGGGTGGTGGGTGACATCGAGATATTGATGAACACAAGTCTGTGTTATTGTGAGAGTTTCAAGTTAGCTCTTACTTTGAGACACCTTGGCTGCAACTTTTTACTCAGCTTCCTCAACCCTCTTCTCATATTCAGAGAACGTGAACAACTGCCCCTTTGTATTCACTTTAATACTCTCCTGTGTCTCAGCCAAGTCTGATGTTTATTTAGTCAAACATTGGGGCATTAGCGTAACACCGAATCTGAGCTCATGTCTTTTCACACAGAATGCAGAGGTGAGCAGTGCATCAGCGTCGGGCTCTAACCTGAACCGGGGATCCTCCCATTGAGTCATCGAGCAACACTGTGAGGAACGCCGAGGCCGCCAGCTCATCCTGCGTGCACTTCAGCCCCTGCCTGAGAGAGTAACACACACACAGACTGAGTGCGATTTATTGCCATGCATGTGGTCTCAGACTGGGTGTGGCGGGAAAATGTGAGTAAGCGCTCCTTACGAACACCTCGCAAACCACACCGTGTACACAGTGCGTGTTTGTGTTGGTCGTCCTCTCTACCCACCAGGTGTATATGATGTGTTGTTCCCGGCCTCCCAGTCTGTAGCTGTAGAGGATGAGGTAACAGTCTCCGCCGTAGAAGTGACCGTAGAGGGAGGGATCCACGGGCGCCTTTGCTCCGTTCTCAACGCGCCAAATCTAAAGGCAAGATCACAGCCCTGTTTTGCCGAGCCTTCGCACGTCGTTTTATCCACCAGACTCTTTAAAAATCTTCATCTCCTACCTGGACTTTGCCCTTGCCATCGTCAACCATGCCGTGCTGGGCTGCCATGACCTTGTTGGAGTGCAGGGTGGAGGCGTCGAAGGGCACCTGTTCCACTTTGGCTATGCTGCCGATGGTGTAGGCCTTACTGGGGCCCGTAGTCTCGTCTTTGTCCCGCCAGTCGCTGAAGAACTGCTTGAACAGAGTCGTCTCAGCTCCCGCGGGAAGGACTTGGATCTGCGAGGGAAACGGGTCAGAGAGGGATTTAAGACTACGATTAAAAAGCTGCATCTTTTTGTCACCATGTGGAAACAAGATGCTGCTTTTCCGCACAATTCATGTTGATGCACAAGTCACTTTTACCTGTGTCTTATTGGAGTAACCCTTGTCTTTGATGAACTGCTGACCTGCTGACATGGCTGCTTTACGCTCTGACATGTTGGCTTTGGGACCTGGTCGGAGTCAGATAAGATATGACACGATAAGAAGGCCATAAATCTCTGCAACAAAAAAATAAACTGCCTGGTGATTATTAAAGGATTTAGTGGTATTGAGCAGTAAGGCTGCAGACACCAACCAATGAAAAGCAACTTAAAGCTCTCTCTGGAGCCAGTGTTTGGTTTGTCTCTACTGGGCTACTGTTGAAACAAGCCAGACTCTGGTAGAGGAGCTGCTGCCTCTATACACACAAAAGGCCACAAGGATTCCAGTCATTTGTATACTCTTTTCTATACGAGCGACATCCACTGCTTGTCTGTCCATACTGGGAGAGAGATCCCACCTCTGTGGCTCCTCCTAAGGTTACTTCCATCTTCTCTTTCCTTGTTAATGGTTTTTTAATATTGTAAGTTTTTCCTTACTCCAATCAAAAGTTCTAAGGATAAAGGATGTTGTTCACTGTACAGATTGTAAAGCCCACTGAGCTTTACAGTGTGATTGGGTTACATAAATCCTTTTTTTTTTAACATAGGGCACCCGCACCTCACTTCTGAAAGGCTCAAAAACATACTTGAAGGCACAACCACGTGTGTTTCAACAAGCACGTTCATGATTTTACGCAGAAGAAAACAGCGTTGAGGATCACTACCAACATCAGTTTTTTTAAATTGTGCTATTGAGTCCGAAAAATTGGCACCTTTCCAAACAAAGATGTTCTTGTCCACCCCATTGTCCAGGATGTAGCACTCCTCAGGGGACAGCATGGCCTGTTTGAAGGGACTGGACGGAGCCACGGAAGAAACCTTCATCGTTCCAGATGCATCGGAGATCTGCAGAGCAAAGCGACAGCATCACGTACCAGCGAAATGTTAAGCGAGGACGTGTCTTCAACAGCTTGGAAGCGTCTTTATTTGTTCCGATATCCAACCAACATTTTTCAGTAGTGGAGACTTTTTCATATGAGCTACATTCATGTAGTCATGGGTTCATAAACCAATATATAACTCAAATATGTGGGCATCTTTGAAGTTCAAGTTTCAAAATTTCAAATCTGGCTTACTGAAGTAGCTTTGTAGCATTGGTTATGAGATCTAAGTTTCCACCCAGGAAAACAACACATTCATATTTGTGAATGGTCAGTTTTATTTCTCACCATGTAGAGGGCACCCTTCTTCTTGTTGGAGATGTCAGCCTTCTCATCATCCGGAGTACTGGGGGCAATGGCTGTTTTGGGCCCCAGAGCCTAAACAATCAGAGGAACAAGTCACTGTAATTTCCTTTTTGTCATAATTATAACTTACACTCGAAGTTATGGTTGTGTTTTTTGCACACACAGAAAGACACAATAGGGTTGATAGTGATTTGTTTTACAGACTACGCTCTACAGCTTCTCTCAGGTTAAAAAAGATCCAGATCAATTTAAAATGGATTCATTACACCTCCCTCCCTCCTCTCGCCCTCATTAGGCCTCTCTGGAGTTTACCCTCCTCCCTTGCTGTAAAAGGAGTGTTTACAATTCTGCCTTGGCACAGAATTGGCACATAAGCAGCACATTACAAAGGACAGCATTGTGTCTGCGCGTTCCCACGCTGTTTAACTCACCGTCCGTGAAATGCATTAATGTATAGCTGCTGCTCACAACTGATCACCTTTAGGGTGACGACTTCAGTGTGTGGCTCATATTTGTGTGTGTGTGTGTGTGTATGTGTGTGTGTGTCTCACCTCTGTGAATGCTTTTGGCTCTTCCCCCTCCTCCACCATGTGCAATTTGGCTCGTCCGTTCCTCTCATTATCTCTGATGCCAATGGAGACTTCAGAGGCCTTCAGCCGCTCATAGCGGTTACACTCACTGCCACACCACTGATAGATGTCCTGCAGGAGAAGGAAAGTGAAAGTTATTGTACTTCAGATTTCAGTCCTCACGCAGTGATAAAAAAACAGCTATATTATATAAGTGTATCTGTTTACAGTGCAATCAAGCCAATTTTGTTTGTTTTAATAAAGTATTGATTTGATTTATTCTATGAGTAAACGTTGCATATGCATTGTCACCAGCATAGTTTATATGCTGCAGATGTACAAGTTACAGCAGCTTTATCGCTATCACAGTGACGACTGACAATGAGCTGTCGTCCAACTAGACAGATACACACACACACACACATACACACACACACTAAAACTGATGAAACCCACCTTGCCCAGGTCAAGAATGAAGGAGTCCCCCTTGTTGAAGCTGGCCCAGGACAGCTCCACCTCTGTTGCTCTGATGGCCCTCCGACCCTTGAGATGCAGCAGGCGCTTCGCACTCATGTCGTTTGTCACCACATGATGAAAACCTGAGGCCACGCCCCCTTTCTGTGGCCAAAAATGAATAAATAATTGAGCTGATATTCAGGTTCATTTTGAAATTTGTATGTGAGCACAGTTAAGGGAGGACAAAGGGATTATTTTAACACCACACGTTCACAACCACTGTAGTATGTCAGGGTCTGAGGCAGGATGTGTGGAGTCACATGATTTGATGAGAGATCAACATTCCCGGCACAGCGAGGGTGAAATGAGTCTTACACAGTAACGTAACACTTCAAAGGACTAAAGGCTGTAAATTGTGATGCCGATTGATCAGATTCAGATAGCATTTACCATGAATCCGAGCCAACAAAGCTAATAAACCTTATCAAATGGGAAGAATGAAACTAAAATGATGTCTGCTTCCAGGAGAGGATCATGTCTGTTCGGTGCAAACAGTGAAGTACCTGGGAGGCAGGATTTTCTCGTAACGTGCCGTCCTTGGTGAAGCCATTAAACAAAACAGGTATTTACCAGACATGCAAATTAAAACACTGCAAATGAGCAACAGACACTCTTTCTGTTGGGGAGCTGGAGAGATAAACAACATGACTACTTTGAAAAGACCATGTTTGATGAGCTTCTCAACAAAAAAACTACAGCTTAGATCCACCCAGTCGTGACAGCAGGGTCAAAGAGGGACTTCCTTGCCCTTAAAATGTCCGGTGAGGGTGTAGCATCTACCCACAAAGGCACAGAGTCTTGTTAGCATCTGGAGGAGTGGCTGCTTAGGCCGCAAAATGGAAACCACATTCATGCTGTTCGTCTTCGTGCCTTTCACAAGTGAGGGGCAGGAAAGTTTTCCATGGCAACAATGCAGGCTCTGTGTATTCTAATGCAGGGACTGGGTCCTAACAGTGGAATTACCAAAACTATGAAGAGATAATGAGGTTCGGTTCTGTCTCTGTGTTTCTGCACATGTGCAGAGCAGAGTTTCCATCCTCCGACTCTGCAAAAGGCAGTAAACAAGACTAATTACATCCATCTAAAGCCAGGAGGCTGTTTGGATGGTTTTCATGGCAATAAGAAACAGATGGCTGGGGAAAAAAAGAAAGAAAGAAAGAAAGAAAGCAGGGGGGGCTAGCTTGTGTCTCACAAAATGTCCTCCTTTGAATACGGTGGTTGCCTTGCATTCAGTCAGTCGGTCAGTCAGACACACCCCGGCATGTGTTGCGGGGAATGTTGTGGATCCCTCTGAACTTCAGACTCATTAGCCTGATTGCGTGGCAAAGTTCAAATGGGATGCTGACAATCATTAAGCCTCGTAGGTACGTTCCATTCAGAAGTGTTCTGAGGCAGACTGTTGCTTCATTTGTGTGTTTCGTTTCATCATAACTTTCGCTGTCACTTTCCAACGTTTCTGTTGGACTTAAGAAACTCGGCCGCACTGCGTTTCAAAAGAAACAAGACTTGAGTCACGCTACCAGCTCTGTGGGGCTGCGCATACATGGGCACAGCAGCGATTTCAGCTGACACCAATGCTAACATGCTCATGTTTGTTACATTTGTTTAATGTGCTAGCATGCCAATATTTGAGCTAATTTGCTCATAAGAAAATACATGAGAGAACATGAATGTGTAACAGCCCAGCAACCAGGTAGGTAACCACTGATCCAAGGGGACACCGCCTGTATGAGGTTTTCTCTGTTGTACCATTGAAGCTCACCTGGTATTTGATTCCCGACTTGAAGTACCCCAGAAAGGTGTTGGATTCGGAGTTCTGCACATCCCTGTACTGCACCGGTTTCCCACCCAGGAAGTCGTCCAGCTGCGTGGCAAAGATGGCCACCGCTCCGCTCTCATCCTGGGAGCACTCCTCCCCTGCAGGAAAGAGACACTCGAGTCACGACCGGATGCTCTGAATCACATAAACCACATCTGCAGCAGAGGCAGGACTGGTGTCCTGTTATTACCCTCAGATGGCACACAACATGCATACAACTATTCCATAATTGTACATGACTAATTGTGACCCCAGACTGAAAGATGGATTATTTTCTCATGTTTCATTTCTACTGCAACGTCTCACAGATGGTTGCGCAAGACAGCGGCGAACTAAAAGGAGTCTTGATCCTCGCACTGGAGGAAAGTTGGCTGGAAAGCTACAAACATGTAGAGACTGGTGCCTCTCTTGTGGCCTACAAGGGTATTCCAGATGTGAGTCATGGAGCAGTTTCATTTAGGGCCCTTGTTTTTGTTATGTAACTGAAAATTTACAGAGCATTAAAGGATTTCGCCTGCAGTTTTAGGGATTTGAAGCAGTAACCGCACGTCAGTGTTCGCTCTCTCTGCACAGGCCTGGACTGAGCCCGCGATGAGAGTCAACAGCACGGAGAGAGGGAGCTGCGAGGAGGAGAGGAATTTCACAAGGGGGTTCGACTTTTTCTGCCACTCATTCTTCCGAGGATGTTTCAGCAGCGAGATCTGATGCATCATCTGATCTTTTGAAACTCCAAAACCGTAGCTATTGTGTTCCAAATGAGGAAGCTTCGATCGCTACGTTCTTCTTACAACACATGAAGCTTTTGAGTGTGTTTGTTTGGGGGTTTGTATCAGCTGTGCAGGAAGTAACCTTACATTTGTACATAATATTTCACTTTGGTCAAATAGTTTTAAGGAACTGATTACTATGCTATACTGTCATTTAAACAATGGGCACTGGTGAGATTACATAACTCAAAGCAGAAACCTCAGGATCGCAGACTAGAGTTTGAAACTATAAAACGGCTATTGTTAAACTATAAAACCTTGCATCAAATAACAAAAAATGGGAACGAGAACAAGCAATAACATTTAGGGAACATGCCGCAGTAAGATGGCTTCTGCTACCAAGCGTGTTGCTGATGGCAGAATACGTTTTAAAAAGCAAGAGAAACAGTTAGATTTCAATCAGCTGCACACTTTTCAAAAATGTTTTAAGGTGCATCATGACGCATCATGTAGGAATCTTTCAAATTCATACTCGAAACCAACATGGCAGCATACCACATATAAGAGTAACCACTAACTGTGGCTGTCTTTAGCTTTAGCTTTAGCTCAGTGAGCAGTTCAGATTGGCAGCTCTGGGATCAGCGGGGTGTTAGTAGGGTGTTACATTGCTGACACAGGAGCTTTGGAACAGGCTAGCCGGTCAGCATGCTAATTTTAGTAGATGTTTCAGTTGATTTTTTTAATGTTTCAAACTAAAATTCCTACATATTTCCCCTTGAAATTCTAAGGAGCGAATTAGGATTTACCCAGCCACATGTGGATGTTGTATGAAGGGGCCGCGGTGGTGAAGAGCAGCAGGTAGGCGTCCCCGGTGTAGAAGCTGCCATGCAGGGCCTTGGGAACAGGCTTCAGGTCCAGGTTCTCGATACGCCACACCTGCAGCCCGGGCTGCTTTCCTGCAGCCGCAAACTCCTTATGGGAAACCATGATGGCTCTGAGAGAGAGAGAGACAGAGATGAGATGAAGGAAGAAGGAGGAACAGAGGGAGTCGGGGAAAAGGCGGGGAGTGGTTTTTAATATTTTTGCCTTGCAAAAGTGCTGTAAATGGAATCTTGTAAATGCCCGAACAATGGAAAGAACACACCAACGTCAACTTTTGTTCCACTTCATGTGTTTCACTGTGCTTTTGGAGGGTTGTGGGTTACAAGCATCTGACACTAACCCACAGTGGATATAAATACATGTGTTATCTTCACCAGAGGCCTCTAACCATATTTGGGCTTTCAGCGTAAGGACTTCACCAGACTAACTGGTTCCTCAACCTGCAATTAGACATTCACTGCTGCTGTCACATCTATAAATTGTTAAGGTGCAATCAGTCGTTGAGGTGTTTTTCATTTTTAAAAAATGAATTGTATGTGACATTTAGTGCACGTCAATCAAGTTTTCACATCATTTCAGAGGATGAAATGCTCTTTGACGGGTTGGGAAAATTTGTCCTACTTCATGGGCCAGCAAAAAACACACTGGGTATTCTCAAACATGCACCGTGACATAGCCTAAAACAAGGCTGATTTTAATGCTGTAGAAATGAAAATAATTATAAAATCCAGTAAAAGCTGTCACAGAGGTGTATCCTCATTTTTGCAAAATAAACCTTATTGAACCTGTAACACTGGTATAAAGTGAATTGTAACTGAAACCAGACTGTTGCAGGAACTTTGGATCAGAAGAGATTTAATCTCTAAATAATCTGCCAACACAAGAGAGATAGCCACTGATACGCAGCATGACGAGCCTGACCTGGTTTACAAACTCTCGTGTGTTTATAGGAGATATGAAGTGAAAATAAACCTAATGTTATTGTAGTATTACTGCATGGGCTTGACTGCAGACTGCTTCAATAAACAGTTTAACGGTTTTTGACGTGATGATGTCTGTTTAGCATGCTAACCAGCTAGCACTGGCCCGGGTTCAAAGATCCTGTGCTGGTTGGCGTAAAGACCAACATGTCTGAGGTGCTCCGAGCTCCCAACAAACAGATAACGGTTACTCAGGCAATATGTTGCACCCTATTTGTTTATGAATTAAATGAGCGGTTGATTCTCACACATTGCACCTTTAAATTTCAGTATTATCGAACCTTTGGTTTATAGTTACATGTGTAATTAGTAAAATATGGCCAGAATTCAAATGTAGCTCCACAGTTACAAGGGGCACCAGCTGCTGTTGCTAGCTATCCATGGTTGTAGTGACAGGCTGCCATCAACCTGTTAAATAAGTTGATTGATTCTTAGTTCAGTAAAAGATAGAGACCTGAACAGAACGTGTGTTGCTGTATTTTCGGTTTAGAAATTCAAGTCAGGACAGGCCAGGGCTAACTGATCAGCACACTCACTTTGACAGAAATCTCTTCAATACGATACATAAAAGTCATAATGTCGAATTTCACACAATTTACACATTGTGTTGATAGTCTTAGTTAATTTTTTTTTATGCTTTCATCAAATTCTTAGCATCATCAATGCATTTAAGACTGTGACACATTAAAAGCACATGAAAAATGTTAGTTTATAGATTATTAAGTGTCAGATGTTGTTTACGTGACATCAACTGTGTAGCGTTCTGCTGATACAGTTGTTTGATTTTTCCCTCCTTGCTCCTTTAAAGGAACTCTTTTTATATATATAAAAAAAAACTTTATATCATGATGAAAGTGAACCTTTGCACCACTGAAGTTGACAGATTATGCAGATTTATTTTCCCCCAGATTACACAAGATAAAGATTACAAATCGGTTCGGCTGCAGGATTATTGCTGCAGTTACTCTGACGTCGACTCTGACAGCGCGAGATCTGTCTGATCTCCACTTCCTCAACATATGACAGCCTTACAGCCCACACTTTACCCTGTGGTCCACGCACTGCACTCATCCTACACCTGCTCATCATACACACCCAGACAGGCCAATTAAAAGATTGCACCCCGCTGTTTGATTAAAGAGCCTGCCAGCCGCATCAATCAGACATAATGCAAACAATCACAGATCATCACCACCTGAAGGAGTCATATGATTATGCAGTTTGTTCAGCTGTGTTCAGCTCAGGTTTCATTGCAGAAAGAGAGAGAGAGAAAACACCCAGTGGACTTCCTGTAACGTGCTGATCAATAAATGCTGCAGCATGGACACATGTCCAGACCACTTAGGATTAATGGACAGTCTGGAGCCAAGACGCATTGTTAACAACACTGCTGTGCCATAACACTGAATTTAATGCAGGGAGGTCTGCTGGGAAGAGGATCTTCATCTGATCTGCTGCCTCCACCAGCTCTGCTGCTGATTGGTCAGACTGGAAGCTGATTGGATGTTTCTCTTATTTATTTCAATGACATGATAGCGGCTGTAAATTCATCCATGTTGCTTCCCTATACGCAGTATTTACACTTTGCACTGCTCCTTTTTTTTTTTTTTTTTTTTTTTTGGATCATTACATAACATCCAAGCTACTACTTCCTGCACTCGTCTCGCAGGTTTTTACACTCCAATTCATTCACAAGTTCGTGACAATGACAGAGTATGTTCCCCGTAATAAACAACGCATTAGCCCGTGTTTCCATAACAAACCGAGACGTGTTGGTCCCTCTGCTCTCCTGCACGATCACTGCCTGCTGCGACTCACGAGAGAGAGAGAGACGAACGAGAGACTTTCCACATCTGGAAATCCGAGCGCTTCGGATCTTTACAATCGCAGAAAACAGAACTGGCAACAGAAACACCAAATCTGGCAACGAGGAGAACCAGTGAGCGAGAAATCTGCTGACGATCCTGCACGATTTCATTAAAGAAGGAAAAAAAAAAAATACAGAAAGAATGAAAGAAAGAAAGAAAAAGAGACATGTCAGATGAATCAAAGTCCAAAAAAAAAAAGAGCCATGCATGAACTCACAGTTTGCAAGTTGAACCACACAGGAGAGAGGAGCAGAGGCTGATGGAGGCTGTAGATGTGGGAGTGAGCCGAGAGTGAAGCGTTTTATTGTTTTAGTATGTTGTGGAGTAGGAGGAGGAGGAAGAGGGGGAGGAGGGAGTGTTCAGGCTCTTGCTCATGGGTCTGGCTGAGGAGGAGACAGAGCGCCGATTGGCCGACAGCAGAGATGAAGATGCTCCTGCCACCCTGAGCGAGAGAGGATTTCCTCAAAGATGCGTTTAAATCCCCTGTTTGTCCGTCAATGTCTCTCTCTCTCTCTCTCTCTCTCTCTGCTCTGCGTGGACTTGACTCTGTGCAGCGCGTCTTGTTCACTGTGTTCTCAGAGAGGCAGGGGCGAAGTTCATGGAGTCATAATATCACCGTGAGCCAGCGGCTTGGATCAACACACACGCCGTGTGTTTGCCTTTGGCTCAGAGGAACCGCGTGACCGAAAAGCCAACAGCGAGGAAAAGGTGCCTCCCTTTGATTTCCTGGAGGGCACAGTCAACAGGATTTGATGTGGAAAATATGGTGGCACCACGGTCACACAGAACACAGACTGTTTCAGTCAGAAAGTTTCGATATAGAGAGGTTTTTACAGACAAATCATGCTTTTGCTTAAAGGTTTTCGTGCGTGACAAAGGTCTTGGAAGTTAGGGTTACAGGCGCTCCTCTCTCCCACAGAAAACACAGCCCCTGAAACGCCTCCTCAGTAGGTCCTGCCTTTAATTCCATGACTTTATGACATCACACATTTCAATTATTGTTGCATAAGTTCATGGCTGAAGTGAAGCTAACTGGAAGCTGAAAGCTGACAGAGCCAACTGGGGACACAGTGAGCGGTGCTGGCTCAGACATGTGTGAGCCGACCAATCAGATCAGACTGGGTATACAGGAGGCGGGCCTTAAAGAGACAGGAGCTATAAGTGTATTCATTTCAGGCAGAGGGGGAGCATGGTGCAGAAACTGATGTGTTTTTTTGAGCATTGAAGCATGTAAAAATATTCTAGTAGTAAACCAAAATAAAATTATAAAAAGCATAATAAAAAAAGTGATAAAAAGTCTCCCTCAAACCCTCTCCTGCTTTCAAAAGCATCTCTGCGTACAGTAAACATGACAACTACCACTAAGAGAGGATGGACAACATTAACTTGGACGAGTACTGTCTCATTACACACACACCAAACACATTATTTCCTACAGCTCTGCCCCTCGTTGCCACTGCACAGAACCTGCTGAGTTGCAAATCCAAGTTCCAACCTGAACACATTCACACACAGGCCACACCCAGCCTCGATTTACTCTTTATTATAGTTAACTGTTCTTATAACATGATAATTTATGTGTTGATTCTAATAAAGCACCAACACATCTTTGTAAACACTTAACAATGGCACAAAAGGGAAAGGTCAGTCAAACTCAACAAGTCCAATCAGTTTATTTTAACATTAATGACAAGTTATTTTTACAGCTGTTTTGGAAAACTACCGTGATGCAACGACATCTTGCCACAGTTTGTCACCCCAGCCCACTTCCTTTCAAACTTTAAAGAAACCGTAATCAGCGTCTGCAACAACATCATGAGAAACTGTTCTTCTTTCTCCTGAACTGTGCCGGCACGTAGTTCATTGCATCAATTAAAGCAGAAGTGGACCGCTGTTATTCTGAAATCCAACAGAGAGGAAGAGCTTTTCCCAACTGGGCCCAATTTTCATGAAGGCATCCCGACTTCAACTGAAACTTATCTGAGGTTGCAAATCATCTGCGGACCAAACCGGCCCCTGTTTAGTTGGAAAATGTGATTATAAAAAAAAAAAAAAACAGGATTTCTGCAGAGTTCATTTAATTATGAGCTGCGGCAATAAGCACAGGCTCTATGTTCAAGTTTCCGCCAGGGAAATGCTTCATATTAAGCTCCTTGCAAGTCATTATAAGATGCTTATTAGCACTATGATGTGTGAGAGGATCTCATTATCTACAGCCGTCGCCACCATACTGATAGGAGGTCATGTGAAGTTTCGTACTCATGTATGGAGCTTCGTAAGCAAAACAGCGCTGCAGCAGATGGGGCCTGGTTTTACGACGTAGAAAAACAACTGAAAAAAGAAACACGCAAGTCTCCAGAAGCCCAGAGATCCCAAACACAATGAAAAGATTGATAAGACGTTATCAGCACCCTCGATGTGCAGCCGAGCTCGTGCACCAATTCAGACAGGGTGCATGCAACAGCTTTTAGCATCGCAGCAACAGTGAGGATATCAGTGTTAATCATCAGTAGGGGGGGTGAGTGCTGTGCTGTGAATTTTCACTGAACTGGGTTAAATTTTCCTTTTGCACATCATAGTGTTAATAAGCATCTTATAATGACTTACAAAGAGCTTAATATGAAGCATTTCCCAGGTGGAAACTTGAACATAGAGCCTCTACTTACTGCTACAGCTCATAATTAAATGAACTCCACAGAAATCCATTTTTTTATATATATGTAATTAGATTTTCCAAATAAACAGGGGCCAGTTTGGTCCGCAGATGATTTGCAACTTCAGATTAGATTCAGTTGATGTCAGGACACCGTCATGAAAATTGGGCCCAGTTGGGAAAAGCTCTTCCTCTCTGTTGGATTTCAGAATTACAGCGGTCCACTTGTGCTTTGACAGATGCGGTGAACTAGGTGCCGGCACAGTTCAGCAGAATGTTGATGCAGACGCTGTTTAAGGGCTTACATTAAGTTTGAAAGGAAGTGGGTTGGGATGATAAAACATTGTCGTTGCATCATGGTAGTATTGCAAAACAGCTGTAAAAAAAAAAAAATTAAAAAAAGATAGAACCTCACTGAAACGATCATCGGCCTTTATGAAGAGTCAGTGTGAAGAGAACGCTGGAGCAGCTCAGTGTTAGCAGCATGTGACCACACATCACTGCCAAAAACATGTGACATCTCTCTGATCTGTGTGTTCATGTGTGTCATCCTATATATGATTTGAATGAGCTGATCTGTGAAAAAAGGAAGGATCTACGCCACTGCTGCTGCTTACTATCGACTCTACAAGCTCAGTGTTGACTCTTCAAACTCGCGGTCAGTTTTGACACCAGTTCCCTTTTTTTATCTACTGGTGCATGTCAATAAGCTTATTTTCATAAAACACAGGTCTAATTTTGTTGCTTTACTCTCACATGTGTGTGAGGGCCACACATCATCACTCTGAACTCAGCTGTTTATGTGTGAGCAGTGGTGCAGCATGGGTGCCAGACTGAGGGTCGGTGAGTCTCATCATCGACCAGGATGTGACATGCTGGCCGAACGGCCGGCTGCAGGAGCCCCATTGTGCCACACGACAGCTGACTGACGCACATCCTCAGAGACAATGCGACCAAGCCAAAATGGATTAGACTCTTATAGTCGGAGGCTTACAGCGAGAAGAGACGCGTGTTCACCGAGGCAAATGAAGCAGAAATGCTCCCCAACTTTCACAGCCAGTTATCAGGATTTAAAGTAAGACTTAAATGATGAATCGACATGTTGTGTTTGGGTTTTTCTGCCTCACTCCAGTGTGTTTGTGCGCTTATAATGAACTAAAAGATACATCTTGTCATATTTACCCCCAGCAGTTAGATGAGAAGATCGATATCTCATAGCCTCATGTGGATCTGTTCCACGTGTAGGTGGAGTCAGCTTATAGCTTAGCATAAAGACTGGACTAAAGGGGGAAGCAGCTAGCTTGACTCCGTCCAAAGTCGTGATGAGCAGAATTCAGAAAGTTACTGCCCTACCGCTGTGAAATCTCAGTAAAACAGAACCATTTAAGAAACAAGATATATGCCACGTTATCTTGTTTCTTTAATTGTGTTTGTGTGATTGCTTGATAGTGTTTCTTGGAACTACAAACTCCAAGGACCTGAGGTGGTCCTCCCACATAGATACCACCCAGAAAAGGGCCCAGCAGATGTGGTACTTCCTGCGACAACTCGGAGCCGATCTGCCCTCCCTGGGGGACTTGTAGTAGGTAGTGTTCCCTCACAGTCTTTATGCTACAACTGAGCTTTCAAGGTGATTTAATTGTCATTATGCAACACAGGGTGGCATAAAAATAGTTTACATTTTCTCTCCCCATGCGTTAGTTACCCTCCAACCCTAGCGGTGCCGTGGGTAGCGACTGCTGCGGTTCAACTAAATCCCACACGTTCCTCTCTAAGGTTGACGAATGTGTTTCTGTCACAGGTAATATTTGTTTTCAGCAAGTTATAAAACAAAAACGTTTCCAAATTTGAAGAAGCTACCAGCTGCTGAATGCGCTGCAATTTTCATTCAAAAATAAAAGTCTTCCATTTGTTAGGTGTTTTAATTACAAAGGGTTTTTGAATGATTGCTTGTTTTTAGATTAAATTCAACACTGAGGGTTTTCTTCTAGTTGTGTTCATGATTTTTTTTTCTTTTAACTTTTATTTCAACTCAAAGTTTGGCATCAGTACTGAAACTCATCAGGTTTTGTTGAAGTAAAAACAATTCAAACAATTGAACCGGATTGTTGTTGGATTGTTGTTGTTGTTTGCCCTCCCTCTCTGTTATCTTGCTACTTGTTACAGACAGGAAGATGTTTGGAAACGGAGGACCAGCAAAGTCACACATGACGCTGAGCAGTCACTGTTGGGGGTCGGCTGACCCATGAGCCCAACAAGTGTCAGTCAAACAAAACGAACCTTCTCCAGGCACAGAAATAATTGTTTCTAAACCCTGTGCTGTCATAAAAAATGGTAACCAGGATACACTCTCCCACTCTTTGTGTGGCGAGGCTCAGTTTTACAGCGAAAGGTCAAAACCAGCGAGCTGCAGCTGGGTGATTGCCTCGTTGTGCTGTGGCAGGAGATAGCGACGACCCTTACATCAATGTCGACACCGGGCCGACTCCTCGACTCCAGTGAAAGACAGTGTAAACGGTTTGGGCTTCGGACGCCGCTGCAGATCTCTGCTTCACCTCGTGAGGATGAGCTGGCGTCCGGACTGTGGAGAATCATGAATCTTTAATCTGATCTCACACGACTGCCAGTAAGATGGGGGGGGGGGGGCTGTTTATGCACAGCTGGGTCAACACTGCTGGTAGCGTGAAAAGTCAAGCACAGGCGTATAGATTTGTTTTCCAGGGAGCCCATGTCAAAATTATCAGGAGCTCTGCTGGGTGTGTGGGCGGTCAGATAAGAATTGCACAGCTCCTCGGTGACTGCAATAGAAAGGCATTTGTCCCCTTTAAGTGTTTTGGAGGAAGCTGAGCACAGATAACCTGTACTGTCCGCCAGTCTGACCCCCAGGATAGAGAACCCTGACAAAGACAGATAGTAATTTCAAATCAAAAATAGGTGACATGGTGAAGGAAGCCTAAGATGGAGCCTGGTGAACAACAGGGCAATCAAACTCTATCACACGTGAACCCGATATGATGCTGCTCTGTTGAATTTACTCAGCAGAGCAGCGCTGAGCTAACATCCTGATGCAACAATGAGCAAACAAGGATCTTGTTGCTTTGATGACAGGATCATTACATTTATTGTATGGTGGTACAGTGTATACTTGTTAAACACTGCTAGCTAACACACACACACACACACACTGCTGGCTATGGTTAACTCTGCTAGACGGCCCGTTAACCACTGCGGCTCTGCACCGTGTGGTTATCACCCACCTGAAAAGAAACCCTGGCACACGCGCCGAGCTCGAGTTCCTTGTCTTGCAGATGTTCTTAGTGGTTTGAGCAAACCATGCAAATGACTTTGACATTCAGACTCCTCCACATGATGCAGGTAGCTCTTCTGAATCAACAGGCAGAGTCGGGTGTCTTCAGTGTTGGAAGAAGTCATCAGATCCTTTACTCAAGATGGAGTCTAAACACACACACACCCAGTTCAAATACTCCATTTTAAAGTTTAAGTCCTGCAGTTCAAGTTTGACTGACAGCAAATGGTCCAACGTTTTAGGAAATGTGTGTTTTAATGTTTTTTGCTGTTTGCTGTTTTTTGCTGTTGCTACAGCCCCTGATCATGGTGTAGCACACAGACTGGAAACTGGGGGAAAAAAAACTTTCCAGACAGAACTAATTAATAATTAAAATGTTAAATCTCGTATATTTAACCTTTAAACAGAAATTAAAGGGGCACTATTTTCAGTGATCTATCTTTGTTTTCTAGACTGACCTTATTGGACAACACAATTCCATCCTTCATTTGTTTATATTTGGCGGACCCTGCCACATTTATAGCTTCAGACAGTGTTCTGGGGGACCTTGTTTTCTTTTGAGAACTGCTTGGAGTTCTTCGTAGTGCTGCTTTAAGTGCAGGGGGGTTTGTGTATGACACTATTTCATGTGACTCATCTGTGTCTCCAGTGGTCTGGATGATAGAACAGGAAGTTATGTGCCGGTAATATTTTATAAAAAATATTCAACTACTTTGTAAAAGAAGCCATAATCCATAGTAACAATGTGTCAAAGGATAATGTGAAAACATTTCCCCGTGAGCTTCAGCTCTGGCCCACAACTTTTTGGGTTTGTTTTTACTATCAGTGCTTTAAAATTGTTGTTTTAGGTCACAGCAGGCAGCTGATTTCAGTGGAGGAGCTCTGGTAAAGCCCCCCAGCTGGTGAATGTGGTGGAGCTTTAAGCAGCTAGAGAGCCAAGTTGCACTAAATGAATTGAATTGAATATATTGCAGGGTACACTGGGGAGTTACAGATTAGGACACAGGAAGTCATTTTGTCACTTTTTGCTCAACTGTTGCTGTGAATGTCTACATCATATTTTGAGATGCTGTGCACCAATGTGAGTGTATTGTGTATGTATGTAGTGTAATGTATTAGAGTTTTGCCTATAGCCAGTGATAATGGATGTATTGCCGTCTAATGTTTTGAGAGTCTTCCTGGAAACCTCCATCAAATGTGAGTTCGGTTAGATGCATCGTTTTATCGATTAGTTTAAACTTTAAAGTGATTTCTTTCGTGGTACAGTGATCTTCAGTGTCCTGCAAAGTGTGTTTGTGAGTGCACCTGGATCGAAGCCTCAGGCTCGAGGTGTGTGTACAGAAGCCAATTTCGCAATTACGGATGCAAAGTCGAAATCATGAGATACAAAATGGAAAATATGACCTACATTTTCGACTCTTTACCTCATAATTGAGACATACCTGTTGTAACAAGCTATGTTTTCTTTAACTTGCAGAAATCGGCCTCAGAAACGTGAGCGCATCTCCAGGCCGGCTGAGTCAGAGGAGAAGTCGGTTACAACACAGAAACGGTGTGAAATCCAAGGAGCCGCTTTCTCACACCAAAGTGAGAACTACTGTTTTTATGCACAAAATTGCATATATGCCAATACGGTGCAGACTGCTGGGGAGACATGATTAACAGAAGAAGTTCCATGGAGGAACCAGGGCAGAGCTACAACGCACGCAATAGCCCACTGAGTAAACCACATCCTCTTAAGAAGAAAAAAAACAAAAAACTGCTTAACATACAAAAACTGAGCGTAACAAAAGGAGAGCGGACGTGCAGAAATGCTCCCCAAACTTAAACGTTGGCGCACTAAAACGATCAGTCGCAGAAGCTGGGAATGAACACGTGAAACCGTTCATTTTAGACATCCCACCCCCGCTGAGCGCAGGACAAACAGGTTGGTGTGCCGACTCAAATGACTGCCGTCACCAATGGCAACACACAGACACTCACCCATAAACTCTAACTACTGAGGTCAGTGGTGAGGAAATGTAAATATAAGAAGCCCCCCCGCCCCCAACCCCGGATGTAGACAGGAAATCACTAGCTGTGATATTTACAGCATTAAACCATGAGTCTGTTGACGATCTGCCTGATACAGCAAACACGTTATATGATCTGCAACATTATGTCTGTTAGCTTAACCTAGTACAAAGACTGGAAACAGGGTGAAAGAGCTAGTCTGGCTCTCTCCCTGGGTGATCCATCAGTGTGATGGAAGACAAGACATGGCTGCAGAACTCAAACAAACAGGTTTGCTTCCTTCAATCTATGAATCTCTGTTAGCTCTAACAAATATTCATGCTAGCACTTAATCTGGTGAGTAAAAACTCTGCAGAGGCCAAACATTTCTGATGTTCCTGTTACGTAAACCACATTGCGAGTGCCAAATCCCATTTAACCAGCTTGAGTCTGTATTAGATTCAGCACGAACAGTCCCGAGCCAAGAATTCTTCTCAGGGACCCAGATTTGCCAGTTGTTCTGGTAACACGACCCCACAGCAGCCTGGGAACATCCAAACTAATGTCAGTGAGAGCAGGATTTCACATGTCTCGGGAGAGTAACTAAGAATCAGTGGTGGACAAGCAAATCACTAAGTATGCAAGGAAAGGAGAAACCTATAAAAAACATCTTTTATTCACTTGGCTTATATAAAATAGTGTACAAATATATAAATAACAGTTTACAGGAAAACACAACCTGAAATGCTACAAACATCTTCACAGCTGGTCATTAACAGACTTGAAAGTAGTGCCGTCTAAAGTGGTCATTCATTTTTCATTCAGACAAGTTTTACAGCCTGACCTGTACCAAATGGACAGACTTAATGAGGGATGTTACTGAATGCAGGACTATGCATGTACACTGACAGACGAGGATGGAATCAGTGTAAACAGCTCTTCTCCTCTCTGATGTCTCCTCAGCATCGCAACTTCATGTCTCCTTGATGTCCCTCTGAAAAAGGAAAAAAGGAGACAGACATCAGTGGCACACCAATGCTACAACCTGTGTCCATATTAATCAAAACATTACATCTACTGTCTTGCTCTTTCACTATGAGTAAGGGGTTCCAACACGGACACAAGATTTTCTGCTAAGCTAATTTGGGACAAAATACAATGTTATTATTTTTGTGCACCAATTAGTGTCTTGCCAACATTTGAATCATAATGTGAAGGCAGCTGTGAGGCTGTTTTCTTGTGTATTTCAGTGTTAAAAGGTGCAATATGGAAGAATTGGACACCTGTGTATTTCATACTCTAAACAAATAGGGAGATCAAGCATATCACCACAGTAACTGCTGACTACTGCACCATGTCGCTGCCCTTAGCTTGTTAGCTCATACTGTTAGCTGATATTCACAATATTCTGTTTTTAAAAAAGCTGTCACCTCAGTTTTCTTAATATCATATAAAAAAAAAAAATCTAAAGAAAGTTGACGTACATACATAAATTTGCTCAACTTGTTCTTCTACACACTTTACAGTGGCCACAGAACAAGGTGCAACACTGGTGTGTATATTCTGCCAAAGACTGTTTATGAGGTACAAGTTGCATCACTCACTGATGTCACTGCACGGCCGCGACTGAGTATGTTCTGAGGTCTAGATCTTTGTAGCTCACTGTGTCACCACAGTTTCAGGACTTCCAGTTAAACCTTCCTTCACGTCATCAGTAATCTAAGCTGATCATTTGGAGCCAGGACCTTCTGTATTTGGATTCAACTAGTTCATGAAAATGTTAAAAATGTGTTTAAAGGTTTATTTGTGTTATTCTATTTAAGTATCTTATCTGTCTTTTTTATTATTACAGGGAAGGGTGGTAAGACGGGCTGCTTCCTATTCATTGTGCTGGTCGGGTGCATGTGAAATGTAAATGTGTATAGACTGTCCAGACCAATGTTGTACTGAGCCTTGTTGTTGTTTTTGCATGTTAACATGTAAAAAGCTCAATAAACATATTTGATGAAAAATGTGTTTAAAGAACTGCGATCTGAAGTCCATTTAAAAGTTGACAGAATGTTTGTAGCCTTTTTTAAGGCACCAGATTATACTGTAAATAGCTGCAGATCAAGCTCCTGTTGAAAGGTTAATTGATTAACTGACTAATAACTGGATAGTATCAGAGAGGGATGTGGCTGTTACCTGCAGACTGGGACTGCGTCTGGTCTCTGATATCCCCGTGGAGCTCCACAGAGAAGGGTCCTCCTGCATGGCTAGTGTCTGATTAACAAACCTCAGCATCCCCGTGAGTGAATTCATATCCACCTCCTCCTCCTGACCCACCAGAGTACTCACTGACTCCCTCCTCGACTCACTCTCTTGCTCACCCTCTCCGTCCTGCATCGAGGTAGCTTCCATGTTGAGCTTTCTGTCGTCCTGCTCGTCCACCATGTACGTAAGGGGGTTGAAGGAGAGGTCGGATGTTGTCGTGGCCTCCACGCCGCTGAGGCCCTGCCAGCTGTGGTCCACTGTGTCCGGAAAAGAGGGGATGGAGGAGGACGACGAGTCCCAAGGCTGCTTGCTCAAAGCCTCCCTCAATGTGGCCTTCAGGCTCGGAGGGAGATCAAGGGAAGAGTTGATACTGCTGCTCTGCAGCCAATCACACGTTCGGTTGCTTTCAGTTTGGTTCAACAGATGAGGGGGCTGGAGGTACGTGTGAGCAGGGGGTGATGAACGAGTTTGTGTGTGCGTCAGGGAGAGAGGCTGATTGGAGTGTGTCTGTTTAGAAGAGGAGACAGCTACCTGTGGGTTTTTGGGGGAGGAAGGAAGGGAGTGAACAGAAGAGGAGCGCTCTGGGGAGTGTGTGAAGTGATGCAGAGCGGGGAGGGAGAGTGTGTGATTGTAAATATGCTGGTGGTCAGCAGCTCGCTCCAGACTGGAGATCCTTGCCTGGAGACGGGTCACCTCAGACTCCTGCAGGGAGACAAGACCACAAATGAAATCCACCGATACACTTTTTAAATCTAATTTTCAATACAGTCACACTTGGAAAGAAGTCTACCTTGATGAGCAGGGACTCGTTTGAGGTCTCCATGGATTTCTCCGAGGCCCGGAGCTGAGTCTGGAGCTGGGCGGTATGGACTCTGGCTTGTTTTAACTGAGCGCTGAGCTGCTCCAGCTGGATGTGCAGGAGATTGTTCTGAGCTCTGGTCTGCTCACACAGACTCCTGCTTTGCTCAAGTTGACTTTTACTCTGAAGGAGCTGGGTCTGAGCCTGGTCTCTCTGTGTTTGGAGGTGAGCGAGTTGGCTCCGGGCGCAATCCAGCTCAGTCTTGGTTTGATCCAGCTGGGTCCTGGCCTCGTCGAGCTGGCTCTGGCTCTGCTGAAGTTTAGTGGCAAGCTGCTCCTGGGAGGAGCGCATGGTGGAGGAGATCTGCTCCGAGACTTTGAGGAGCTGGCCTCGGGTCTGCTGCAGGGACTCCAGCTGGGGAGGGGAGACAGACAGACAAGATGGGTTTTGATTTAAGATTATGACAATATGCTTCACCTCTGTTTGATGTAATCAGGTAAGTACAAAGGTTAAAGCAGGACAAGGAAACAAACAAGAAGCACCATCAAAAGTATCAGCAGTTATCAGCTGTGTGTGGGAGTGAAGCTGTAATAAAAGAGAGACTGGAGTTATAAAAAAAAAGGGGAACTGATGCAGTGTTCTTCTACTTTTTGAAAAGAGGAAAAGAAATCAGACACAGAGCAATGAGGGAACAACAGTGACGACCATGAGAGCTGGTCCAAAACCCACAAATTACAACGTACACTACCAGTCAAAAGTTTGGACACACCTTCTCATTTAATGGTTTCTCTTTATTTTCATGACTATTTACATTTTAGATTCTCACTGAGGGCATCTGTCTTTGTCTGATGAGTCCAAATTTGAGATCAATATTTTCACCCTCCGTGTCTTTGTGCGACATAGAAAAAGTGAACGGACGATCTCTACATGCAGGGTTGCCACTGTGAAGCATGGAGGAGTAGGTGTGATGGTGTGGGGCTGCTTTACTGGTGACACTGTTGGGCATTTATTCAAAATCGAAGGCAAACTGAACCAGCATGTCTACCACAGCATCGTGCAGCGACATGCCATACCATCCGGTTTGCGTTTAGTTGGACCATCATTTATTTTTCAACAGGACAATGACCCCAAACACACCTCCAGGCTGTGTACAGGCTATTTGACCAAGAAGGAGAGTGATGGAGTGCTGCGCCATTTGACCTGGCCTCCACAATCACCTGACCTAAACCCAATCAGATGGTTTGGGATGAGATGGACCGCATAGTGAAAGCAAAAGGGCCAACAAGTGCTCAGTATCTCTGGGAACTCCTTAAAGACTGTTGGAAAACCATTTCAGGTGACTACCTCATGAAGCTCATCGAGAGAATGCCAAGAGTGTGCAAGGCAGTAATCAAAGCAAAGGGTGGCTAATTTGAAGAATCTAAAATATAAAACATGTTTTGAGTTATTTCACACTTTTTTTGTTTACTACATAATTCCATGTGTGTTCATTCATAGTTTTGATGCCTTCAGTGAGAATCTACAAATCTAAATAGTCATGAAAATAAAGAAAACCATTAAATGAGAGGGTGTGTCCAAACTTCTGACCTGTAGTGTACGCAGAGATCATAAACTGATCTTTGTGAAAACTTAGCCAACAACTGAAACCTGCACTACAGCATTACTTCAATCTACTTTAAGAACATCCAAACCTACTTGACTTGTTAAGTTGTTTCTATATTAATAGATGTATTGAATGCATCACATGGAGGAAGGGGACAGCAGTCATGAAGCCTCAGTAGCCACTGTACCTCCTTGCTGTGCTGCTCCCTCTCCAGCTCCAGCTCCTGTTCTAAAGAGACGACCGTACTCTGCAGCCCGGCCTCCAGCTCCAGCCAGCGTGCCTCCTTCAGCGCCAGCTCCTCCTCCACACCGCACAGACGGACCTCCTGCACACAAACACAACCCACCCCAGGACAGATTAATGGTAGTACAGCAGAAAAATGTCTGTGTCAACAAGCCAAGACCCAAGTCATAGTATTTCATAACCATGACACCTTTTTAGGAGTTTGAAGTTTCATGTTAAATAATAATGAATTGTGTTTTGACCTTACCCTCTCTTTGGCATGCAGCTTGGTGGCGTCCAGCTCTTTGGTCAGAGACTCACAGCGATGCTGAATTTCATCGAGCTCTCGCATTGAATTCTGAAGTTTCTGCTGACAAACACGCAGCTGCTGGCCGAGCTCCTGCGATTCCTAACATTGCAAAACACAAACACACACAAGCATGCTCATATATCAGTATATAGTTTGATGATCTACATTATAAAACATCTTACTTCAGGGTCTGAGTTCTTTATTGATTCTGTAAATAAAAAAAAATTACATCTCTTTGGTAGCCTCACAATTTTTTGTGTGTTAATTGACAGACAATTTTCAAAAATGTCTATATGAAAGCAGTTAATGACTTCAATTAGACTGAAGTAGTAAGAATGATAAATGTTATTCTAAAGTAAGTAGTCACAACAGAATATAAAGGCAAAATAAGGAGTGCAAACATGAATACATTCTTTGAATAATCAGGCTAAACTCAGTCAGATTCAAATTTATATTTTATGTTCCTCAGATCTCCCCCAGCACCCAGGTGGCCAGTGCGCCACACATGTATAAGTTGTAAGAATGGCGTAGACCACTTGCATAGGTTACAAATAAGCCTTAACCACTAACCTCTGCTGCCATTAGCTAGTTATCATTAGCTAGTTAGCTGTGCAGCTAGAATTCTGGAGTGGGATCGTGGAGCAGAAGGGCACTTTTGGTGTTTACACCACAAGCACAGGAGCTTTGGACCTTGACAGGACAGGACAACCTGCTCAGCATGCTAACTCATGCAACAATACAAAGACTATAAAACCAAAATACATTTTGAATTAATTTAAATTCAAATAATTTAATTAACTTCACATAATTATTTTTTTACATAAATTATTTTTTTAATGAATTATTATTATATATGAATTTGAATCTTAATCTAATCAAATTACATTCAAATGTAATTTGTTATTTTCTTTCAACCAATCACTGCCGATAAAGTGAGTCAATCAATTCATAAAAACCTCTCTTCTCCTCTCCCTTGTGAAAAGTTAATACGAGCAGTTTTGTGAAAAGCTCCATGAATGTCTGTATAAAAGTTTGTGAGTTCGACTCTATGTAGATTGGACAATGAGGTCATAAACGAGTGTAGACAATGGGGAATGGAGTAAAAGATGGAGGATAATGGGTTTGTGGGAGAAATGTCTTCTCTTGTTTTGTGTGGTGAAGTAAGACAGAGGTAATATCTAAATACACTATGTTTGAAAAAATTCTGCTTAAATAAATTATTAACACATCATTACTTGTGGACGGCTTTGTCATTGAAGGTGTTGAAATGTATTTTTCAAAACTTAAAGGTTTTCTAATTATTGTATCTATTTTATAACGATTCTATAGAAATCATTATAAGAAATATCGCAACTCAACAGACAGCGCAATGATAGCTTAAAGGATGTAAACATTTATGACAGAACTTAATCGTCTTGATTATGTCGTGCTGCTCTTTAAATGTCTATTGAGTCCTCGTCGACTCACGGTGGCATACGCAACATTTCTCTCACATGCTCAGGCCTCTTACTCTGTGACTGCTCCTGACCTTCATGTTTCTGTCTGTGAGCTCGCTCTGTGCGTCTCTCAGCTCTCGCTCTCTGTCTGCCAGGCGCTGCTGCAGTGACTCCACCTTCCTCTCCATCTCCTGCTTGTGCTCTCTGATGGCCACTTCTAGTTGGCCGAGCTGAGGACGAAAAGGGGAAAGACAAAGGAAAATGAAAAATGCCCAAAATGCAGTTAGATACAGCAGCAAAACCTATTCTGTTCTGTTGAATGCAATATTCTGATGCGTGTGTGTTTGTCTGTGTGTTGTACCAGATTTGCTCTCTGTTGGAGCTCCCCCTGTCTCTCCTTCAGTGCACTGTCCATGTCTAAGACCTCGTGAGTTCTCTCCTCCAACTCCCTCTGGGTCTCACTGTGAAGCCACACGCACACACAATCACACGCGCACACACACACGCACACACTTTTATTGAACACTTTATCAGATACCCATCTAATAAATAATTTCAAAAAATAAAACACAGACTAACTTGAAACAAGTCCTGGATTGTCCTCTGAACTACAGATATAACTCAGGGCTAAATAGAGGGAACATGTTTGAAGACTTTCCACAGGAGTTCATTGTAAAATATTTTTAGGTTGACCTTTGGTTTGAGTACTTGGAATGTGCCCAAGGATGTAAAACTAATTTCAGTGCCTTTTTGTGTAAAACAGACCTCATGACAACATTTAGTTAAATAGCTATTCTCTTCCTTAAAAGGGCGTTTCGGGGTCAAGTATTTGCATGCCCCTGCAAATGTACTGTGCTGCGTAAGACAATAACACCAAAGAAAATCTAACTGGGACTGAAGGAGTGACTAATGAATCAACCGAGACATGTGGCATCCTGTTTTGTTCTTTGTTTTGCACGAGAAAGTGATTCAAACAGTCATGAGTGTGCATCTAGTTGAGTGCTTGATGCTTGATGTACAATGGCTGCATACTGTGCTCAAAACATATTCAAAACATACAAAGTTTTTATCTGTGCAATGTTTTAAATGTAAAAATATTACATCACAAACCAGAGAATGGATAAATCATCAGAGCAAATAACATAATAGAAGTTTCACCTTGAAAAATAAGGAACATTTCTTAAATATCATAATCAGAAATTCATATTCTTACAACGGCAAAGGATTTCCATAGTGAAAATGTACACAATGTCAGCATTTCATCTGAGAGCTACGATTAGCCACGAGATTATTAAGAAGACACACAGTACAAATTTGAGACATCAACAGGCTCCACCCCTGTGAGTGTGTGTGTGTGTGTGTGTCTGTGTGTTTGTGACACATATGCGCAATGCATAGCTGAGTGAGTCCGATCCAGCAGAGGACCTTATCTGAGCCACAGCTCTTGGTCATCTCTCCATCTGGTGTCCCTGTGCAGAAGGAGATTTCACATGAGGGTGTATCCTCACCTAAGTTGGACAGTCAGTTTTTCCACAGAGGCTTGCCGCTCGTCTGAGGTGGTTTGGGTTCTTTGCAGAACATCTCTGAGTTCCTGGAGTTGCTCCAGTGTGTCAGACAACTCTCCTCGCACCGCCTGAAGCTGTCCCTCCAGCATCTGGGCCCGCCGGACACAGTTGAGCTTGTCGGCCTCGCAGCGGTGGAGCGTCTCTTCCAGGTCCACCACTTGGAGGCAGAGAGGAGAAAGAGAGCAAGTGAAGGAGCATGTAGAGATTCAGATTTAATGTTTTTTTTTTCAAAAAAGAACAGTAACTGTGAGACTTACCTAAGTCAGCCTTGCTGTCGAGCTGGCTCTTCAGGTGTCGCAGGCTCTCCTCCATGCGGCTGAGCTGAGCAGTCTTGGCAGCGAGGTCTCTCTTCAGACGCTGCAGCTCGGACTCTTTTGACAGCAGCTCCCCTCGATACTTTGTCATCTCTGAAGAGAGATTGCTGCCAAAGGAGAAATAAGCATAAGACTTAGATCAATAAGTACATTTGTACAGTGATTTAAAGTCTTAAATGAACCAATGTCCAAGACATGTTGCAGAAAAAAAAGATTTAAGAAGTGTACAAATTGCATTATTTACCATTTGACTGGGTGCAGATGTGCACACGCAACATGTCCATTTCCTCACCTTAATGTGAGCACGGCTCCCATCATGGACTTCGAAACAAGGAGATCCCTCCAGAGCTGTTAGAGCTGCTAAACTTAGCGTAGCGAATGTGTCTTTTGATGCCACATTTACACAGCCAATGAGCCTTTTGCTTTGGAGATTTTAAAATGTCATAACTGCAGCTCGGCAGAATGAAATGACTCTAGACATCTCCCACTCTGAAACAAGTAAGAGCCCCATTTATAAAAGCACATATTCATGGGTAGTAGGGGGTGTGGCGGGAGGGGAGGGCTGCTTCATGCCTACAGACAAATGGGATGTGGTGTAATCATAAGACTGGGTCACAGACTAATAAGGCGTTTGAAAGCCCTCATTGCAGGCCAATAAGAGAAAATTGTTCTGGACCTGTTGTGTTAGAAATAGTCCATTACAAAAGCCCCATACACGCTGCATTGAATGGTTATTACAGTGAATGATGGTAAACTACCATTGCGACTACAAGTTTGAGGAAAATATTTCATTATCATCAACAAGAAATCTATAGAGAAGCCGTCAATGTAATTTTTAAATGTTTGGGCCTGAACGTTAAATTTTGAATGATTCTGGTGGCACTGATGTCTCAAAACAGTGATAATTCAATATGGATGGTCCAAAAATGTGACAACTCCTGAAATTTAAAAAAGATCCTATATATCCGATGTCCTTTGTTCCTTGGAGTGTAACAGTGTTTCTGTGTGTACAGGTGTTCTTACCTGACAGACTCGGAGAGTTGCTTGTTCTGCTGGTTCAGCTCCTGCAGGTCCTTGTCCTTCTCCTGGACTTCCTGCTCTCTGTTCCTGACCTCATCCTGCAGAGAGGCCCGAGCTCGTTCCAGCTGCTGCTCGAGACTGGACACCTATGGATAGACTTGACATCTTTATCAACTCATAAATTAAAGCAAACATGTTTCTGTTCAATAGCACAAAACTGGAGACCTGACCTACTATTCAAATATCTCACTATAAAAAACAACAACAGATTCTTGATAGTCTATCCCTACAGGCAATCTGATCAGACCTGCGTGTACAGAAATGCTCCATGCTACTGTCCAAGTGTTGCTCTGCTCGTTCAAAGGAGACCTTTGTGCTCTGTTTGTTGTGAGGGACAGAATGTACAAGCAGCAGCTACAATGTGCTGACATATAAATGAAATCACAAGTTAAAACTGCTGCTTTCCTTCAGCTGTGATGGAGATTTACTACAGGTTTGTGTTATGTGCGGGGTGTTTCTGTTGGTATGCATATCTGCAAATTAAGAGCACAGCCACAGTTTATCTTCTGCTTATTTTGCTAAAGGGAAGGCGTTCAATAATAATCAGCAGTTTTGGTTTTAATATGTGTTTAAGAGCTTTTTTACACTACATAATTTTAAAGAATTAATTGGTAATATATCTTAAAAGGGGCACCGTGTAGTTTCGGAGAAAAAAATTCAAACTCAGAATTTTAATATCTCCAATATTAATGAGGTAATAATACAAAAACAGAAAAATGTATAATTGTTTTTAAAAACTTCCATTACTTAATAAAAAAGATGTTCTAAGGGGAAAATATGTTCGTAACACACTGTTTGAAGCTAGAGAGGTGTCAGGTTTCACCAAATATAAACAATGTAAAACAGTACGAAACTGTGTTGTACTCTAAGGTCAGTTTGTTTAGTTTGTTTATTCAGTCATGATCTTTATCTTCTGATCAAAATTCTTCCCCAAAACTACATAGCGCTGCTTTAAAGCTTCAATAAATATGTTCAATCTTTGCTAATAAGAAGCTATTCAGGGGCCCCACTTCTCACTTTTTACATTTTCTGAATTCATCATGGCAGAATAAAATGTGGAAATTGTTTTAAAAAATACCAAACTTCCATCACAGGATAGGATGAGTTTTGACTAGGGCTGCATGATACAGTAAAGAAGATCATATTGCGATTATTTTGACAGATATTGTGATTGCGATGTGTCTCATGATAAATGGGGGTGGTTATTTTTTATGTCACAATTTTTATTTTCATTCAAAAGCTATAAAAATCATGATGCCATTTGTTGGGGTTTGTAGCACGCAAACATGTTTTCTACTATCTGGGGGACAAACTGTATACTTATTATATATTAGAATGCCTTTTTGTCCCACATTTTACCTTTATCAAAATAATTGTTTTGGAATTGGAATGAGGACCACCACCTCCAGATTTTCGTTTGGCTGGCAGTTTTTTTGAAAGGGAGTGAAGAAAGACTCAACATATTTTTAATGCTATTTTAAAAATTAAATTTACCAATATCACCATTATGTGTACATTTTGTGGTGAATCGGATCCAGCGGCAGGCATTAAGAAAAACTTTATACAGTATTAATAGCTTATCTTCTCACAAAAGGGGTCAAGTCTAAAGTGTTTAAAGTTAGAGTGTTTCATAACCAGTCAGTAACTCCTTGTAGTGTGTTCCATTAAATTTTATTGTTTTCTGAGATACCATCTTCATTATCAGGCAATCCTAAAATTATTTCATGAAAATGTTGTTATTGCCACATAAACCTGGTAAACCTCACTGTACTGATCACTCAGTCTGACCATATTGTTACCAAATAAAAAGGCACGTATCCAGCGTTGGAGTCAATAACCGACCCTGCTGAACCTCATTCTGGACTCAAACCCATACAAACACTGTATGAAATGGCAGACCTAATATAACTACGATCATCCAAGGGAGAGTGTTTTACTGCTGCTGATGTTAAACTGTGTGATCAACAGAACAGAGAGAACTATTGATGCTACTGTTTGAACAGAGAAGACTCACACACTCTTCAAATCAAACAAAAACGTCCCCAGGACCTCAAGCTCATCCCAAAGCATTTTAGTTTGTGGTAAGTGATTAGCTGAAAATATCTTTCCGTTCTGCATGCACCACTGAAACACACTACAAGTAGAAATTATTTGGGCTTCAAATTAAAAACGTTTTATGGCCTTATTATCCTAGAGTCCTTAATGATAATTCATTTTTATTATTATTATCTATTGTTGTCTATCAATTTGTTTCAGCAACAAAATCTGCTGTAGTTACCAATCTGGTTAACAAAGCTTCACAAACAATGGATTCCTGTTGGATTACTCAAAAATACTCCTTGGTGATATATTGTACGGATTTAAAGTACACTGTCCTGTTAGCCTCATGTTTGAGAGGGTTTTTAACTGTCTCTAACTCACCTGAGTCTGTAGCTGGCTCTGATTTTCCTCCAGTTCAGAGATGTGAGCGGTGCTCTCAGTCAGCATGGTCTGCTGCTGCTGGAGAGAAAGCTGCAGCTGCAGGTTCTGCTCGCTGGAGCTCTGACACACCAGGGTGGTGCTGTGGAGCTTCTCCTGCAAAGAGGACACCTGAGGAGGAACAAGATAAGCCTGAGAGGTGGGCTTTCCATAAGATAAAAGTGTGTAAAAATGATCTTGCAAATGGAGACAGTCTCATTGCCTGTAACACTGTACCTTTTCATTGCTTTTCTGGAGCTCACTCTCATAGTTCTTCTTTGCCTCCTCCATCTGCTGCAGGGACAAGTTGAGCTCCTCTCTGCAAGCTGACAGAGATGACTGGAGTTCACCCACCTGAAGCACAAACAGAAGCCATGTTATGGTGTAAATCATGAATTCTGTTTGTTAAATGTTGGTGATTTGAGTACTGGGTTACACCGGCTACGTTTAAATTATCTCCTTCATTAAGGTGTACAGTCAACACAAGAGGCTTTGTAACTGTTGGTGAGTTTTTAACCAAATCAGCTACTAAAACTGGTTGCTCCACATTTACTTACAGCGTTACCCAACTTGTTTGGATGTGCAGCCATAAATAAGGCCAATACAAGATTGAGTTCCACCCTAATGGTTGCCGTGTGCATTGGCTTTGTGGCTGGCAATGTAGCACAACGAAGTAAACTGGATTGATATGGAAATCTAGTTAATTTAAAAAAATATGCTGTGTGGCGGAAAACTCCGTTTTACTATTAGAGAGCACAATTGTGCGACATTTTATGATTTACACCCTACAGGCATGTGTAATTATTTAATTCCTCCTGGAGTTATGTTGTAACTCGTCTCCATGGTGCAACTCAGTTTATTTAAGTCATGCATAAACCACATCAACACATTTTTATTATAATGATGCTAAATTTGACACAGTTGGTGCAACAGGATACTGGTCTTTGTACAAACCTTGGTGGCAGACTGAGCCGCCTGCTCTTTGAAACTCTGCAGCAATTCCTCATTGCGTCTGACTTCAACCTGCCTCTGCTGAAAGTTAATCAAAATGAAAACCATTAGCATATCCCTGGTTTGCATTAGAATTGCTATACTTTAGGACTGGATTGGTACCTACTCCACACCATAAGACGTTTACTGACCTGTGTGAGTTGGTCCACAGAGCTCTGCAGCAGAAGTGCTGCTTTCTGGGCCTCATCTCGCTCCCTCTGGAGTGAGCTCAGCTCCTGCTCCATCTCAAACACCCGGGACTGAGCCTCCTCCACAGACGACTGCAGCTGCAGAGGCAAGGAAATACAGTTACTTATCATCAAATTATTACAGGTAATGTTACTGTGATGTCACAGCAGGGGTTTCTAGTATGACTCTCCAGTTGGCTCTACAACTTCTTAGAGCAACTTTAATCTTAAAGGAGAATTAATTACTTCTAATCTGATGAACAAAAGATTGACTAAAATTAAAATCAATTAAAGCAGAAAGGTTTAGACACAACGCTCTGCTGTGGAGGTTCAGTGAATAGGAAAGTTAACGAGACAAAGTTGTAGATCACCAAGTCAATTCTGTGCTGTTGCTCCGTAAACTGTTGAGATCGAGAATTTTTACACTTCTCCAAAGACTGCTGGTACTCTCTTTGCTTTTTGGTCATGAGTGACTGGTAATGCTGAACAGTGCTGGTTTTCTCCTGTAATTAGAAGCAAAACAAAAAATTAAAAGGACTGTGTAAGGATGTCAGAAAGAGCTGTGGATCATGACCTAAAGTCATAGCTATTCTTGTCAGTGGCTTGTTGATGTCATCTGAGAAAAAAAACAAAACATGGAAGATATGTAGAACTGAAAGTGTCACTGTGCTGTACCAGTAGCTGTTTCTCAAGCTCGGTGTTGGTCAGTGCAGCCTGGCTGTAGGCTGAGGTTTTCTCCTGTAACTGTTTCTCCAGCGAAGCCACACGTGCACTTTTTCTTTTCAACTGAAGGGAAACAGAGATAAAAATATAGAAAAAAAATACTGTGAATTCAATAATCTCACAAGAATTGTAAAATATAATTTGTACTGCAAAAAAAATGTATGAAGTAAAGTATATCTATACTTTTGATGGCTGAGAAACACAAGTTCGACCAAAAAAATGTCAATGCTGAATTGTGATATTCATTTGATCAGCTTGCTCCCAACAGTAAGACAATCAAAGATGGAAAGAACAAATGTTAATCTACTAAAAGCAGAACATCAGGTTATGCGCAAAAATGACAAAGAAAGAAAGAAAATAAGAAAAGGGACAGAGGAGAAGATCAGGTAAATGACCTCTTTCTCTGTGTCAGTGGCTCGGCTGACTTTGTCCAGCAGCTCCGTGTGGAGGCTCTGGTAGTGGGACGCCCTCTGAGCCATGGAGCTTTGCAGAGAGGAGATCTCCTCCTGGGCTCTACTTAGACGCTCCTGAAGCCGCTCGGCCAGGTTGTTCTGTTTGGTCCGCTCAGCCTGCAACGACTGCATCACGCGCAGCAGCTGCTGGTAGCCTTCACCTGTGAGGATTTAGTGATGGTTGAATAAGGGATTATACATACTTAGATCATACATTCGAGATTACATATTTGGTGCCTGACATCTCATGCTATTTTCTATTTTATTTTCTAGCAATTTTTCTAAGTTGTATTATTGCAAAGACAACCAGATGGTTTCAGTTTTCTTCGGAGCAGCGTGGCGGTTAATTTAGCCTATATTATGGACTCATTATCAATTACAGGTCACGGTGTAATACATGTGTATTCTTATTATATAAAACTACACACACATTCTTATTACATGTCCTAGACAGGCTTCGATATTGTGCAAAAGGGGATATTGAGTACGGCCTAGCACCAATCAGGCTGTTTTCCAGTAACAGGTCAGAGTGACCAGATGTTTCTTGTGTACGTTCCAAAGACAGGGTTGATAGATTACTTTTTGCCAAACCAAGAATGATTAGTCAATCAAAATTTCCCTAGAACCCCAGTAGGGAGGAAGTTAAAGGTAAAGCCCTGTTTGGTTTGGGAGACAGGGAAACTCATGTTACTGGTCAGTTGTGACTCATATGAAGAAAACCTTAGTGTATAAAAGAAAATAATATTTGTCATATTCTCTGGTTCCATACTGCAGACTGGGACTAGGACTAGGACTAGGAAAAGAAGACTCCTCTCCATATTTTCATTTTGTTATTGGTCAAACTTATTGCATGGCAGTAGCAGCTACCAACAACACAGATAAAAATATGAGTTTATTCAATTATTTATCATTACTTTTCTGAGAGACTTCGTACCAGGTGTCAGACAAAATTGCATGGTTAAAGTTAAGATTTATAGACCAACCAAACACACATGTCATTATTCGATACCCATTACATGCAATCAACATTCAAAGTTCTTTTAAGATTTAAATAATGTATCAAATGGCAGGTACAAAAGTTACCTTTAGATCGAAACAGCTATCATACATATGAAGTGCAGCGCTTATTCAAGTTTTATTTTTAAAAATCAATTTAAATCATTCAATTCAATTCAAATCAATTTCACTCCAAGAAAAGAAAGATGGGTACAAAGCAAGTGTATAGAAAATAATCAAATTAAATTCCACAAGAGGTAGGAACTTCAGAGGTATACAAAAAAGCATACCTGGCTTTAGACTTAGTAAGTGTGCTGTTCCTGAAAAGTCCACAGGGGGCAACATGCAGGGCCTGACGCACAGCGGCCCGCCGGCACCCTGAAAATAAATAATAACATGACAACAAGATTGGTGATAAAAAAGGCTGCATGTTTTGGTGAATCACTCTGGTACCAAAATATGGCTTGGACAAACAAATTCAGTGTTGACGCAACAATCCCTTAGGCCAAACATTGTTTGAGACTTGTGACATGGGAACAAAAACAACAGTGTAAGTGTGTCTTTTCCCCTCCACCTCTCGTAGATGCAGCAGGGCCAGAATGGCCTCCAGGCTGTCCAGCTCTGCCCGGCTCTGCTGAGCCTCTCTGTAGCTCTGGGCCATCCTCTGCTCCTGACCCTGGGTCAGTGTTCGCAGCTCTCCCAGCTCCTTACGTACAGAGGCAAGCTCCCTGCCCTCTGCTCCCCGCTCTGTGATCTGCTGTTCCAGATGTAAGGCCCTTTGTTTAGTCTCCTCCAGCTGAGATTGGAGACCTGCAGCCGCAGACTTGGACTGCGTCACCTCCTCCCTCAGCTGGCTGGCAGACGTGGAGGAAGATCAGGGATAAAAATCTGAATTAATTTCTGTCTCTACATACAAATATTTAAAAAAAAAAAAAAAAAAAAAACGCTGTTGTGAAACAATATAATGACACACTTTCAGATGCCTACCTCACTGTTTGGCTCTGTTCAACCTTTTCTCTCTCCAACAAAGTGCACTTCATTTCTAACTCTTCTTTTTCTCTGTCACACTCGACTAGACTCTCTTTTAGTTTGCTCTCACTCTCCATCACCTTAAAAATACAAATGAGAACATATTAACATGCATTTTAAAATGATTTATCAAGAATATATGCTTGTCTGTTTAAAATAAAGGGTGAAAATGAAATAATGAAATTATTCGAATTAAGTGAATTTACCCTTTTAAGTTTAATGGATATGGTTGCCTTATAATCTTTGAAGGCTTCCTTAAGTTTCTCTGCATTTTGAAGAGCTTGATTCCTTTGCTGCTCCGCCCTGTAAGGAATGAGGTGGAACACGAGTTTCAAAACAATGCAATCGTGTTGCGAGAGTAAATTCCACATGGGATATCTGCTCATGTTCTGAATTCTCTATTTATTTCAATCAAAAATGTTAAAATATGATGGGTAACAAATGCAATTATAAGCAAAAACATAGTGGATGAATTTTTGGTGGTGTTCATGCTGTTACCCAAAGTGTGAGAAGAACTTTAAGGTACCGTTTGCAGAGTGCTGCCTTGGTGTCCAGCTCTTCTCTGAGTGCACTCATATCCTCAGTGAGAGTCGCCAGCACAATGTCACTGTGAGCTGCTGCATCCTGGCTACACTCTGCCCTCAGCTCTGCTGCCCTGGTAAAGACAGACAGGGACCGGTTGTTAGCATATTAAAATATTAGATTTAACTAGATGCTAGTATGAAAGTTTGGAGGAAAAGGATAAAAGGCAAATCAATATTAGCAAAAATCAATCCTTGCCCATTAGGAGTACAGACAAGAGAAATAGCAGCAAATGATCTGTCATTGTATGAATGAGATTGCATAATCCTTATGCCAATTCAGTACCTAAAGTATATACAAATGTTCACAAAGTTTCCACATCACAATGTAACCAGCAACATCTGCAGAAGTATAAGTTAAGAGGTCATGAGGTTACTTTAGTTCTTCCGCTTGAGTATCCAGCTCTGCCTGAAGGCGACGAATCTGTTGACTCATGACTGCCACATTGTTTTTAATACCAGGCCTGGAGCCTCTGACGCCAATCTGAAAATGAAAACAAAGCATATGCATTACATAAAGTTTCCGTTTTTAATGTTCCTTAGCGTTTTATTGTTGTGGCTTGACATTTACAAAGACTTCACCCACTATATATGTAGCACAAACAATTAAAGCACCAGATATCATTATTATAGCACATTCATGCACATAAATCATCTTCTTAGGAGTGACTCTCTCTCACCTGCGATGTGAAGGTGGCCAGGTCATACTGCATAGCATCACTGATGATCTGCCCATCCTGCATGGACACGCAGGCATTCTCCTGACGCACACAGCCGGCCTTCTTCTTCAAATTAACAGACTCCATCACTATCGGCCTGGCTGTGACTGAGGAAGACTGAACAAGAAGGTCGAACAAAGGTATGGATGACAGGCATGTGAATTCTACTGTATACATTTTAGTTATGATGTTACCCTGGCTGTTAAGAACCAAGCATCTTGCATAAAGGTTTTCAACATTACAATTACAGTTTACTGTAAAGTACATCTTTGATAAATCTGATTTCCTTTTCCTTCATGTACATCTTTTAATACTGTCCATGGAGGCAATAAAAATATCACCTCCTCTCTTGCCTCTTAAGTAAGTAACATATTTAAAAACATTAACAATTAATCTGATGACACACAACTTAATTCACTACACATGCACAGATAGCGACAAGCAGCACGAGACAAAATGATGCATAGAATATCTGTCAAATTTTTCACCTAAGAAGACGAACAATCTTGCTTCTCACCCTAGAGCTGGAGGACGATGAGCTTAAACTACCAGCAACAGCACGTCTCTCCTGATAAACACAGCCTGACTGAGAAAGACCATCAGGTATCTGCAGGTCTTGCAAGGTCAGGTGATCAGAACTCTTCTGCTCAGACTCAACCTTGTCATCATGTCCTTCTGACTGACTGTAGAGGGTTACATAGAAAAAAAAGTCAGTGAGGAAGGAATCTGGCCTTTACTTAACTCTGCAGTGGAGTTCTTGCTATCAGCAGCATGTGTTACAGCATGTCATACAGCTCACCTCAGTTTCTGTCTCACACTTTGCAGGCTGACGTCCGTCAATCGAAGCAGATTCCTCAGACTGACCACATCTTCTGTTAAAACCTCCTCGTTCTCAAACATTAGACTAATGATGAGTACATGTTAACTTCAGCTCGACAACAACTGTCTCGACTTGCTGACGTTAGCTTTAAGTAAATCCAGCAACATTTCAAACTGGTGTTAATGCTTGGAAAGGTACAGAAAACTAACAACTAACTTATCAACGTGAAGCTATGTTATTAAAATATGTGCTTAGGGTAAAGCAACGCACACTAGCTAGCAGAGGTACGCTCGCTAAATGTAAACAAAGATGTTTGTTGTATCAACAGGTGGCTAGCTAGTTAGCTTTAAACATTATCGTTGTTTTTGCATAAAAGGCCACCAAACGACTGGACCAACAACGTCTACGTTTTGTATGAAATATTAATTGTGTCTTACTGTCGATATGGAAGCATACAAATATGTATTTGTACTTCTAACTGAACAAAACTTTCGGTGTTAGCCATTGTAGAAGAAATAAGCCACACAAATTCGTATTTTTCAGTATCCGCCCTCATCCTAACAAGGCGTTTTCTGATTGGACAGGACGACGCTGTGTGTGAAGTGATTGGTGGGGAGGGTTGTCATGACACTTGCCGCGAACACTGGCGCGTGCATTGGAACTGTCAAATTTACAGTAGTTTAGGCTCGAGGTGGCGCTGGTGCTTTGATTAATACCGCAACACAACAGTTCAAAATATCAGCTTTTATTTATCAGTTAACTAAACAGGTTCAGAAGTAACACCTCAGCCTATATAATGATGTATAAAAATGTACTAAGAAGAATCTCAAGGGACAAAGCAGACGGTACATGTGTGTTCTTTGGCTACGGAAGCCTGCTGGAAGCCAGTGGGAGCCACCTGCGGGCTGAGACACTGGTTGAACAGAGGAGTGAAGCTTTAAATGCATGGACTACACTTGCACAACGAAGAGGTATCAATGTCCAAAAGGTCTGTCCATTTGAACAAAATCAGAAATATCTCATATAAAAGAGACAGGCATACTAACAGAATATTTACCCATTGCAATGACATACAACATATTAGTTTTCCAGTGATTGTTTTCTGACTCAGTTATAACAAGTGAGATTAAGAGGAAAAAAATAGACTACAATTTATTTTGCTCGTAGAAAAAAAAAAGTATACATGCATACATATGGTCAATGGAGCACCTGATATAAAAATACTGACCAACAACACTGAGAGAATAACTTACATCAAGACATCCTGTCGAGCTGCAAATGCTGGCCTATACAATACAGTGACGTTTGTGGGCATATCCTGAGTGTGTAAACTACAAGGTGATTTTGACTGTAAAAGCAAAAATCCAAGTACTTTCTTTTTTTTTGCACCCGTCACATGAAAAATTTAACAATCGAGTGAAATAATCACAATAATAATGCTGACACTCTTCTTTGTAAAGCCATGTGGTTCGATTATATGGCCGAACACCTTTATCCAAGACTAACTTGCATAGGCAGCACAAAAATATTGGAACAATTCTGAACTCTAGGTATGACAGCTGGGTATGCAACATTCATCTTATGCACCTTATAAATCTTGAGTAACTATAAAGACAAAGGAAAACTAAATAGGTCCAAAAAAGTGTTTTTTTAATCAAATTTCAAATCAAATTGTTTAAAAGGTTGAAAGGAGTCCTCTTGGTTTTGAGTTTTTGGTTATTAGAAACTGAAATTACACTTGATTTGGGGACGTGGTTTTTCAGAACTTCATTTTAATTTTAACAGTTAGAAACAACTTTAAGTATTTAAAGAACTTAACCATGGATGAAAATGGTGCAACGTATGAGCTGAAAAGCTCAAATGATCTGTTCATGATGAGATGACATTAGCAGACATAATTTGATATGTGCAATCCATAATCAAAAAGAAGAAGAAATCTGAGAAATCTGCCCTGCGAAACAGAAAAAGTCATGAGAAAGTACAAGTTGAAAAGAAAATAATAAATGTAGTACAGTTATATATAAAATAAACATTTGCAGCAGCACATCTCTTTTGTTTTGAGTTTCTCCTGAACTGCTCGCAAATGGAGCACTTTCCAAGAGACAACTGAAGAATATGTCTGCCCAAGGCAACAAGAGGTACTCATAGCTGGGACTGGAGAAGGAGGGGACATGGTTTTAAAGGGACATGTATTAATTTACCAAATCTGGTAAGAAAATATATGCTAAGCAACAAATATGGTTCACTGCATAATACAGTCATGAAATAATGAAAATTATTTTAACAAAACATCCCCTCTTTCTCTTATCCTCCAAGATTCACCATTTAATGCCTGCCAAATACATTCTGTTAAAAAACAAAACAAAACAAAAAAAAACAGTTTCATACTTATCTGGTCTGGAAATGAGAAGCATATCACTGGATTAAACAAAATTAAACAAATCAAGCACAATAATGATTCACTGAAAGCCTACAGGTGCAGTGCACTGATCATGTTTTGCCCCTGAAAAAAATCAGGGATCCTGTAAACATTCAAAGCAGATAATAAAAATGTTAACAGCAGAATAACAGAAATATGATGTGGTATAATGACAAAGCCTGGTCTTCATCATTGAATTGTAATCTTGACAAATGATGAAAAGACGTGCTGCTGCACTGAACCAGTAGGCTTTCCAGTAAGCTTAAAACTTGCTCCTGTCTAAACTAAACAAAGGCATACATCAATTAATGCTCTGAATACAGGCTGTGTGCACAGTGTCCTTTACACAGCCATCTTGTATGCGCTGGTTAGAAATGAAAGTGTTGATGACAATGACATGTCTAGGAGGCAGTGACTCCTTCCCACTCCACCAGGTACTGCACCTTTCCGTCGAGGGTGACCCGTCGAGCCAAAACTTTGTACTTTTCCCCGCAAGCCAGCCGCCCTGCTGCTCCAAAATAGCTGCTGATGGAGCTCTTGAGGTGGGAGAGCTGGCTGTTGGGGTCCATGCCGTGAACTATGTCTGTGGAGTGCAGCCCTGGGAGTGGGCTCAGCACCTCTGTAGCTGGGGGATTTGGGTCTGCGTGGCTGGGAGGGGGGATCTCTGGGTTGGGGGTTTGCAGAGCCCGTCGTGGCCGCCCACGTTTCCTTTTTAAGGGTGGAGAGGAAACAGGCATGACGCTGGCTGTCGTGCGCATCTTGCTGGAGCTACAGAGGCTGGAGGGTGATAGATAGGAAAAGAGGAAGTTAGATAACTGATTCTATTTCCAACAGAAATAACAAAAACAAAGTATACATGGGGAATTATTAAAAAAAAAAAAAAACACAGACATGCCATCGGCTCTGTGTGAGAGTACTTAGGAACAGCAGTAGTTTGGGCTAAATGCTAACTTCAGCATGTTAAAATGTTCACACTGACAATGCTAACATGCAGATAATATGCAGGTATAACGCTCTTGCATTCAAAATCTTAGTGTAGCATGTTAGTAGGGCTGGGCAATGTGGCCTTAAAGCAATATCAATATTTTAAGGCCACCATGCCTCATATATCTTGATGTTTTGAAACCCCCTTTAAGCATTTTCTGAATGTGAGGATGGGGTGACAGAATCAAATATATTATTTACAAATATTGACATTGTCACAAAATTGTAGGGATGACTATTGGTACTTTAACAAAAGGTTAACAGAATAAGATTATTTGATAAATCATCAATCAGTAATGTGCTTCAATTTCTCCTGAAGGAGAAATAAGGCTTTATACCAAACTTAAGGTCAATAGTTTAAAAACCCAAATGTCATCCTGTCAGTGATGCAAGCTAAAAAGGTCAGATCATGCTTCATCTACAGACAATAAATGTCTGTCGCCAAGTCATCCTATAGCTTTTGAGATGATTGAGTCTGGACCAAAGTGGCAGACCACCCAACAGAAAGAGCAACACTGCCATCCAGAGTGTCAAAGCTCTCTAAGTAAGAAAGAAATGATTGCTGCAGTTGCATAGAAGGAGGAGTACCTGGACTGTCTTGAAATGCTAGTTGAGGTAGTTTCTGTGGTGCTCAGGGCTCCTATGGATTCCACATCTGAGGACTGAAGAGACCTGTCACTCCTGGTGATGTTGGGATGGTTAAATGACAAAGAGACAGGAGGATGGAGACATTAAACAAGTGGAAAACACTACTGGCAATAGCTCACTTTTGTAGTGTTTTCTAATCAGAAGATGAATTGAAATAAGTACAGCTGGTAGTGACAGCTCTAACAGTAAAGCAGCTTCTACACTGCTGAGTGGAACAGTCGTAATTGCTTAGAAATAGAAATTCTGCATCACAACTGCTCACTTACTTGATGGAGGTTAAGTGATCCAATGTTTGGGGCTCTAGTGGTAGCGGCTTTCTTATGTCCTGTCAGAACGAAGAAAAAGATGTTAGCATTTCTCAGTTGGGTTCTCAATATCCCCAACAAAAGTAACAGTTTGAGAGTGTCTGATTGAATGAGAGAGTGAGAGATCAGGCCTAAACATAATGTAAAAACACACACCCCGCTACACTAATTTATCTTTACATACACACACACACCTGGGATAAGAGTTCACTGGAGCGTTGTCGTTTAGCCAGAGTCTCCAGAGAACGTGGTCCTTGCTTCCTCTTTTTCTTCTTCTTCTTCTTTTTCTTCTTCTCTGTGCCATTGGTTAAAGTACTGCTCGGGAAACAAAAACAACAACACCATTTCATAACAGTTATGACATCTGGGCATTTATCACTTAAACACTAATAATTTGCATGTTGTACAAGTTTCACATCTAACCTAATGCCAGATAGAGCTTTGGTGGACTTGCATCCCTTGATGGTGATCTCATGTGAGGCTCTCTCCATCACTCTGCTGGTCGGCTCATTGGAGTTGGGGGGAGCAGGAGGAAAACGGATCCTCAGCCCAAACAAGTGCTTCTTTTTCTTCACCTCCTTCCCTGACATGAACCTGGTAGATAAGATAAGATAAGGAGAGGGAGTAATTACAAGGAAAAGTAGTCCTGTAACTCATAGGAGTTGAGAAAAAGACAGGGTTAGGTTGAACAGGCACATGATAAACCAGTTAAGGAATAACTTACAAGCTACTGTTGTTGTTTAACGCCTCCAGAACACATTTGTATCGGTCTGATCTCGGAGTGTTGGTGAGCTGCAGACACAGAGAAAAGGAATCACCAAACAGGGAAAGACAGGGTGCAAGACAAAATAAGAAATATTTCAGAAAATCAACCCCACAGCCATGGATAATATATAAATAAATAATTGGGCCAAGAGGAAAGGCTAACAGCGTGGTCGTCTTGAGATGTATTAGTGCGATGAGCAGCTACACACTAAGGAAACCACTAATGGATAACAGGTTTCCAATTCCAATACCCTGTGCCAAAAAACATGTATATATTAAGCTGCACAAATAACGTGTGTGCCTTGATGTTCAGTAGCAATGTCAACTCAAATGTGAGTTGGTGGTTTGTTTCCTTACCTCCCCCAGCTGCAGCAGCTCCCAGTTATCATTGATGTAACTCATCAGGTGCATCTCAGAGTCGAAGTACTTCTTCTTGTGGATCACACTCAAGTTGTACAGGCTCAGATGTGTCACATCTCCCCTGAAACATTTCAGTTAAAGTCTTTGCTTAGTCTGTTTCCAACAGAATATCATTAACAGTAAAGAGAAAATGTTTCAAAAAAATCATGTAGAATTATGCAGAAATTATGAGAGAGAGAGAGATGAGCTTGCGTATTTAACATAGAATACAAGCAGTTGTCTGTGTCAAACTTGAAATTGGTTCTTGAGAATCACTTACCATCTGAGAGGCAGTCGACTGAGGTACTCTGGTCCACCATTGCAAACAGAGCAAATGAATAGGTAAAATCTAAAGTCAAACAGATACAAAACCATGTCAGTTTATTACAGTGCTTTATGGAGTACTGGTTTCGTAACATGAAGCATGAGTACTGCAGCTACTCTATCTCAAATGGTGGTTTAATTGTTGACTGATTTCAAAAAAAAAAAAAAAGGTGTCCAAACTATTTCTCCAGACCACTACCTGCCATTTGCAGAAGTCTCTCTAAAGCCATGGCAAACATATAAATACTGAAAAATATACATAGTAGTGGTATTTGCACCTATCTCCGTAGAGCATGGGCATCTGTAGGCAATGGAGACACGCCTCATGGAACCACTGCTGACACCTGTTACACTGCAGCATCTTCAGGTACCAGCTACAAAGACGGAGAAACAGAGAGAGTGAGTGGTTAGCTCTACCAGGATATGTGATATTAAAATTGTGGAATCATTTACCCAGACTATTAAATGTGTCCTGTGGCGTATGTAATGTGCTACTCACTCTCCTGGACCTCCACAGTAACAGTAGCACTGCTGGATGTTGGTCTTGTGGCCCTGGTCCCACACCAGTTCATCCAGAGCATACGGGAAGGAAAGGTGCAGCTCCATGTGCTGCTGCTGCTGCTCGTGCTGCAGAAAGCCTTTAGCAGAAGCTCCCCTCCTGTGTGCACCCCCCCTCTGGAAAATGCATGTTTATGTACATGTTTATTATGTACTCCAAAGATCATCTTGTAGCTACTCTGTAGTATATCCTAAATCAATTTTTTCCTCAATTTCTAACAAAAATGCTATTCATCATGTAAATCCATGCTCATCTAATCAAACAACTGACAAAATCAACTAAAGGTTTTATGAATTTATATTCAAAACAAAAACTGTACCTTGTGTATTGAAGTGAGCTCACACTCCGAGCAGAGCCACTTGTCATCTGAGTCAATGACGGAGGCATCAATAATGGGGGAATGGCAGAGCTGATGGTAGCCTAAAAGACAATGAGCACATTTACAGCAGTTGCCATGTCCAGCATCATTCTATGAAAAAAGTACACACACTCTTAATGACCGAAGATAAGAGCCAAATATGCAGTTAAATAAAGAACGGTACCTTGTCCACACTTGTCACAGATGACAATCTCATTGGGCTCCTCTGAAGTTTCATCCTGGCATATGGAGCACACAATGTCATCGTCTTCATCATCCTCATCGTCTTCATCCCCTTAAATGGACAAAAGACAGTCAGGGTAAATAACCAACTCTTTCACCAGCAGCTGTAATGCAGGATGAAAATACATAAAAGTACCTCAAATAAAGTTCTTATATCCTATAAATTCTGCAACAAAAGGGAAACAATTGATTTGATTGGAAGCTCCAAAAGAGCTTTCACCATGAGGTCAGTCGATTACATGGATTAGTCAGGACACTGTTTCTGAAAAGACAAATTCATTTTCTAATTTTACATATAACTAAGACAGTCTAATTTCCCTCTGTGGCACTAAGATAGTTTCAAAAATAAACAGTGAGCTCAGAGTTTAGTTGAACACTGCAAATACATTTCTGCACCACTGCAGCAAAGTGATAACTTCAACCACTGGAGGTCAGCAGAAAACAAGGTTTTATATTTTAATTCAGCCCAGCAAAATGGTGCACATACAGCTGTGCAGCAACACACATTGTTTAAACTGGAAGTAGCCAAGACTGAATATAAGTACAATATTTTCTCAAAATGTGCTTTACAACAAAGAATGTTAAGGTCATATTTAAATTTTAAATGATGGATCTGCAAGTGAATAGACCCCAGCCTCTGTGTGTATTTCCCTTATGCTCCTAACATGCAGGCAGTGCACTACTGCTGAACTGATGCCAGACACTGGACAGTTAACTGTCAGCAACATGAGCAGGGAGATAAGTATGGCAAAAAAAGGCAGACAAAGGGGGGTGATGGTTACAATACTAATGCTCAAATGCACAAAGTCACAATAAAACTGTACAGAAACTAAAGCTCAGAAAATACATAGACAAGAAAATAGCATATCTTTTAGATAACCCGCCCTGATACCTGATCCAAGCATTTTTACTCAATAATAAGATCCAAATATTTAACAAACAAGAGAATCTTGAAGTTTAGTGAACTCACCTGTCTGGATATCCTTCCAGAGAACCCATGATTTTGACCGATCCTCGAAAACCACAAAGCATCGCTGCTTGTCTCGATCTATCTGAAAGAGGAAGCAAAAACAAATTTAGGTCTTCCTAAAACCATATTGAGAAACGACAACAGAAACAAGATGTTTCTGTTGACAGCAATAAGCAGAAGAGGATACCAGTCCAGTTAGTTATGAGTTCAAAGGTTTTCATCAGGTCTAGAGACACATCTAATATAAAACATTTTGTCAAGTTGACTTTTTTGTGTCCTTATTTCTAAAACTCATGAGCAACATCAAGATCAGATGACAAAAAGAAAACAGCCAACAAAAAAAAATGTATGCTCCCTCTCTACTGGTACTGCAGTGTGTGGTGGCAATGTGATATGAAACTAGTACCAAGAGGAGTCTTTCCCTCACTATTACCTTTGTGATTGTCCCCAAGTAGAACAATCCGTCTGACCACCGGGCCAAGACATCCTGTCCCTCTGTAAACCTGTCAGACATGCCGCCTTCTCCATAGTCTCCCCTGGCAGAGAGGCTTGTGGGGGACAAGGGCACAGCCTGCTGCTGCCGCTGGGGGTGAGCTCTGTGATGGACAGACAGGTGATCCACAACCCCCGAGTCTCTGAAAAACAGAGAAATGGTAGACAAAGGGTGGAGAGGCATTAACCACAGGAAATTTTTCCATTTAAACAATTATGTTTGCAAGTATATTTCTTTAAATAACAGATATACCTTTGCATCTCTACTGGAATACTGTCTTTTATATATAATTTTAATGGAAAATACAAGAGTATATCGTGAGCTTTCAGAAGGTTTTACAAATCAATGGCTGAAAATGAAAGAGATGCCATTTCCCCTCCAGTGACTACAGACAACATGTGATTGTACACTTAATTAGTGCTAATTGGGAATTAACCACAGCCATGCAGCCAGTGAGATGGCTGCAGGGCAATGCATCAATGGGCAATGCTTCTTTTTTAAAAAAAAGAAAGAAGAAACAAAATGTAAAAGGTTATCATCATGGTTTAACTCATATACATATAAACAAAATGAATGACAGTTGTCAGATGTAATAATAAAAGTTGAGCACTGGATATTTTTATCGCCTGCTACAAAACTATTCATCGAGCTGTGCTACAGAAGGCAGATTTCCTTTTTCTATTTCCTTTTTGTCACTGTCCATCAGTCCGAGATTCCCTTTGTTCGGAGTCTGAGAGAACATGGCCAATATAAGCCACCAGAGAGGAAAAGGGGGCCACGCTGAGATAACGTTGCACGCTGGCGAGTCTTTCACATAGAAAAAGCTAGCAGCCAGACCTGATTGTTAGCATGAATAACCCACATGCAACGCCGTAACCCCGCACAGGTCGCTGACCGTCGGACCCACACCCCCCCACGGGAGGAAAACATGATGACAACAATACCTCATTCGGTCCCCTCCGCTTCTACAAACGACTCGTACGACAAAAAAATCTGGATATGAGTGACTCTTGCTGCTCCGCTCCTTTTGAGGTCGGATTTATTTCAAAAGAGTGTCGCAGAAACGTGCGGGGCTTGTGCATTCCTCAGAAAATAACAAACGGTTCATTTTCCCCCAACACGTTCGCCATTTTGGTTTCCCGCTGATGATCGGGGAGTGCATTGTGGGAAGCGCTTAAACGACTGCTGCTGGTTGTTGTCGCTGCTGCGTTCACATGTTTTTTCAAACATTTGAAATTGTAGGCAGGGCATTCAGGAGACAGCGCATATCCGCCCCTTAAAGAAGACTAAGGTGTACTTTTGCTGTCGACACCACCATCTTCTCTTTCTTTATACTTGTTGGTGTGAACAGAAAGCAAACTGTCGTTGGCGGCGTTATTTATTTGCGGTCGGGCATTTTCACAGATAAAAGACAAGCTAAATCGAACAGTGAAAAGGTTAAACGAGGCAGGGTCGGGTGAATTCGTGCTCATTTGTGGCAGCTTACTGGAGCTACTATATCATGTGGGGCAAATAAATAAAAAATTGGGTGTGGGGGTACTTTGGATGATGTGACCGGAAGTCGACTTTCACATTAAGGCACGCATTGCGAAAGCGGAAGTTCATTTTACTCACGTTTGCTAGCTTGACTCGGCGATAGCCTCATAGTTTACGAACCACACATTACCAAGGATCACTCAAAGATATCGCTGGGGATTGTGAGGCACAGCTGAATACGCTTCGGCACACGTTTCGTCTGTCTGGCTTATCACCAAAATAACCTCGAAACATAAGTTGTAGCAGAATACATTGCGCCTGCGCCGTGAACCTCCGTTTTTCCCCCCAGCTTGAGGTATGTTGGTTGAAGATCAGCAGCTGCTGCAAAGAGCAGAGGCGCAGGCAAAGTGCAACATCAGAGCGATTAACACGGACAAGACAGGGCGACAGGCTGGAGCCGTGGGTCAGCCGTGGAGCTGAAATCGGGTAATATGCAGTCATTCCCGCCTGCGTTGTGAACCGGAGGAGTCGACTCATGCTGAAGACGTTTTCCCCCCGTGTGCTCTGGATGGTCTCCCGCAGCCAGGTCCACGTATTGAGATGATCTATTTCTGTGATGGCGAAGGGTCTGTTTCCACGGGCCTGGGTGAAAAAGTCGTTCTACTTCCAGGTAATGCCACTGTTCGGTGATGGCTCTATGGAGCGGATTAGCGTTATATATATATATATATATATATATATATATATATATATATATATATATATATATATATATATATATATATATATATATATATATATATATATATATATACACACACTGCGGATTGGGTTTAAATCGAATGTGAGCCAGTGCATAATGGGGTCATCGTGATGTCATATCAGAGTGACAGCTGACAGAAGACCAATCATAGCTGCTGTGATTGGCATCACGCGTTGTTTCAGGATACCTGAGGAATGTGAGCGATCAGGCAGGCGCTGTCTGTGCTGATCCAGACTGGTTGGTACAGAGCAGAGTGCAGGCCTGCCACTGAGAGAGTGTTTAACACGTGAGGAGAAAATTGGTAATCCATGCCAGGACTGATTTACCCAGGGCCAGGGTGGATTATTTAAACTATCTTCTGCTCACATTTGCACTGAAGGGATGCCAGGACATTCACTCATCCTTAGCCAGAGCAGCAGTCATCGTTTTGGTAGGATAATAAGGTTCAGCCTTCTGATTTGGGTACCTGCGGTCTGCTGCCAGCTCCTGTTCACTACAGAGTTCATGCAAAAGAAAGAGAATACAGGGTGAAAGAGTAAACGTTCCAACAACACAACATGCAGTACAGTCAGTTACAGGCATGGACTCAATCTAACAGGCTCAGGTGGTAAATCCAGCTGGCAGAGATAATCACACCTTCATTCAGCCAGTTTTTGACCACCCCTGTGTTGGGGCTGGTTACTGCAACAAAGTCTGACTGAATGTAGCCACACTTTATCCTGTACACACAAACAACACTGTGTGCACAAGGAGTTCCTTTCAATTTTGAGCTGAGTTGCGTCCAAGTGTGGTCATGTATGTGTTTACATTCTGTCTTGTGTCCTTTGTCAGGGTTTCCTCTGTCCCTGTTTGGGTGCAGAGTTGATTTTGGCTGGACATTTAGCTCTAGTATGATAATGATTTTTTTAAAATTTTTTTTTTAGCAGATTAGTGCATTTTGCAGGCTACGGAGCATGCATCCAACTTCATTTGTACATTTTTTATGTTTAGGTGTATGTCCACGCACCTACATAATGCAACATCTGCCTGGTACCAAATCTAAAAAGAAGTCTTGCAGGGTGGTGACACACCAACGTGCGTTGGCCGAGGCAAGCTATTCAAGTCTGTTACAGGATGTGGAAAACAGCCATATAACATGTGAACACCTATTTGACTAAAATGGGACGCAAATGTCTTTTGAATTTCAAAGCACCCGAGTTCAAAAAGCCACATGAAAGCCTGTTCGGGATTCGATGAATTTCTGTCTTTCCTGTCGAGTCTCTTTGATACCAAGAGTGCCGTTTTGAAGTACCTTTGCCCTGTTGTGGGGACTTGCGTAATGGGAAGATGATAATTAGGCTGTAAAGACGCCTTTAGTACTCTGGGATGTATCAACCATCGCTGTGCTGTGGTGTGTGTGGGCAGTCTCACTGTGCATGCAGACGGGAGGACACAGGCTGAATGGGCTCTGTCCTGAGGAGTTCTGTGGACTAGAAAAGTGGGAGAGGAAAAGAATAAGATGGGGAAACAACTCTGTGTCCCAGGAAACCCTGAAGAGAGCTCCTGTGATACTGCAGGTCTTCTGTTCCCGTCTCTGACACGACTGTAAGAATTCAATACTTCTTGAGGGTTGATGCTCAGTAACTGAATCTAACTGTTGACAGCCGGTAATCCTACAGCGCCACAGGGTTTATGTACTATGTGCCTTCGCAGTTTGAAGCGTTTTCCTGCCTGCACGGCTCATTACCAGCTTCCTTTACCCACCTTACCTGTGGTATAGCGCTATACACTTTAAGGACACGCCCTTTCATTAAGGTGGATTAGGTGAAAGGATAGGTTTAAGAAAAAAAATGGAAATTCAGTCCTTATTTATTCGCTCGCCATCATGCCGATGGAAAGACAAGTGAAGTTTCATAGTCCACAAAACATTTTTGGGTTTGACAGTGAAACAGCATTGCAACATTCTCCTAAACAACTGAATTAGATGGGGGCTTGTTTTAAGATGTAAACATTTAAGAAAGATAAACTGGGAAGAAATGACAAATGTAGCTCCTCCAGATTGTTCCAAGCCTGTGGAGGCCCCAAAATCACAGCATGATTTGATTTACACACTAAAATATCCTCATATCCTTATATCCCTCACAAAGTTTGACTAGTGTGTAAACTTTTTTCCTCCCTGTCTGTGATCACTTCAGTTTATCTAATGTTTTCTTAGCAAAGACAAACACGACATTCGGTTCCAGTGAACAGGAGACACTGTGGAGGACCACAGAGGAGGAGGGCCGCTCGAGTTTCACTTCTTTATCTCGGGGGGCCTCATCATGAGTTTGCAGACACACTGAGGCACACCACCAGACAGAAAACGTGCGCACATGACTCTCTTATCTAATGTGTTTTACACACATACATTTTCTGTGTATACAGCTCAGATCTGATAGCGGTGTGTTGTTGCTCTACACCCCCCTGATGCCTCTGTTCCCTCCCTGGAGGGCCACATGTTCTGATCGAATGGGAGTTGTCTTGTAGTGGACCGCTGGTGCCAATGGACAGTTTGTTGCAGTGCACCAAAGGGAACGCGAGGCAGGAAGATTATGGTTTTTCCTTACTTTTCTGTAAAGCCTCTAGCTCACAGTGCGTCTGTGTTGCATATTTGTAGAAAACACTCCAGACACGATCAGGGTTTTACTACACTAACCCAAACCCACAAAGAAGTGCTGTGCCTTAATCTTAGAAGAATCTCATTCTCATCACAGTGATTAGACCGTCTGTGGGGAACCGACGCTTTAATTTCTGCTGCAGTTTGTGTGGACACAAAACAGACCGATCTTCTGTCCAGATCAGAGCTTGTTTACTAAGAACTGTAATCACAGCACATCAAAGATTAAAAAAAAAAAAAAAAAAAGGGCTCGTGTTTGGTCCCTGCCTCAGTGGGTGCATATTTTGTTGGGATTTGGAAACCGTGCTGGAGCTGAAATGAGAGGAACAGCACGCTGCCAAAATACACACAACATAAGCTGTTCCTGCCATGTGATCAGAGTGAGAATCGAAATCACTTTATCCTCCCCAAGTGCAGTTACAGTCCTTGGAGGAAAACTTACCGCAGAAGTCGCACACTGTGGCTTCCACAGCAAGTTTGACCTAAATTCTTTTTACCGCTCCACTGCGCTTTCCACCAACTTAATTTTCATCCATGATTTTTTTTTTTTCTTGTTGCAGTAGTCATGCACCACTGTAATGATCATTGGATTAACTGATCGGTCAGTCGGTTCCAATAAACATAGACACATGTGTTGTGTGGATTGATCATTTGAAGAGTTGCTTCCTTTTTCTGTTTTACAACACAAATGGACGACAGTATGAAGTCCGGGCTTAAAGGATAGGTTCACTCAAAAAAAGACACTTGAGTCATTATCTGAGTCATTAACTAAACAATGTCAAGATGATGGAAAGTGATAGTCTCGTCGTCCTCAAAACATTTCTAGAGCTTCACAGCAAAACAGTGTTGCACCATTCTGATAAACAACTGAAGTAGATGGGGACTGAAAGAAAAACAACCTTAGTAATCCAGGTCTCTGGTGGCCCAAAGATCGCAAATTGATTTGATGTACAGTCTCTTTAAAGCCAAAATCTTAAACTGTCAGCTTCCAGAAACTTGGACAAACATCCAGCATGGAGCCATTTTATGTCTTTTGTTGTTTTTTTTTTTATGTCGTGATCTACTTAAGCTGTGTAGGAGAATCTTGCAACGCTGTTTTTCTGTGAAGCCCTAAAAATGCTTTCCATGAGTGGGGTGGGGGGGTAAATTTAAAAGCATAATAAACAGGCTGACATGAAAACATCACATCTTGTTCTGCTATTTTCAACCGTGTTGTTTTGCCTTTAGATCACGGTCAGTTGTCCTTCTGAGTTTCGGTGTTCTGAATCTCCACTATTCTTGAGCAGTGACAACTAGAGGTTGATTTATTTTATTGTTTTACATCAGGGTTGTACAACAAGTGTAAAGTCCCTACCTGCTATTCATGAAAACAGAATTCTGTTGATATCACGCCATTTCTGTGTGTTCTCACCATGGAAAATAACTGACTGACTGCATTTTCTCGCACAATGTGACAGCAACAACAGGCCCTCTGTCTAAAGGTGCATCGGGAGACATGTGCTGCGTGCATCCTGTGACACACGGCAGTAATTAGATTTTTTTTTTTTTTCCCTAACGAGCTTTAACCAGAATGGCATGCTGGAACAACTGGATCTGTACCCCCAGCTTACTGAGCTATTGTAGGCGACTAATCAGCTAGGCTGTACCTTGTTATGGGACACCCCCATGCAGTCACCATGGTAACCTATTATGTGATCAGGTTTGATTAGGGAGTGCAAGCGTCTCGCTTGGATCGACAACCTCTCCATTTACTGTGCCTGGATATCACGTTAATGACGGCAGAACATCTCAGATTAATAAATTCAGAACGAACATGAAGGGATTTTAAAAAAAGACTTTGGCATTTTCTGTATTTGGTTAATATCTGTTTGTGTTCTCCCTTCGAAGGCTCGGATCTCCTTCGTGCGGGTGAAGTACCTGTTCCTCACATGGCTGACGGTGCTGGTGGGGAGCTGGGTGATCTATGTGCAATACTCCGCCTACACAGAGCTGTGCAGAGGACACGAGTGCAAGAACGCCATTGTGAGTACTGACATTGTTTGTTCATCTTTGTTTGTCTGGATCTCGTGAATGATTTTTGTAATGGAGTTGCATTTAGTAAAACTTGTCCTCCTCGGTTTAAGACCTAGAGAATAAAACTGAAAAAGGAACTTGACATTGAATTACACTTTACTTTACTTACAGTGTGATAAATACAGGAAGGGGATCATTGATGGCTCGGCCTGCAGCAGTCTGTGTGACAAAGAAACGCTGTACATGAGCAGGTGTCTGTCAACACTGCCAAACAACCAGGTAGGACGCAAAGTTTACTTTCTGTTTAACTTGGTACTCCAGTACTCTCAATTTTCATTTTTTTTTTTGGGAGGGGGGTGAAGTTATCCTTTAAAGATTCGTTTTGGTCAGGTTTACACAGGAAGCTGGGGAGACCACGATGGGATCATCCGCTGTAAGCTGGGCGAGGTCGTGCACTACGAGCTGGGCGAGGAGCCGGAGCCGCGCAGAGAGGCCCCCGTGTTCGACAAGCCCACCAGAGGCACGTCGGTGGAGAAGTTCAGAGAGATGGTTTTTAATCACCTCAAGGTAAGGGACCTGAGTCAGAGAGGGTCATACAAAAAATCCAAATGTTTTAGTCTGTGAGATGGACTGAAGGCTGAGAGGACCCTCTCTGAGTGTCCGTTCCTCTCCTCCCGCCAGTCCAAGCTTGGAGAGCAGGCTAACCTCGCCAGCCTCGTCAGCCAGATCCTCTCCATCGCCGATGGCAACAAAGATGGACGGGTGTCACTGCCAGAAGCCCGCTCCACATGGGCGCTCCTGCAGATGGACGAGGTAAAGTAACAACAGGCCTGACCAGTAATCTGCTGTTGTAGTTTTCAGATGTTATCTCCTGCATTTACTTGAAAGCTTTATCCTCTGCCTTGTATGTTTCGTTCACACAGTTTAGGGCTATGCTGTATCATTCTGAGTCGTCAGTGTGGTCCTTTCCTGTATTTGCGTAACAGGATGTCACATTAAGCATTCACAAGAAGAACTGTGTCACTTCAACGTGTTACTCTGTCAGTGACCGAAATTAAAAGATACACCATGACATTTGTTTGTCCTGTCCCTTGCTTGTTGTTTTTGACACCTACACACATGAGACGACTGCTCAGTGAGACGTATTTGCGCTTGTTTTTTTTAAGGTGCTGCTCGGCTATCTGCTCCAGGACCGTGGACACACTCCTCGCCTCCTCGGCTACTGTGGGGACCTGTACATGACGGAGCGAGTTGCCTACAGGCCCCTGTATGGCTTGTCTTTACCCTGGCCGCTGGTATCCTGGGTGCCCAGTGGCATGCAGCGCACTATGGACCAGTGGTTCACCCCCTCCTGGCCTCGCAAGGCTAAGATCTCTATGGGCCTGCTGGAGCTGGTGGAGGACATCTTCCACGGCACATACGGCAGCTTTCTGATCTGCGACCTCGCCGCGGCGCACTTTGGTTACACCGACCGACATGAGCTCCGTCTGACTAACACCCGAGCGGTGGTTCCTGAGGCAGAGTTCAGGCGCACCATGCGGGCGCTGAGGTGTGAGACGGATGCCGACTGCGTGTACGGGGTGGACTGCCGGACATCATGCGACGTGCCTGAGAAGCGGTGCAGGGAGGAGCCGGTCCAGCCAAACTTGGCAAAGGCGTGCAGCACACTGAAGGACTACCTCCTGCGTGGGGCGCCATCGGGAATGAGAGAGGAGCTGGAGAGGCAGTTGTACGCCTGTATGGCCCTCAAAGGTAACGCTGGACAGATGAACATGGAGCACTCGCTTATCCTCAACAACCTGAAAGCTCTGTTGTGGAGACAGATCTCACACACCAAGGACTCATGACAAGGAGAGAAAGTCGCTCTGAAATCATGCCAGTCAACTCCTCACCTGGAGCTGAGTATTACAGATGCTGTGATTTAGGAATAGCAAATTTAATGAAGTAATTTTTATCAGGTCTTAACACTTATGAATGATCAGACTGAAGGAGACTCTACCTCCTCACTCCCACTTTGACAAGTTTGAGGGCCTGGAACCCATGTCTGGAATTTAAAAAAAAACAAAAAACTGAATGATTGCATGTTTCCATCAGTCACACTTAAAAAGAGTTCACGCCGCCACATTATATTGTATTGTATTGTTCACCACAGAGGAATGTTACTGGGGCACTTATGGACAAACAGATTTGTAAACAGATTTACTGTTGTTAGTCTCCAGACACCAAATTGCTGTTTTTACCACAAAATCATGCTGAAATGTTCAAGCTGTTCAGGAAGACGTGTATTTTGTGAGAAACTCCAGTTTAAAGTGTAATGAAGTGCACTATTTGAAGCTCGAGCTCCTTAATTTTGTCGCTGCTGAGCACGACGACATCATTAGGGGGTTGCACCTTTGAAGGTTAAGGCTGGTGATACACTATGTTCTCATTTCTTTAGTTAGTTAGCGCTCAGTGCTTCAGTGCTTATCAAAGGTATGAATATTTAAGCACAGCTATCAAAATGATCCTTCAATAATCTTTTCTTTAATGATTTCTTTAATAGCTGGGCCATGTATTTTTTAGCTAATTTAAACAAACAGGAATCTGATGAATTTTGTGGGGACTACCTTCAACAATGGAACAGGAATTTTATCATTTTATCACTTCCTCAACTGAAAAGATGACAGACGGTGATAATCTGGAGGGACATGGGCTTATATCTCTAGTTAAAACCACGCATTTGATTACCCATTAGCATGTTAGCATTCAACCACTTCCTAGCTAACATTACGGTTTGATGACATTTAATGGGTTTTGCTCCCAGGTTTAACTAAATGTGTCCAGGATCTGCAGTGATATTCTTAGAAATAATGTAAGCTTTAAATACCGTCAGAGTGCTAGGAAGTGTTTGAACGCTAACGTCATCTTTGACTATGACCCGCCAGCTCTAACACAGCAGTACGACATTTGAGTTTACTCGATGGGCATATCGGAGGAAAAAGGCCACCATGTTAATATGGCACAGAGAGTTGGCTATTTTAGGTTTTGTTAACAAAGGCTGATAATGAGGGAGCAAAAATAGGATATCACCAGACTTAACTTTTAAAATGTGTCACACAGTGACAAATTTGAAGGTAAAATGCAATTAGTGGAGTTATTTAACACTGAGCATTGAAACTGTGCTGGAGGCTTTTCCTTAAATTGTCTCATCTGCATGTCAAGTTGAGGCAGTTCATTAGTTTGGACGTGGACAATGTGATGATAACTGTCAGTGTCCCCTCGAGGTGACACACTGAATGTCAGTGTACTTCACTGTGCTGTACATCCTCCACCTGTAACGCTAGTGACATCAATGCTGCATCGACGACACGAAGACAAACTATGTATTTAATTTGTGAATGTTAGTTGTTTATCTCACTGAAAAGAGCATTTGTGATACTGTGCTGTATTCACATTACATTTGGATTTATTCTCAGTGCCATAAGGATCATACTGATGTCATTTATGAATGTTTTACCACCAGTGGAGGTGGAGATCTTTATCTAAAGTCTCGTGGTCACATCTGAATGCTGTATAAATTTCCCACAATCCCCTCCAGACTTTGCTGTTGTAAAGTTACTGTGACTGAGTCGACAACCGGACTTGTTTAACCACTCTAACTGCATTTCAGAACAGACGTGACCTGTTAAAGCATGTCAGTGCTGCTGTTTGAAGTATGAAATGTAAAAAAAAAAAAAAAGTGTTTACATGTTGAAGAGACCAGCATGATTTTGCACAATTAAACTACACACCACTTCACTGTAATCCCTGTTCACCTCTGTCTTTACACCACTCCATCATACCTCGACTTGATTGCGGATTAAAGATCATCACTGTAAATATTATCATGGGTGTAATTACAACACTCAAGTGCACACATCACATACATTTGGCGAAAGAAAGTTCTGCCAGAGACAAAAGCTTGAGTTTGAAATAAATTTATTTGTCTGTGATGTGTGGTGTGTCTTCGCAGCAGAGCGTCTAACCGTCCCCTTCTTCTTGTTCTTGCGCTCGTAAGAAACTGGCCTTTTTCTGGGCGACACGGTCCTTCCTCTGTGCCAGAGATAACTTGGCGCGATTCCACCTGTCCGGAAAAGAGGCAACAACAGCTCCATTAACATTCAGCACAATGTTTGTCCGCTCAGCGCTGGGATCTTCCCAGTGCAGCCATTCAATACTTTGAAAGGAAGCTGTGGACATGGATCATTTCTCAGAGCACTTTATCACATTTCGGGCCCCAGAAGCAGGAAAAGACCCATGCAAGTTTGTCCCATGTCTCACATCACCAGTGTCGGTGACATGAGAAAAACAAAAGGCAACTCAGATGCTTGAAATCAAAAACCCACCTCTTCTTCTTGACGTCTTTTTTCGGTTTCTTTTCGTGTACTGGGTTAGCTCTGATGCTGGCGTGTGCTTTCTTATACATTTCTTCTACCTGTAAAGAAACAAAACCGTACATGTTAGCGCGCCAACTCTAGGTATTTCACACTGTGCGGGTTGGTTCATCTTGCTTCTCTCAGCCCCGTCTTGAAAGGACAGTGAACATCAGCCAATGCAAATGAAGGACCAACTACATTTTGCTCAGCGTGCTTTGTATCATCATCAAGAAGCAGAGAACCAACCAATCTATATTAGAACATAGTCAGGCCTCATAAATGTGCACTAATCACACAGACGGGTTGATAAGAGTGTTAAAGATAAGTCTATGAAAGGCATTTTTTGTACAATTCCCTTAAATTTTCTATGTGATCTAAAAGTGTACCGGGAAGAAAAGTCTGCCTCAGAATGAACTCGTCAGTGCTCTCTGGTGGACGAATTATGTAATGGACACATCATTTCTAAATGACCTCAAACATAGCCTCGATTTATGTCCTGGAATTGGTTACTTATTGAGCCAACTATATGGGAGCTTTGGCCACAGCTCCTCTCACCATAGATCAGTTATCACAGTCCATAGTCTTGTTTCAACTATCTTCAGCTCACATTTGGTAGAAATAAACTTGTATTTTACAGAGTTAGACGTGAATATATTCTGGCTCTACACGCCGTTTTTCCCTCACTGTACATTGACCAATTCAGCTTGGTGAGGAGCCATTTCCTCAATCTTCCAAGTAACTGGAATCCATGTAATGGTATTATTAGCCTGCTAGCTACCATGCTAAAAGTAGCTTCTTAAATAACAAAATATGTTTTGTCACTGAAGTTTGATGGTGTCAATGTGCAAGTGTCCTCTGTCAAATACTCTGAACTGCACTCCGCCATCTCACTTTTCCAATGTGTCGGGCGTCACTCTCATAGGAGGTGTTAGTAAGTAGTCGCTGTGTTGTTCTGAAGTAAACAAAAAAAATCTAATGAATAAATACATATGACTAAATGCATGACTCCTTTGATTTTCCTCCTTTCACTGAACTCTCCAACATAAAAGACACTTTATCCAGTTTAAAAAGTAAAGACTCAAAGTGTGCCAAATCGTGTATTTTCACGGGTAAAGACTTTATCTTACTGTGTCTGGCGTGACTCCGTTCTTGATGAAGCGCGAGAACTGTTTCTTGTAGGCATCCTCGTCCTCCTCCATCAGGTAAGACATGTAGTCTGCCACGTTCATGCCCAGGATGTGTTTGCGATGCACCTCTGCGTTGAACTCCTTACTCTCTGTGTCGTAACCGGGGAAGCGTTTTAAACTGAAAACAAGGAAAAGGCCGAGGTCAGACCATACACCAAACTTAAACTCCAAGTGGACTGGTTATGTTTTTCTAATTTTATAAATGTTCCTACAAAATGATTGTCCTGTTCTGTCTACTACATTGCTCTGCTAAACAATCCTACAATGGCAGATGTTTGCTTTGGTTCATCTTGCTTCTCTCAGCCCCGTCTTGAAAGGACAGTGAACATCAGCTAATGCAAATGAAGGACCAACTACATTTTGCTCAGCGTGCTTTGTATCATCATCAAGAAGCAGAGAACCAAAGGATTGTGCAGAAGTTGTGAGTGTGACTTTGAAAGGGGAAAATGTCTCAGAAGACATCTAATTTCCATTTTCAGCAAAGTTATACCACTCTGAGATACGCAAGTTTGATCAGTGTAATGACTGTGTTACACGTCTAGTGATTCGGGGGCAACTTGTGAGTCAACAGCTTGTGCTGCTGTCATACTCGTATCATACTGACCTGTGAGGAATGGCCAGCCCGCCGTCCACAGCCCCCTTTAAGGCTCCAAACACCTTGTTCCCTGTGGTGGTTCTGGCCAGACCCGCATCCAGGTAACACGTGAAGGCGCTCGGCTGTCCGTCAATGCTCTCTACATTGAACTCATCTCCCGTCACCTCCACCTGGCCCTCGTACACTTGGTCCATGCCGAACTTATGCAGAAGCTACAGAGGAGAAGTAGGAGGAGATGGGAGGAAGCAACGAAAAGAGGATGTGAGAATTCCTAGTAAAGACGCCGATTTCAAGACACTGATTTCAAAATAGGGCGATATTATAAATTTGCCCTTTGATATTGCCATGTCAGCGCAATTCTCACTGTCCCATACAAGTACCAATTGTTCAGATGTGTGTGTGTGTGTGTTCTTACCCTGCGAGCCAGCAGCAGCCCGGTGCAGTAGGCTGCAGCGTAGTTAGTAAGGCCCACAGTGATGCCATATTTGGGCAGCTCGTGAGAGTAAGCAGCACACACGATATGGTCTCCCTCAATCCTTGCATAGGCAATCTGGGAAGGAGAGGGAAAGTTAGGAGAGCTGTGCCATTTTTCAACGTGTCCCAACACGAGTGTGCAGCTCGCTTTCCCAGACACCGACCTGGCAGCAGAGGTCCCTGTTGGAGAACCTGACGATCATGCGGTACTTGGGTGTGTTGTACTTGTTCTTGTCCTGCACGACCAGGCGCTTGCGGGCGAAGAAGTCAGTTTTCCCCTCTGTGGAGTTAACAGCAGACAGTCAATAGCAAATCACTGTTTGAACACATGCGAGAGCAGCTTGGCCTTGACGGCGCATGCTCAGTGTGGAGCCCGTGAGGCTGGTGTCTGGGTGATGAGGGACTGTTCTTACCTCTCCTCCTCCTGAACTTCACTTCATATCTCTTGAAGTAGGACTTGTTTTTCACCACTTTGACGAAACCCTGCGAGGAGAGGCAGAGACGAGACGTTCACACGCTAGCTTCAAACAAGGGAAGTCACGCACAAGTATCACAAATACGTGTCAGCTGTCTGGCTGTGCTTTCACGGTGTCTGACAGTGCCGTACAGTGGTGCTTTGGTAAGTTATGAAACGCTCGGTGTGAGTTTCCCTGCGCTGCGCTGCAGGTCAGCTGAGGTTTCATCAGCCATCGCGGCGCCACGCTGCAGCGCTCAGCGGCTCGCCGGCAGGGTCCGACCGAACAGCCGCAAACATCCACCCACATCTGACTCTCACACCATCGTCGACACTTTTGCACCATTAAACACACCCCCGCGCATTCAGTACACCCGCACTGGATGTATATCGATATGATTTACTCACCATTTTCAGAGGATTTTTGCTCCTCTTCCTCCTGGACTCAGCAGCTGTGCCTCGATAGCGGAAGGCTGACTTTGCAACTTGTCTTCAGCAGGACGTGTGATGGCGGCAGCGCCCCCTGCTGGCCCGGAGGACGACACCCACACATGGACCGACAGGGGGCAGCAACCACACGGACACAGCAGGGCTTCACTCAGCTTCTGCGACAGTGATTTCTTTCCTCTTTACCGAAGGATAGAACAATAGAAAACAGTTTAGTGCACATGGTTGTTTATCTGACTGAAATATTCTCAACAATGGAAAGAAAGATTTCGAAATTTTAGATATTTCCCCAAGCAGAGAACATGTGTGGTGCCCTTTTTCTAGAGCATTATCTAGGCCTGATATTTGGATGCGCGCATGAAATGCTGCTCAGTGTGTTTTACAACATCAATGGTCAAACAGTATTTAAATATATTTTTCAAAATAATGTAGATCAAATTAAACAATAAAGATAAATATGAATGAAATGGTACAAATAACATAAAATATTATTACTTTTACGACTTCCAAAGTCACCTTTTTAAGAAATGTAGTATATCTGTGTGTCTGTTTGACTGAGGGCGGGGCTGAACTGCGAACACACAGAGCAGAGAGGCACACAGCGGACAGGATGATGTGCACACTTCAGCTGCATCACCATACAATCTGCAGGGTTGTGCAGACGAGTGGGTGTTTCTATTTGTGCTTTAGAATGTAACAGGCATGAAACAATCAGAAAATGCCATGTTATTTCTGTGTTTCAATGCTTTGATCTCATTAACAGCACTCCCTCTACTCTTTCTCTCTCTGTCTCACTCTTGAGCCAGGATCAACTCTGCATGCTGTGTTTACAAACAACAAGCATCACATCCTGCATCATATGCCTTTAAATTATCAATAATCTCCAAAATTCAAGCTGGGATTGGCTCCAGCACACAAAAAAAATGTGACCCCATAAAAGGGATAAAGCGGTTACAGACAATGGATGGATGGATGGATGGATGGATGGATCGCCAAAATTCAAGAAACGATTTGATGATTCGCTAATTTCAAACAGGACTAACACAGTGATTATGAGGCTTTCAGAAAACTTTGCTGTGATATTGTGTACGTTTAGCTCTGTCCATGTGTCATCCATTCTCCAACAAATGATGATGATTTGGGCTGGAAAAGTCAAAATGATGAAATGTCGGAAGCTTGGGTGGATTTGAATTGTTCAGAGAGTGGTCACAGTATTTTACGCCTGAATCAGGATCTAACACAGATTTACTAGACTCACATTCTACATTGTTACATTCTATAACAACTGGGACAAATTCATCCTTGCTTTTGTTTGTCTGTGTATTTTTTTTTTTATATATATAGGTTTTTCTTTTATGTATGAACACAAAATGAATGCTGCAATGAAGCCTGACTGGGAGACAGAAGATAACACTGATCTGTAACTAAACTTCATGTTTTTGTGTTGCTGCAGGTCAGACAATATGTTCAACATTCACAATCTTATCAAAATCTACATTCAGGTGTATGAATGGAATAAGTGGAAATGCATGGAGCTGTACAACAATGACAACAAATCAGCTATAATTTCCATTTTTGGTCTCACACTCCTCTATTTTTAACACAACCATAGTACAACCTGGAAAACTGCCATAATATACCAGAATGACTAATAGACTCACAGCACTTTCCAAGTGAGTTGACATTCAGCAACACTTCTTAATAATGACATGAGTAATAAAGAAAACGCTGCTTCTCACAGTGTGGACCTATTTCCAAACACCAGACTGGTGTTGCTGCTGATCCTCCCATGAACCCCTTCTGTGAATCAGAGGGAAACTGAATGTCAGGGTGGGGTCTGTGTTAGTCTACAGGTCCCAGAGTTCATAGAGATGAACAGGAATGTATTCAGACACGGGACTAAACAGATAAGAATCCCGATATCAGGAACAGACGGTCAGAGAATTTCCAACACCTGACACCAAGAGCAACATGAAAACAGGCTGGAAGTCAGAGCAACTTGATTTTCTGCCTTTTTCATCTGATCTGCGAAAAAATCATATTTCCATCATTTTTGTCCAGTGACCCACAACTCTAGTCCGGTTTTTGTGATTTTTATTTTGTGCTCTTATTTTTCTGGTCTTTTGTTATGTTTTTAATAGCATTTTTAATGGTTTACTTTCACAGTTAAACTCCTTGTAACTTTGATCAGAAACGTGTTACATAAATCATTATCTTTATAATAGCACTATACCAAAAATGGGCTATTTCATACCGCAGTAAATAGCTGATGTTATCTCACTTTAAGCAGTGGTGGAAGACGTTTTAGATAGAGGGATAGTTAGGCATTTCTGAAAGCCTACTCACCCATTATCATGGAGAGTTAGATCAAAAGATTTATACAAATTTCATGTGTGCAAGCTAAATACAGAGCTAACGCCCTAGCCTCTAAGCAACCCACTAATGAACACATTTTCTTGTTGGCTGGATTTGCATAAAACTCAAGTGTCAAAAACAAGAAGTTGTGGTCTAACAGGGTGTAATGTGTGGGGCAATTTCTTCGCAGAACACAAAGCTGGCTGCTGGCAGCAGCTTCATGTTTACAGCATAAACATGAGAATGGTGCCAAGAAAGTAAATTAGCATATATTCTAAAATGGCAAACTGGTCATTTAAAGACATACACAAGCAGAGGTCACCCAGGTCACCATGTCACCATAACTTTAAAATGATAATTAGTGAGCTTTAGAGGTGTTGGTAGGCAAATTATGTAACCCTTAGAATGGTTCAGGCCATCTAGTTTCCCCTGTTTCAAGTCTTCATGCTAGACAAACATCCTGAAAGTTAACTGACTACTGGCTTCATGTTTACCGTACAAACATGACAGTGGTAGCCTATCAAGTAAGCAAATTAGCATATTTCAACAAATGTCCAATTGTTCTTTCAAAGTGATACACAAGCAGACCCCAGTAACCACAACTTGGTTTTATATCTCAGTTTTTGCTTGAATTAATTGTACAAGCTCTAATATGTTAATTTGTGAGCTTTAGATCCAAGATGGTGCCCGTTGTGGCGGACGCCTTTGCTAGCTCCACTCTTGAACCATGTGTTTTATGAATTGCCTTGCACACGGTACACATTTAGGATGTGTTTTATCTTATCTTTATACTATTGTACTTTTTTAAAAATCTATTTGTATATATTTCTAACTCTTGAATGGTGTTTTCAACGAAAACTGAAAGAATTGCTACACCCTTTAGAAAGCTCTGGACTAGCTGTGTCCCTCTGTTTCCAGTCTTTTTGCTAAGCTAAGCTAACTGGCTGCTGGATGCAGGTTCATATTTGGCATACAGACAAGAGAGCAGTATCAAGCCTAAGTGCACTTAGTTACATTCCACCACTGATTTTAACGCTAGTGTTTTCTTTAGAGGACGACGGGGATGTAATCAGAAATCCTGTTGATTCCTGACTGTTTTTTTTAGTAGAAATAACACTGTTACAAAATTATTAGAAGTCCATTTGACATTTGTTGCGTGGAAAGAAAAAAAAAATCAGCATTAGTCTATCTGTTAATTCTATCGTCAACCACTGAAAAGAAGGAACTAGGATCTTCTGCTTTTTCTGTTCAAGCGAGATAGATAATATCCCTCACTGTCACTCTCAGTGCAGATGTTCTAACTGTTAGATAAGAGAAGTCAAAGTCACTCCTTTGGACGGCTTTCTTGCAGCCACTCAAGCTCTGTTTCTGTAGAACTGATTTCACAATGCTGAGAAGCAACTGCCCAGTCACAGCAGCAGTGGTCAGCGGCTTAAAAGGGTTCACACCGGGGGCATGAGGGTGTGATGGCCATACGGAGGGCTAATGCAGGTAGTGCATTATATCAACACTACACGGTGATTTCCTGGGCCGATTTTGAGCTTTCCTATTCTAGATTTGATATAATTCACAAGTAAACCAAGAGGTTCTCATTTTGCGTACAGCCAACTCATGTTTTCATGCGAAAGGTCACAAAACTGTATTGAAAGCAGATGACTCTGAGGTTGCAGTGGGCTAGAAATGACTTGCAGAAAGTCACACATCAACAAATGTGTTCACAGGCACATTACAGATAAGAAGACTGCCCTGCGTTAACAAGCAACAAGCTACTGTCTTTTTCTCACTGTTGTGTGCACTTATTTTATTTGCATACTGAGACATTTTATAAGATCAAGAAACATAACAGCAGCAAGATTAAAAAAAACCAATACCCTATCAAATTATCAACTGATATGGATACACAGTACAATTAAAAATACCTTTGTCCCTCATGATGTACAGCAACACACTCTGAGTACTCAGCAAAACCAAATCAGTTCTGCAGAAACTTCAGTTCTGCTAACTTTAAAACCAGACAGAATATTTTAAGAACAGCAGAGATGGCGCTGTGATGAAGTCTGTGTGTGAAAGCCCAGCCTGCACTTTTCTTCACCCAGTGTGTGACCAGTTTTTTTACACCTCATGCAGAAACAGACAGACTGTTCTTTTTGGGTGCAAACGTATGTCCCAAAGTGGATTCGAAATTTTGGAGCATCAGCTGAAAAACACTTGTAGCAGAAAAAGGGGGTGGGGGGGTGCACAGACACACAAATAAACTGCAGTTATTTAGGCATGTTGAACTCTGACCTTTCAAACTGCCACCTCACCTCCCCCAGACATGCACAGAGAGACAATGACCAGGAAGCACCGAGCAGGTTTCTTCACATCCACGCACCAACGTCCCCGATGAGAATCTTAGCGCTCAGAAGGGAAATTTACAACCAGAAACGGGCTGGTTGCAAACAAGGGGAGCTGCTGATCACAGTGATGGATGAGGGGGATGATTTGTGGAGTGTTTATAGCATAAATCCAAGCATGTTTGGTGCTCCTTCTGTTTTTTTTCCACACTGTTTCAAGGGTTTTTTCTTGGAAACTGAAGTCATGTTGACCCTCTATAGGTTACGTGATCATGCAGCCACAGTCAGATCATCCTGTAAACCTTAAATCAAATCCATGTTCAGTTACAGAGACATAAAATCCTCTACTGCTGCAGGACGACAAGATTTTATAAAGTGAGAGCAAGCAAGATTAGAACAAGACGTTTGTGGACCCCATGTGTGAAAGAAGAACTGTCTTGCGGTCAGCAGCCTTCAGTAAATCATTCATTGTGTTCACACTCAGCCCCTATCTGGTGGCTGCAGTTCGGGGCAGCTGAGAGCTCGACGAGATTCGTAGGGCCACTCCTGCGTGCAGTTGAACCCGAGGAAAAGGACCGAAATCAGATTGTAGCTGGAGGGGAAGGGACGGAGATAGTTAAAAGGAGAGGGAGGGGGCTGTCAGGCTGTGGTTAGGGCTCTGGAGCCAAAGGAACCTGTGAGGAGATGAGATAGCATGATGTGGTTTTCATTGAGATGCCACCACAGAGTGGAGGTGTGGAGGTGAACGCTCTGACTGAGGCCCTGGGACTAAACAGAGACATGAACCAGTGAAAGTCAGTTTGGCCACAATAAGCTATTATGGCATGAATCCAAATCAATACAGTATACTGAGTAAAAAAACAAACAAAAAAAACATCAGAAAAGTTCTTAAGTGTGAATTTCTATAGCTATAATTCTGCAGAGATGTTGACTGAACAACTTTTTACACTTCTTTTTTATATGCAAGAAAACCGAATCTGCATTAGTTTATATGTCAACACTTTGACTTAGCAGACATTAGCTAGGAATTACTATGAAATGAACATTACGGGATGAGCCAGGGCTTTATAACTTTAAGTTGTTTTTGTCTTTGTGTTGTGAACCATGTTACGAATTGATAGGAGCCATTGCAACCATGTGGTACTTCACTTCTCCTGTCTGTTTAAGCTACATGTGATAATCTGTAGGTGTAGTTACTTGTGAAGGTCGGAGACTTGCCAGTTAAACATCAGTTTGCTGCGGACATCCATGTCCCCCCAGGAGGGCGCACTGGGACACATTTATCGGGAGCCATGAAATACCAACTCGGAAATCTCGACGTCCAATTTACGATGAATTGCAAGTTCAGCCCAGTTTAGCCGTCTGCTAACTGCAATAGGGATCAAATGATTTACAGGAGACATATTTCGCTCATTTTTAGGTTCATCATTTTATTTTGTGTTACTTCTAGAATGTGTTTGCATGCTTTAATGATCAGAAACACATTGGTTTTCTTTTATTGTCTCATACTAACATGGTGAGTGACATAGTGATGTCACAAACTCACAGAATGAAAGGCGGAGCTACTGATGAGGCGTTTCAGTAGCAGTGTTTTCCGTGGGAGAGTAGAGCTCCTGTTGGCTCAGGGCTTTTTAACTTTCTACACCTTTTATATGCACTAGAACAGACTTTTTCAAATGTTATCAGACCAAGTGGATCAAATTGTGATAGTGAAACAAGTCATTTTGCAAAATTTGATGCTCAAAAATGTATCAACCAGTTTTATAGTAGCTTCTCTCACAATAGAATCTTGTGGGAAAACGTGTTTCTGGGCCCCTGTGCATCACCTGACGATGTAATCGGACTGTTTGGCCACTATGTCAAATTGGCTTCGAGGCCTGCCACACTTCCTTTGGGCTAGTTCACTGATTTGACAGTTTTGTGTTAGTGCTGGCATTAATCATTATCCCTTTCTTGTCAATTGTAGTTACAGTCGACAGTGTTTAGCTCGATTTAAAGTTTTGCTTTGAAATGAATTTCGGTGCATCATAATCAGGCCGCTGTGCTGACCAGCTGCCGTGCTCGCTGCTCCTCTTGTCAGCATTCACACACATGTGGTATGAAAGCCTCAGGTATATTTAAAACTGCGAGGGGTCCCCACAGTCTCTCTCTATCCTCGCAAAGGGCCACGAAGCTGAGCTTGAGAAAATAACCTCATGGCTCACCAGCACAAGTCTTAATTTAACCTCGGCGACTGTGATCCGAACCTTTGACAAGTAGACGACTGCTGCTGTGAAAAGCAAAGCAAAAGTGCAAGAACAACGCCACCCCCCCCCCCCCCCCCCCACCTAACCCCACCACCTCACAAACTCTCTTCCACCACCTCCTCCTCCTCCTCCTCCTCCTCTGTGATCACTGCGAACACTTGGCTTCTATTTCAATCACATACTTTCTGTAAGACTTAAAGAGTGAGAATCAAGGCCTGCGGGGGGAAGAGGTGGTGGCGTGAGCGTGTGGGGGGGGGGGATACACAGAGACAAAAGGAGGCTGTAGCAACGCACTGATAGCGTCTTCTCGGCTCTGCGTCTGGTTTCCTGTTCTGAGTCAGTGTGTAACCATGAGTTTGAACGTTGTCACATCAACCCTGTCCCTCTCTGCCTCTCTCTCACTTTAGTTGTTCAAACTGACGAGAGTAATCAGAACGCTGTCGGCGTCAATCAGCAGCTCAAGTCCGACAGCGACTGAACTGAAAGCATTTACATTTGGTTGAATGTACTTCATGATCTGGTGCTCTATAGAGATGAATGCTGAATTTGGTTGAGTTTCACATCTGTACTGTTTGTTCCCAAACACACATTTTGATTTAAAGGAGCACTATGTAGTTTTGGGGAATTTCAATCAGAAGAGAAAGACCTTCATTGACTGAGTCTTGTTTATATGCCTGAACAAACTAAGTAAACAGACCCTTTGTTTTCATGACTGAATAAACAAACTAACCCAACATACTGTTTTACTTTGTTTATCTGTGGCGGACCCTGCCACCTCTCAAGCTTCAAACAGTGTTCTGGGGACCTTATTTTCATCTGAGAACAGCTTAAAAAAGTACATATTATAATACGTATTCCTGAGTTTGATGTATTAGCTCATTAATACTGTAAATACATATACACATATTTTAATGTCTTCTCCATTAAAGCGCCACTTTAAACTTCATGTCCTAAATTCTGTCAGTTTTACTGGAACTCTGATGCCTGATGTGTTATCTTCGCTCACACTATGCGAGAACTTGTTGCTGTCTTCTGATTTGGTGGGAGAAGTGAGAATTGGTGTTTATTTTCATCAAGTTAAACATTTAAATGATTGTACTTTATCAGTACAAGCGGAAATAAAAGTTAAGCCCATGATAGGAATCAGCAAAACAGCATCAACCCTGGGAGTGAAACGGGGCTTAAAGTCAAATGAGTAACAAAGACTTGCATTAATAATTCCAGAAATGTAGAGAGAATCTGTCTTTAAGTGAGAATACAAGGCTGCAAGAATGAAAAGAATTCACACGTGAAAGGCAGCGTCAGTCATCTCTGCTCCTGCACAGCGCCTCCAAATTAAAAATACGCTTTTATCAAAACATGAATCAGTGTTTTTGTTTGACTGTCACGCCTGACGAACATGAAAATGTTCTGCGTGCAGGCGGGAGGGAGGGGAGGAAGGAGGGAGTGTGTGCATGTGAGGCTCTGTGGCGTGTGTCTCTGTCTGCAGCCTGAGACTGACACTCTGACGCTCAGAGCGAACGTGGACCGAGTTCGCGGCGGCGTGCGTCCTCAGAGCTGCTGGGATACTGTGCCTGCTGTGTGAGTATGCCACATGTGTGGCAGCGTCGCGCCTCGGCTATCTGCGCTTTGCTTGAAGGTCTCTTAACGTGTCGCAGCTGCATCAAACAAACTCAGTTCCCAGGTCGGGCAAAGCAGAAAAAAAAAAAAAAAAAAGTAGATAGCGCTTTGCTTTGGTCCGACCTTGAACAAATCTTTTTACTATGATTTGAGCTTGACAGATTTCACTTTTATTGCTGATTTAATTTATCCAACATGTTTTTTTTCTCTCTCTTTAAATATCCCATCCTGCTCTCAAGTGGGTAGGCTAATTGGGCCCGTGTCCGGGCCGGGAGGGGGCTTTAATGATGTAAAACAATGAGGCTGAAGTCAGTGCGGGTAAGCTGAAGCAGTGTAACTGTAAAGGGATACTCCGGCTCCCCACCGGCAGGCTGTTGTGCGGAGCGGCCGCGCACGTCTCATTAACAGGATCACTTTACAACCAGTCAAACAAACGGGTCATTATTCATCACGGGCTGCTCCAGGCCGCCTCGACCCGATCCACAAACACACATCCAACACTCCGATATCAGTTTTTGGAGACATCTGTCTTGACGAGGCAGTCACTTTTGAGTTAGAGTTCAGTCTTTTGATATAAATCTGATCCGCTGTCAGAGAAGGGCGAGCGCACGAATCCAATCTCGGTTTTGAATTTGTTTGAATATCTCCAGAGGTTTTAAACTGTTTTTTTTTTCTAACAGTGGACACCAGCTGGGATCCATTGTATATATCCGCGCGTACACACGTCAGTTCAAGAGTTTCAGCTTTGTTGCTTTAAAAGATGTTATGTGCAAATGAAAATGAGATTAAAGTCAAACTCTACAGGCAAACGCGTCACAACTGCATCTATTAGACATACAGAAGCCCGGGCGGGGCGGGGCGGGGCGGGGGGGGGGGGTTAGGACAAGGTGGTCCCGCTTCTGGCCACCTGCCAAGCGACACCTGGTAAACGATACGGCTTCCCTGCGCATGCGTAATAGCCTGCCAAAAATCCCAACGCCGTCTCCTCTGTCAACCAATAGTGTTCCAATCTGTCCGGAGATAAAGTCAGAGTTACGTGCAGAGCAGAGAAGTGGAGTGGAGGATTTCAGAGCCGAGAGAGAGCAATAAAGACACCATGCCGAGGTCCTTCCTGGTGAAGAGTAAACGGGCCCACAGCTACCACCAGCCCCGCTACCTGGACGATGGATACGGCAGACTGGACACTATTCTGGCTCACGTGTGCGCAGGTAGATTCATTTGTGCGTAATTACGCACGAAATTTGTTCAAAGCGGGATGTAAACACGGACATTTATTCATATGGTATTTTCCCTCATTAAGGTAGAGTTACTCTGTCTACAAGCAGACATTTGTTGAACTCGACATTCACTCAATTTCATCCCTCTGTTGTCATCAGAGACAAAATCTCAGGCGGAGTTTGAGTCCACCTTGGAGCCGCAGGAGGATGGAAACGCCGGCGCTGACAGGCTGTCCCCCGGGTCCAGGCTGCTGTCCCCGGGGTCGCTGTCCTCCAGCTCCCCGCTGAGCTGCGGAGGCAGCGTGTGTGAGCGCTCCTCCGACTGTGATTTCTGGCGTCCCCCATCTCCCTCCTCCTCACCAGGTCTGTTCGGATATATTTTCATCAAGAGTTGTTTGCAGAAGTGACACAGGGCTATAAAAATACTGCGCAGTTTGAGTGTGTGTGTGTGTGTGTGTGTGTGTGTGTGTGTGTGTGTGTGTGTGTGTGTGTGTGTGTGTGTGTGTGTGTGTGTGTGTGTTAGGCCTGTGTGTGAGCTGTGAGGTTGCCATTATTATTAGACCAGCGAGCTGATTTAAACTTCAAATTTTGGTTTCCATCATGATGTTACGGTCTGGTTATAAAGCAGAACAAAGATGAAGCACATTATTATTATTATTATTATTATTATTATTATTATTATTATTATTATTATTATTATTATTATTGACTATTTGGAAGAACAAATAAGGGGATTCTGGAATAGGCCATGATGTGTATATGCATTATTTTGATATGCATTTAATAACTGATTTCTTTAAAAATATGACATCAGATATCACCAGTCATTGCTCTTCTTCCACACAAATATATATTTGATTTGTGCAAGGTGCAACATTTTGGAGCAATAAATTGAGTTTTTCAGTTATTTGTTGGACACTAAAATCACCATTACGCATGTCCATTAAGGCCCAAAGCAGTTTCCAACGAAAATAACATTTTAAGCCGCTTCATAAGCTGCAGATCGCCCTCACAACGACGCTCACTAAATCCAAAAATCAACTTCCAGATTCGGAGAAATGCTCCACTCCGGCAGCGGAGGACTCCCACCACTTCAACATCCCGCTCTTCCCTTACTCCTGGACGGCCTACTCCGGCTCGGATCTGAGGCGTCTGGCCCAGGGCCCGTACCATCACCAGCTCCAGGGCCACAGGGAGCCTCACTCACCCGTCAGCATCTACGGCGCAGAGGACGGCGGCGCAGAGCCTCTTTACGCGCAGCGGGGCCCGGCGTCCGGATGCTACCAGGACTTCTCTGCAGCGACCCGTCAGATCTGCAGGATGCGGGACGGAGACGAGCTGTACCTGGATGTGAAGCAGAACCCCCGCGGGGCGGAAATCAAGTCTGAAAGTGACTTCATGTGCTCCAACCTCGAGTCGAGTGGATCGTATAAGTGCATTAAATGTTGCAAGGTAAGTTTGCTGGGCAAAACAAATAACAGTTTTGATGTGTCGGAGATGTCACCGAAAGATTGTTTATGGGAGATCAGACTGCAGGAGGTTTCATTTTAATGTCATTTCAATCGGGATAATTGCGGATTATTGTTTTCAAATAAGAATATATTTCCCCCCAAAATTTGAGCCGCATTTTGAAGTAAACAATTCATCCGTTTATTTCCCCAAAGGTGTTCTCCACACCTCACGGGCTGGAGGTCCATGTGCGGCGATCGCACAGCGGGACGCGGCCGTTTGAGTGCGGGATCTGCGGGAAAACCTTCGGACACGCAGTGAGCCTGGATCAGCACAGAGCGGTGCACTCGCAGGTAGGCCTCTAAACTGGAAACGAGTCTCGGCGATCGAGTCGGAGATTTTTAGGCCCGCTGTATTTCTGCACTTCAGTCGACTGTTTCGAGGCCTCCCGCGCTGACACTTGACATATCTTACAGGAGAGGAGCTTCAGCTGCAAAATCTGCGGCAAAAGCTTCAAGCGCTCCTCCACGCTGTCCACGCACCTGCTCATCCACTCGGACACGCGGCCCTACCCGTGCCAGTACTGCGGGAAGAGGTTCCACCAGAAGTCAGACATGAAGAAACACACGTTCATCCACACAGGTGAGACACAAAGTGCAAAAAAATTAAAAAAAAATAATACAATAAAAACGTGCGTAAAATGCGTAAAAATGGCTTATTCATTCACATTCTGTGATCTCGTTCCTGCCGCAGGTGAGAAGCCGCACAAGTGCCAGGTGTGCGGGAAGGCCTTCAGCCAGAGCTCCAACCTCATCACGCACAGCAGGAAACACACGGGCTTCAAACCGTTCGGCTGTGACCTCTGCGGGAAAGGCTTCCAGAGGAAAGTGGACCTGCGGAGGCACAAGGAGACGCAGCACGGACACAAATGAGCTGATCTCGATGCCTCAGCGTGAAATCCTGCACTTTTTTTTTGTTCCCCTTAATTTATGTACTGTACACATGGATGCTGGTGTTTTATTTGTATTCTCTTATTTGTTGCATTGGCCTTTAATCGTCTCGTTGAATGTAGTTCGTTATTTAGCCTCAGACTTTCTGGTTGATTTTATGATAATAAAAGTTTATTTATGAAGTGTGTTTTTACATGATTATTAAAATCTTAAAAAGCACACAGGATGTGATTTTTGGTTTTCAAAGCTGCTTGTTAATGTTAACTGACACAATTCTGCCATCATCTCAGTAGAAATCCTGCTTTTTTAAAATTCAGTGATTTTATTATTTAGTCAGGGATTAAACATTAACTTTAGCAGCTCAGTTGTCAGTTTTGTTTTTTTTCAGTTGTGAACTTACAGCCCTTTGATTTCACTCTCTATAGGTTGTAGATTTAAATCATAAGAAACATCTTCATTATTTTTGAGTACTGAGCATTTAATCAATATTTAAAAACAGAATAATCTTTTCTTTTTAAAAAAAAAAAAAAATCCTCCACTGTTTGTTGGTACGTTGTGAAAAACGAGAAGCTGTGTTGAGCCACGTAGGCCCATCAATCACATCCTCAATCTGCATGACAGCTCCAACTTCTATCTCCACTATTAAATAGGAAAACGTTTTGTTGCGTGCGCCACCTGGTCAAAACCAAATATTTTCACACATGCATTGTTAACATACCCATATAACAAATGACATTATGGTGCCATAAACCTCCATGTGAAGGAAGTCAGGAGAAGTGGCGTCACTTTTATGACAGCAGAGGCGCAGCAATAAGCAGCGTGTCCACATGGCGTTTTCACTGGGAAAAGCTGGGTGTGATTTGTTTGAAGCCTGCAGAGGTTGAACATCAGCAGCTCTAAATCTTCACGGATCTGATTTGCACACATCCCACCACAGGTTGTGCTCGTACAGTAAGAGGAGGCGGGTTAAATCACAAAAAGGGACAGGAGCTTTTGTTTCCCCAATCAGTTTTAATGCGGGAAACAAACATTCACACATTTATTCCAGTCTGATACCCTCTAGAGTGTATATGTATTATACATGTCCACGTCTGTCAGTGTGTCTGGGTTTTAAACATTCGGACCAAGTTCAGAAGGTCCTGCTCGTGCAGGCCGAGCTCTTCCATCAGTGTGTTCAAATACACCACCGACGCTGGCGTCTCCAAGGCTCCTCGCACCACCGGAGAAATTTCGGACAACCTGAAACACAAAATCACACAATCATCACACACTGTCTGACCAGGATACACTTTCACAGGCATAAATACAGGTTTTCTGCCATATTCATTAAAAAAAAAAAAAAAAAAAAAAAACATTTGGAAAGTACAGGAAAGGAATATTTTTCAATACATCCTTTTTAAATAAAAAGAATCTGGAATGACACAACATAACATACCAGACACCATAAAAAGAATCAAACACTCAACACATGCTCATAAATATTATACATACAAGAACACACAAAGTACAAAACTGTCTTTAAACAGAAAAGCTGCATCTTTAATAGGTAAAGTTAAGTTCTAATTAAGATCTTATTCAAGACAGGATACAGTTCACTGTGGCACGCAGGGCTGACCTGACCCTTCAGGTTGCTCTGAACGTAAACAGGTGAACTGAGTCATCTGGATAACTTTGCTGAGTAAAACACAGATTTGAAGTTCTAGTTTCGGTCAGCGCTGTTAATCAGATAACTCAGCAAACCTGCTCACTGCTTACATGACTGTGTTTACATGCACACTAGTACATGACGTTTATATGGAGCATAATAAACCTAGTATTTCATCTTCCTGTACATATGACCACAACAGAATCCAGGTCCTGATTTTTCTGCCTGCGTGCAGCCACGCTTTGATTCTTCAAAAGCTCGACTGCTTTACAGAGAACGTTCAGAAACCAGGATCAGGTGTTTGTGTGTCAACATTTCTAAAACCATTAGTGAGGGCCACGATAGCCTAACGCACAATCTATTTTTGTATTTGCACATATACTTTGCATTTCATATATATTGTGTACAATAGTCATTGTTGCACAGTTGATTTCATTTCAATCACTTTACTTTGCCATACCTGCATTATCGTTCACCTTACAGTTGCACATACTCTATAATAATGACAGCTCTCTGCAGTAGTGCTGCTGGCTAGAGATCACTTCTCTAGTGTGTTTTTATTCTTATATTCTTGTTTTTATACCTGTATTCATGTGTGTCTAAGTGTTTTGTATGTGTGATGTAAGCCACTGGAGGCCTACATTTCCCTCAGGATTAACAAATATCCACCTATCACTTTATGCTTATATGTGAAAGACTCCATGAAAACCAGAATCATCCCATAATTTTTGAACTTCACATAAAAACCTGGCAGAATGAGATGAGATAAATTACTAGAACCTGAACATATATATGTTGTTGTTCGTGCACAATATGTGACAGAAAAGTCATTGGGGGGATTTATAAATATTAAATTCCCAGTAAGCTTCCTTGTTTCAGTCGGCTGATATTATTTTGGGCAATAAAGTTTGAACCATAAAATATCCTGCCTCCAATACATACTTGTCTTTGTCACAGCCATTTGATAACCACATTTGAAGGATCATTATAAAAAATGTGTTTGTGTAAGTATTCTGTCTATGTATGTATGCAAGTAAGAATATCAGCAAATGTATCGATGACGGATTTATTACACATCCTAATATCGGTACTCACGTGTATATAATCCAGTGTTTGTCGGACTCTACAGATTACAATACATACTTATGTTTATTTTTTTAAGATGTTGTCGATCCTAAAAAAAGATGCACATTAAATAATCACCTCTGATAACCTCCAACATTTTGAAAATGCCTCACGCACAAGAAGGGCCAACTGCACGTTCACACATCCAGCCAAGTGCCAAGTAGCTGTGAGTGTTTCTAGCTGCTCGGGCACAGTAAGTCTTAAGTGACGGTCTGGTGCTGCCGGTGACAGAGTTGCAACAAAGGCCGGACACTATACATTTCATAAAGGTGTTTTCAATATAGTGGGGTTGTTGGTTAGATTCAGTTGGTGTAGCCAATAAACAGGCACCTGAAGAAACTAACAATTATTTTCATCTATTTATCTGCAGATTATTTTCATCTATCAATCGATTAATTGTCAAAAAATGCTCATCACACTTTCTCATAGCTCAAACTGACATCTTCAAATCACTTCTTTTGTCCAACAAACAACCCAAAACCTCTGTATTTACTGTCATATATGTCACTGTGTTTGACATTTTTGCTTTAAACATCACGCTAATGATCTCCTGGTTGCTCCATTTATGATCTATTAAAACAGCGCAGATAAGATCCTTATGTGAAGGGTGTTTACCTCCTGTCTTAAACCCACTGTGGGCAGCCTTTGGGCTGATCTCCGTCACCTCTCCCCTCCTCCCTCCCCCGCTACCTGTCCTGTCTACCTGTGTGGAGGTGCACTGCTGGTTAATCTCCGGTTCACCCCGGGGTCTAGTGTTGCAGGGGGGGCATCCATTATTCAGCTGGCCTCAACAAAGGAGGCCAGACTAGCTCCACAGCTGCCGTGCAGCAGATAGATAAGACAGCGCACCAAATTATTCATGATGGAGGAATGGCAGGATGGACAGGCTTGAAGTGAAATGGGAACTAATGAAATCATAGAGCACCAGTGGGACAGAAAAGAAAAAGGGCCGATTATCACAGACGGCTCACAGAAAAGCTAACTGTCAAAAATGGCTGAACGTGCAAGAAATGTTCACCGTCGGTTAGACAAACTCTAATCTTATAATCAAAGGTTTCACCTATAATCATGTGAAAATTAGAGTGCATAGGAAATAAATCTTTTATCACAATACGTTTTCATGGTTTCACTCCTGATAAGAATTGAGCATGTGAGGCATAATTACGTAAAATCAGATTTATCTATAACTTGATGTTTGACAAACTTAATTTAGCTGAAAAACCCCATAACAGATTGAAGTCAAACACAACATTTACAACACAAGACTTTTTGTGGTTCTATCTGAGGGAAGAGTTTACAGTCACAAGGCGCCCTCGCTCTAAGAGTTGAAGGTTTGTGTCACTTACTGCCTCTCAAGCTTCACAACATTTACTGTATTCTTTTGTTAAGCTCACAATGGAAGTTATGATATTGGTGCAAACTGACCTGGGGCCACTCGGGGAGTCATAAATCAGAGTCAGTCGGGCATCAGGTGATAGTTTTCTCAGCCGGGGCAGTTTAAATTGCTCATTTTTCTTGGATGTATACAGAGGAAATATTGTGTGTGTGTGTGTGTGTTTAACTCGAGAGTGTACAGGGCTGTCCGTGTGTGCCTTCTGTCCCACATCACGGATCTAGAAAGGGGCAATCAGGTGGAGATAAGGCCATGAGGCGTCTGTGTGTACTTAGACGGGAGCAGCACGGAACTGTCCATGAACTGCCAGCACTGGAGACAGACACACACACGCACGCGCACGCACACACACACACACACACACACACACACACACCATATGGCACGAACTTGGACAATGCCACACCACACAGCGTCTTGTCAAATGCACCTTGAAGCTTTGAAGCTGAAAGTGAATCCAAGTAACAGTTGGGAAATCTAATTGTTTTCCTCTCTGAATGAAGAAAAGGAGAGTTGTGTAAAACTGCACCGAGCTGTTGCTTTGATTTGAGCACAGAATCAATCTGTTGATGAAACCGTAAATTATAGCACAACACTTAACATGATGTCAGTTTTAGTGCAAATATGTATATGTGGACTATTTTCTCAACTTTTTTATGGATGTTTGGCAGATGTTTATAAAGTTTATCTCGTCCTTTTTACACTGTAAAAAAAACCCCACTGAAGTTACGTACTCACATGTAACCAGTTCACACATTTAGGTGGTGAAGAAAATTGTTTTTGAGTTTGCTGACAGGGTGTTTTTCCTGGGAAAAAACGGCTCTAAATTTTCACAAATTGTCACAAATTGTTTAATTCACACACACAGACACACACTGTGAACTTACAGATGGAGGAGCATGACGGCGATCAGCGTCCACTCTGGAGTTTTGTGGATGATGTTGGTGTTGGTGAACCTGCAGTGGTAAGAGAACAGAATGACCAACAGGTCAGTCACAACTTAAATATTTTGTCTATGTGTTGCAAATGAATCCCACAGCAGAACATACGTGAACATACACACAACAATAGGTGGGAGCAACCCTCTCTATGCAGGTGACAAAAGTCTCCTGATTCTGATCATAAGTAAACTGTGAAAACAAAACGTGCGCAAGGCCGAACCGACCACCACACCACAAACACTGGCTGCTTCAATAGTGCAGTGATGTATGTTTGTGTGACAGCGCTGTGAATATTCTTTGGTTTCAGCCTCTCGTCAGCGGGGGCCTCTGACAGCAGAAAGAGAATTCCTGGAAGCAGGGCTCTGGAGGTGTAACTCACTACACAGTGATTTAATAGCACTCCAGCTGAAAACATCCTAAGGAGCCAATGGGAACACAGAGCTACGTCTGAGACAGGAAATGTGCAATGTGGGGCGAGTTTGAAAGAGGTTTTTAAACTACCATACTGACAACTACTGGCCGAAGAAAATATTTATTACATTGTGATTATGTGACATATAGCAGATTAGAGAGCCATAATGTTCCAATAACAGCACACAGCTGTTTGAAGCTAGAACGGTGGCAGGGTCCGCCACATATAAACAAAGTAAAAGAATATGAAATGGTGTTGTCCTTTAAGGTCAGCTTATTTATTCAGTTATGTAAACTAGGAGACTTTGATTTTTTTTTAATCATTTTGTTGAGGCATAAATAAAATCAGTGATCAATATCTTTCTCTTCTGATGAAACTTTCTGCCCCCAAACAACATAGTGCACCTTTAAACTCACCAGTTCTAAGATCAAAATGTACTCATCCACAGATTCCAGCAACCTAAATATGACTGATTTTTTCATCTATTATTAATCTACATACAATAATAATAGTAATAAAATGTTCATGACACTGGGTGATACTGCATCAAAAAGCCTCATGTACAATAAAAATTGGTATTGATATGACAGAAAAGTACATGCCAAAAATCAACAAATACATGTGCACTGTCACATCATGGACAGCGCTTCCAGACATTTTGATAAGTCAAAGCAGGGAAAAGCACGGGTGTACCGCATCACATTAATGACAGCTCTGGTGCATTAAGTGTCCCAGTAAGCCAGCATGCACGACACCAAGGTCCTGGAACTAAAGCGCCAAAATGCAATATACCTATAACACCTATTTTAAACTTACTCTGTGTTTTTCACTTGCTATGACATGTCAAAATGAAAATAAAGGCTGTGAAAATACATACAGATATCCAGTTAATTAAACTCCTGTCATTGTCATGTTTTGTATTGGCCTGTTGAGGGCACCAGAGTTCATCATCAAATCCTCCCACACTGTTGTGGAATTTAAATAAAACCTGTTTGTTGATTAAAGGTTTAAACACTCAGCGCAGAATGACAAGTTTCAGTGGCCAAAACGTTGCTGTGACTTCGTTAATTTCACTACCATTTAAGAATAAATCCTTTATCTTGCAATGTACAATATAAGGACATGACCGAATCATGAAATAGCTCGTAAGAAGGCTTAAAAACTCAAAGTCAGGGTTTAGCTTACATATTTCTAACTAACGTAGAGGTACATCCCTGTCTCATGAACATAACTGAATGTATCTACTGTACATGCTGCAGACATGTTGCAACAGTGAAGAAGTTTACCATCATTCTGTAGGTTCAGGCGGAGCTGTTGGCCCTGGGACTGCACCTTTAAGTGCGTTGATGTGAAAGACAATTTCTGTGACTTTAGTGAGTTTAGGCATAGCCAGTGTGTTAAAATCGAACTGTGTGTGTGTGTGTGTGTGTGTGTGTGTGTGTGTGTGTGTGTGTGTGTGTGTGTGTGTAACCTTAACAAGCAGGCCTGCAGAGAGAGAGGAGTGTGTACTTGTGCTGCACTGACCTGAATGTCCTGACCAGGTTGTTCAGGTCAGTGGAGACGTCACTCATGTTGAGACGCAGAGGACCGATGATGTTTTTGAGGCTGCACGACGCAGAGACAAAAGACGAGGGACAGAGAGACAAACGCAACACAATTATTTCTGTACATACACATAATACATTTGTGCTATCAAGGGGAGCTAAGATGGTTTGAACAGAAACAATAAATACTTTGCATGTGAATTTAAGTTGATTGACAATAGTGTTCATAAAAAGTTTACATAATTATGTAAATGTATGCATCAAAAGGAAGAAGAATGACATTGTCAGGGCGCATTAGCTTCTTGAACACAGCGCCCTCACATTAATAAGCTCATGACTACATAAAAAAACTGTGCCAGTTTAAACCTGGTATCTCTGGATTTGTGAAAATCAACTGCGAACTCTTTGTATGATTGACTTATCGTTTGTAATTTGATAATGATAATAATTTGCTTCCCAATGTCAGATGTTGCTGCTTAATCAGTCTTAAATCTAATCTAACTGGGACTAAAGCTGCAATGATCAGTCAATTAATTAATAAATTGTTAAAAAGCAGATTAGTTTCAGTCATTTTCATGCAAAAGCTTCTTAAATGTGATGATTTGCTGTTTTTCTTTGTCATTTGAAATAGAAAGTCTTTGGGGTTTTGGCTGTTGGTTGGAAAAAATAAGTAATCTGACGACGTAATTCTAGGCTCTAGGTAACTGTGATGAGAAAAACAATTTCTTCAATTCTTTTAGACTAATCGATTAATCATGATGATAATCTGTAGATAAATCATTAAAAAGGAATTAATTGCTAGATGAACCCCAACTGCAGGCAAAGCAGCAAATAGGACATATGTCCAAAGCTGAGATAGCTCATAAATTAATTAATCACAGTTTTTGGATATAAACATGCATGGGTGTCAAATAAAATATGCATAAAAATCTTCAAAGGTATACAGAGATACACACGGTTACTCACAAATGAGAGCACACACATACCAGCTAGTGAGCTTCTCCACAGTGATCCGTTTCTGGATGAGGTGCTGAGAATGAGAGTCAACGAGGGGCAGAACTGGATCCTTCGCACTCTGGTCCCGGACTGTCACCTGGTGGGGAAACAATCGAGATGTGTGAGAGAACACAAACACCGCCGTCTCCCTGTCATTCACAATCATCCTCGTTTTTATGTCTCCGCTCACCTCGTCTCCCTGCGGCCCCTCCACCTCCTCAGACACAATCCAAGTCCCCTTATAAAACTCCTTGACTCTGAGCTCCAGCTGCTGGCTCTCCTTCCGCAGCGTCTCGTAATCTGGAGCTGCAGGTGACGCTCTCTTCTGCAAGCCGCCATCATCCCCTTCTGAATCCTCATTATTCACCTCGTCATCCAGGTCATCCTCATCCAGCTCCTCCTCTTTTTCTTCCTCGACATCAGCTGAAGGAGATCTTAGCGAATGACCAGCGCCGTACAGAAACGTCAGAGTCACATCAGTGCTCCATTCCTTTAATGTTCTCCTAAGGCACTCGATGAGATTCAGTCGGATGGAATCAGGTTTGACTCCAGCAGCCGTGTGGTTCTTGAGTAGATCTCGGAGCCCCGCTGCGCCTCTCTTACTCATGCCCACCTGGGTGATGTTGAGGTTGGTCAGTGCCGTGTTGTGGCTGTCCTGATTGGGGTTGATCGGAGTTGAAGAAGGAAGATGTTTGCTTTCTGTTGAGGTGTTTGTCTGTTGACATTGTGGAAAAGTAAGTACTTCTGCTTGTGTGGCTGTTGAGTCAAAAGGCAGGGGAGCAGTTTGAGGGACTGTCTCAGATAAACTGCACAAACTCAGCTTTGCTGCAGCTTCTTCCACAGCAAGTTCCTCAGGCTTCTCTAACAACTGCTCCCTGTCATGTTTGTCTGTGTCTAATGACACTTTGGGTGTTTCTGCGTCGGTTCCTGTTCCTGTTCTGCATGAAACTGATTCCTGTCCATTCACATCTTCTCTGATACTTCCCTCCGTCTCTGCATCCCCATTTCGATGGCCACCAATTTCCTCTTTATCTCCCTTGTTCCTCTGCATCTTCCCTCTCTTCGTCTTCCCTCGTTCACCTTTGGGGTCTTCATCTGTCCGTTTAGGCAGGTTGCCCCAGTGCACTCTGAGTCCCTGCCGCTGGGAGACAACGCTGGAAATGAACTCCTGCTCCTGTTCAATGTCGCTGCTTTCACTGTGGCTGAGGTCGGCTGCTGCAGATTGCTGCTGAGAGCTGTGAGGGTCTTCGCTTTGAGCAGCCAGCGGGTCCTCAATGTCCTTTTCCTGCAGAGGCCTGTCTGCCAGCAACACCTCCTCACCAAAGCTCCCACTGGATACACGTGGTTAAACTGAATTAGTTAGTTGAATCGGCTTTTTAAAAAAGACATATGACACTAAAACATTCACTGTGGAACATAAACACGTGAGCTAATACATACCAATCTCCTTTCTTCATCAATTTAATTGCTTGAGGGCTGTCAGTGAGAAAGAACGTCAACACAAAGTCTGAATATGTAAAACTCAATCAAAATCAAAGACAAGTTCATAGTTGCGAGACGGGAACAGCACACATACGTCTCATGCTGCCTGAGCCAAAGCGGTGTGTTCGATATTTGCAGCTCGAACTCTTTGGAGGCTTTGTAGCAGAAGTTACTGCAGAAACTCTAATCACAAGAGAGGGATGCACACAAAATATTAATCATGACTGTTTCTTTAACAATAAATGGGTTAATGTGTAAAATGGAACTTGTTTGATACACACTTTGCAGCACTTACTTTGCGCTCTGTGATGTCATAAACCTTGTTTGTCTTAGTTGAAATTTTATACTTTTGAGTCGGGACCTAAGAAAAGAACAGCAGTGAGTTTGAGAGAACATATTAGAAGCATAAAATCTGAGACACAACAAAATGTATTGCTTGTATAGGACTGTACACACTGACACAAAGGGTCATACCTTGCCCAGTTTATTTGGACATAGGGGATAACCACACAGTTTAGCAATGAATCGCTCCTCTATAGCATCTTTGTAGTTAGCAGGAGTAATGTGTCTTGCCTGTGAAGAGACAAAGTTAGAAATTGTGTCAACATGGGAAACACCTCAGGATGGAAATAAAGGGACAACTGAGTTGACCAGTAGTTAAGTATAAGAATGGCTAGGCAGTGATACAAAAGTACAAGAACCAGGGTGTGACAGGAAGTAATAACACAGGATCATACAGGCATGAAAGAAAATTCCCTGTCCAGTCTGACTGCAGACCAAAGACATAATGTCCAGAAGACGTTTCTAATATGTGAAACGATTAAGGGACGTGTTGTGACCTGAGGCTTCAGTTGGTCGGCTGCAAAAGTGAACTCTGTGATACATACACAATCAATGAGGAAATCTTCAGCGACACTGTCCTCCAGGAGACGCTCCACCACCTTCAACGCTCTTTTCTCCAAGTCCAACTTCTCCCTTAACTTCTCCTTCACCAACTCCCTCCTGAAACAAGATGTAGTACGCACATCAGGGAAATGTTACTTTTTGACATGTACTCCTACTACGGGTTTGGAAGTAGTGAGCTACATGTAATGAAACTAGTTTTTCAATGACAAAAGGAAAGGAATGATCTTTTTTTTCTATTTCAACCTTGTTTCCTTACTGTAATTCAAAACTGACATCTCTTAAGCTTTCCAATGAATAGTAAGGTAATTTTACAGTATGGTCTTAAAACAATATCATGGTATTTCTAGGCTGTATCACGCTATCCAATACATGTCTAAGTTATTTGAATGTATTTGATTAGGCGTCAAATCACAATATTTTTGACTAAACACCTCGATATAAATATTGTGACATTATTGTAAGGATGACATTAGTACTTTCACAAAACATTGACAACACAATGAGATTTTGATAAATAATCATCAGTAATGTGGTTATCATGACATGACTGTCTGGTAAGTTTATAAGTTTGCTTTACTGTAATCCAGCCTTTAAAACAAGAAAAAGTCAACACTTGCCATATTGTGATATAACGGCATCCAAAATCTCAGATGTGTATAATCTCATATGTAGATAATAATATATATCATATATACTGGCCAGTGACTTCTATGTATCATCCCATGTTATGATTTCCTATCACATGTACACTTTCAATTTGATCTTGTGTTTACAAAGTGGTTTGAGTTCCTCTATGTATCTTTGGTTAACCAAACCAGTCCAAACTTATCCCTGGACTAGCGTTTTCAAACGAGCGTCCCCTACACTGGTTTGTTCTTTATTCTCTCTACAAAATGGATTCAAGTAGAGTAAGATAAATATACTACAGCCAAATCAAGGTCTTTGTTACGTATGAGTGTATGATATGATCCATTAGCTAGACAGTGTTAATGAAAGCAACTCTAGCATCCTGAGAAAAGATGTTCGTCCGCACCTTCTTGCTTCTTCCTCAGCTGTCAGTGCCTTGACGCGTTTCTCACCTGCCAAACAAACAACATGGTTAAAATAGAATTAAAAAAAACAAAATTGTTTAATGTCTCCTAATAACATGAGACCAGGTAAGTTAGTTACCAGTTAGCAGTGAATGAGCCACTAGCTCCAGAAAGTACCAGAGTATGACACCGAAACATGTTAAAATTCCTGTTTGACCACTGTAAGGCTGAACCAAATATTCTGAAAACCAAATGTTTTGTCATGAAATAACAATTTATTTTAACCAACCTTTTTTGGAGGCTCTAGCGGAGCCTTTGCTCCTTCTTCTCTCCTCTACCTCCATGCTGTTTGTTTCCACTTCCACTCCGGCTGATGACGTATTTCACTCTACGGCGAGCCCGATAGGACAATCCGGGCGTCGTTAGCACTGTCACCGGGTAGCGCGTGGTACTCTTACCGGGCTGTTATGGACATGTAGTGAGTTACAGAGGTGGGTATCTACCTCACTACCCTCCTGTTTTATCACTTTCATATCCGGCTACACTCTTTACTGTTTGTGACGGTGTTTTGAGAGCTTGTTAGCACAAGAAAATGTTTGTTTCCCGTCCAGCGGCTAAGCTAATTCAGAATAAAAGACTAGCATTCATTGTGCTCTCCTCTGTTTACAGCAGACTGTCCAGGCTTACCTGACCTCAACCGTATCATACCCGAGCCACTCGATTGTCTGGAAGTGTGAAGTGTGAAGTGTGCTTTCTATTGACATGGAGTCCCCTGTCTGTTTTAGGAGGACTGCTGTGTGAACATAAAGCCCGCCTGAAGACAGCAGCGATGGCTCTGGAGCAGCTCAGTGATGTGGTCCAGAGATGTGTGAGTACTTCAGGTGACAGGAGTTGGTTCAGTAAACCACAGCCAGCCCTTTACACGCGTCCATACCTCACACATCATCATCACCATCACCCGTGTCTGGTGTGCCCACACACATGAAATCCAGTACAAATATTTGGTAGAAGTCGCTCGCTGAGTGTGTTGCATAAAGTGAGCAATAATGGTACTCTTGTCCTTTATTTGTTCAGTTTATTCCATCATGAAAATAAAGAGGTTGTTTATTTAGATTGTCTGGCATACAAAAAAAAGTCAATAAATATCTTTCTCTTCTTAGAATTTCTTTCCTGACACTGGGGATTGCACCTTTAACCGTAAATCTGTAAAATGCCATGAAATTGTGCAAAATAAGCATCACCATTTCCCTGATCGTAAAGTGACCTTTTCAGCTTGCTTGCTTATGTCCAATCAGTTGTCTAAAACTAAAAAATTGTACTCAGTTCTTTGAAATAAAAGCAGCAAATGAGGTGAAAACAGGCACTTTCACCTTAAGAAACATTGTTGATTAATTGTCAAGTTTCGCTTTTTTTTAAACAATGATTTGCTTCGGTAATATGTCTGTGTTTATTCTCTTTTTTCAACCCTTTCTTTGCCTCTCTCTCACGCAGCAAGCCCTCCCTGATGACAGCTACACCACCGAGGACCATGACGTCTTCACCATCGCAGGTCGGACCTGCATCGAGGAGGGAAACAGCGCCCAGGTCCTCAGTATTGTCCTGGATGAGAAGAATCAGGTATGTAGCTCAAAAGCGAGCCCTGTTTCGACATTAAGACTTCCTTCATAACTGTTGCGCTGTGTAACCCCCCTCTAATTGGCTCTCTGTAGGACATAGTGAGATGTATGGGTTGGAATCTCCTGCCGCCCTTGATCAAGGTTCTGCTGAAGAAAGAAGACAAGCACCTTTCTCAGTGCCTGGCTGTTTTCAACCACCTGCTGGAGGTCTGTTCGTGTCAGGAATGCACTGACCTGACTCTGTATTAACGACAGGGTTTGATGTGAAATAAAATGTTGGTCATAAATGAATCTAGCAGTTTGTTGCAATAAAAAAATGTATTTTACGCTTTTTATTGTGGTTTTCCAGACCTGCAGACCCAAAGAGCTGCTGATTGGCCTGTTGGAGCAGCTGGAGCACGACGACCCTTACTCCACAGCAGAGAGCCTCCACCTGCTGTTGAACCCTCTACAGAAGGGTAAACAACATCTCTTAGGCTATTTACTTGAGTTTTTTTGTCAACGCGTCAACTCAAATGGTGTCATCTCCATCGTTCCACCTCATCTGTCGTCCTCTCAGTGCTGCTGTGCCTGGGCAGCAGCAAGGCGTCGTCTCTGGGCATGACCCTGTCCTCCGTGCTGGACCAGGTGGCCAAACTGCCTCTGCCTCACACAAAGGAGCAAGAGGAGGACGACGTCTTCTTTCTATGCCGCTGCTGCACCGATCTGACCGACTTCGTCAGACCCTTTGTCCAGGAGGCCAGGCAGAACAACCTGAACAGTAATGCACGACGTGAGAGCGGGGACAGAATGGAGGGTGAACGGGACAGGGGGAAAGAGGACGAGCTGCGGACGGAACTGCTGAAGTTGTGAGTGAGAAATCTGAAATAAGTATATGAATCCTGATACTAATGTCTCATCATGACTCCTCATGTGTTCCTGTTCTGCAGCTGTATGAAGACTCTGAGTCACCCTCTGCTGGAGGTACAGCTCAAGGATCCAGACACTCTGGCTGTGTCTCCCCTCAGGAACTTCGCCACTGAGATTTTGGTATTAATGCAACATAAAGAGCTGATGCTACTCCGTTACTTTTGTGTAAATGTTGTGTTGTCCTGTAGTTTTGACTGCGTTCCACTCGTGCTTGTGTTTATGGTTGTGTTAACTGTTTCTCTTGTGCGTTTCATACAGAACAGTCTCAGCACTATCGGAGAGCCCCTCCCCAGTCTGGTGTACCAACCTCTGCTGAAGAGGAAACAGGTTCCAGGTTTTCTGGAGGAGGAGGTGCGTTACCCCAAAGAGTCTTTAGCCAGCCTGGCTCACCTTGTGTTTGTCCATCACTTGGCTGCAGATACATTCCCCAGTGTTTTCAGGTAAGTTAGAGAGAAAATATTGATCACAAAGGACTAGGACACTAATATACTGTCCGTGTATTAAATGTTGATGCTGTTGACGCTCTGTGTCTACAGCCCTGTGTTTTCTCTGCGCTGTAACATGGAGCACATCTGCCTCCTCCTGTCCAGGTGAATACATCAAACAGTGTATCTGTTTTGTGTTTTGTAGGTGCACATAATACAAAATGTACAATGGCAAAGTTTGGCAAACAGCCGCCGACATCTGAATATTTGTAGTATATGTCATTTATTTTTGGATCAAACTCATAAAAAGTTTTAAATTGAGCATTTTGAAACTGTATTAGGGAAAAAATTGCAATTATTTGTTCAGTACAATATTTATATTTAAAGCTCAATCAAGAGGAACATTTTAATTAAAGTTTTTTTATAAATATGTTGCAGAGCCAATTATTTTTGGCAAATATAATTTGCAACTAACCTTAACGACTATATGATGACAGAAAATATGCTTTAGTGAAGACATTCACAGTTAATTTTTCTTTGTTATGGTGAGCTGGGATTGTTGTCACATACATATTTATTTATATGAATTACTGAAGTTATTCTACTGAAACTTTTATTTGAACTTTATTTATTATTTTATGTTACCTTTATTGATCTTCAACTGTCTCTCCATCCTTTTGTGTGGATATAGTGTATGTCATCGTATCATCATGTGCTTATTTGTTCTTGCCTGAACAAAATTAAAAGATACAGTATGACCACTGTAAAGGATAAACTCCCAATTACATTTTATTGACAGAACTGACGAGTCCAGGATTCAGAAAGGACTGGTGAGTTAAACTGGAAGTTGTACGTGTTTATGGATATTTGTGTTGTCTGTTCCAGATATTATAAGACAGAATATAAGACTGAATTTCATCTTCACAGAACTGTTTTAGTTTTTCTGAAGAGCGATCCGATTGTGAAAACGTTTGTGGGTGATAGAGAGTGGCTCATATTTTTGCTTTTCATCCTTGCCTTGACTGAGGGTCCTTAGAACTGTTTAAACATCCATTTCCTCAGTTCATCTCAACAGATTTGATCATTCATTTACAAGGCATAAAATAATGAGCCATGATATCAGGCCCATGAGGTTTTAAGCACTCTTTACTCGCTCAAAAAGAAAATGCTTGATTGTTTGACTTGTACCTCTAATGGGGCAGAGGATAGCAGTTCAGACACTCCGGACTCTTCAGACTCAGCCTTTGTCACTGTAAACAATGCTTTGTTAGCCTCGGCTGTACTTCGGCGCAGATGTGCTACTGGTTTAACGATAACCGACAGACTGACAGACATCTCCATCCCTACATCCACGCAGGCGGAGGCATCAAGTGTAATTTTGTCAACTGCCTGAATGTCGGAACATCTTGTGTGACGTTTGCGTGTTTGCCGTCACGCAGGAGCTGTACGAGAAGAGTCTGGTGCGGCTGGAGGACGGCAGTCTGCCTGCAGATCTGCTGGAGATCAGAACCCTCCTCACAGTCCCTCAGGTGATCACAGTCATTCAGACGAACCTCGGCTTGTACTCTGCTGTCGCTCTCAGTGTTATGCTTTTACTGGCGTGCATTTTATTAGGGTTGTTCCGATACTGGCACTGGTATCACTTCACCTTTCACTATGTTAACAGACAAGTGTTCTATAAAAACATAAAATAAGGAAATCAGTCTAAGACTTAACAGTATCACGCTTTTTTAAGTCATTCATGAGGGTGAAGGGTTAGCTTGAAAACGAAAATCCATCACAATCAACCTGACCTTTTTATGTCATGCTTTTCTCCCTTTGTTTGCAGAACTTGGTGAAGGTCATGACGATATGTCAGAGATATGATCTGGTAAGTCTTCACATTTGTAGATAATTTTTTTCTTTCAAAGTGTGTATTTATATAGGTGAGATTTTAATGCCATAAATTATGGACAGTCACTTTTTTTCCGTGTTATCGTCAGTATTTACGCATATGCTTTTTTTTCGTCAACAGCGAACCAGAGGTCTGAAGGTGTTCCAGCTGAGCATTGATAAGTTTAACACTGAAGCAAAGTATAATTTCTTCCAGTAAGCTCCACTTTCCTCTAAAAGTCATCAGAAATGTCTCTTTCTGTTCCACCCTCCGGTATATTGACTCTTACTTGCTGCCTTGTTTCAGGTACATGCTGCAAACCAGTAGTCACTCAGGAGTTGAAGGCTACATCATCAAAAACATCAAGAATCAGGTCGACTTTGCCCTTCGGGTGAGATGAGCGTTTGAATTTCTTGGTGGGCTGTCAAATCTGCTGCCATTTTCACAGGCGTTCATGGAGAAACCAAGCGCTAAATAACACACGGTGTCCACACAGAGTGGGTTGTAAACCAATGAAAATGAGTCCATTTCTGTCTTCAGCCAGGTAACAGCAACACCTGGTTTGAGGGAGTTCACCTGCTGCCATTGCTGCGTAAAGTTTTCATTCTGCCAGACGGCCCAGAGACCGACCTCCTGCAGTACCTGGACAGGTCAGCACACATCAAATAACACCCCATCCATCTATTTCCTATCCACCTTATCTTAGTCAGGTAGGTGGAAGGCAGTGTATGTGAACAAGTTGTCTGTCTCTCACTGTTAAAGATATATTTCAGCCAAACTGAGCTTCCTTTAATTAATCGTCAAGTGTTAATTAATCAATAAAATGTGAACTAGTTGAGCTTCACTGATGTCGATACAGCCAGAATCTTAAAAGTCTCAAACTGAAGGATGTTATTTTTGATTATAAAGCAGGTGTGGGTGCTGTATCACCTAGTGACAGAAAGGTACCTTCAGTTAGGGCTCGAACAGCATGAAAAAACCTTCACACCCACGAGATTCACATAAAATCAACAGTTCCACAGAGAAATGGCCTCAACACGTATTGAAAAGCGGTGCCTTAAAACAAGTAAAAGAAAAAAAAAATCTGTAAAAGCTGAAAAATGGACCTTGATTCACAATTGTATTTTCAAGGTCTTCTTCTTTGTTTAAACAGGATTATGGAGTCTCTGAACCTGCTGCGTTACCTCATCATCAGAGACAAAGTGACAGAGAACCAGGTGAGTGTTACTGCAGGAGTATTGATCCAGTCTGGTAAATATCAGGGCGCCCATCCAGCTAAAACAAAAACAAGCAGTGACATTGAATGATGGTGTGATAGATTTTTTTATTTTTAGTGATTAAGTTACCTGCCAGGAAACATTTTCCCAGAGTGCGTCAGTGGTCTCCACTCCTCATACTTTTCTGCTGCTGATTCCATCTTGCAGACGGGGATCTGGACCGAGCTGTATAAAATAGAAGACGCGTTCATGAAGCCGCTACGTGTTGGAGTGAACATGTCGAGAGCTCACTACGAGAGGGAGCTCCACAACACCATGGAGAGCAAGAGGAGCAAGGCCAAAGGTCACATGATTTTACTTTTCAGTTCCACTTTTCTCAAAACACTCAATAAGATTTCTGCACACTGTAGAGCCTGTGGAAGGTCCAAATTTAAGTACAAAAAGTTACATATATTGGATTGTAAAAATATGAAATCCACATTTTCTAGTAAATCTGCCTTTATTTTCACAGCTTGGTAGTTGTTGAGGTAAAGATATAAACGTCCTGCTTATGATGTGTCTTCCACAGAGGAGTCGGTGCTCTCTGTCTCCGTTGGTGACGAGAAGTTGCCAAACATGACGTCAGAGTCACAGATTCAGGTCAGTCTCGTATTCATATGACAATGAAACAGCACTCAATTGTGCGTTCGTACCGCGCTGACCTGGTTGCATGCGAATGTGTCCTTTCAGGCTCTGCACTCAGCCCTGCACACGTTTGACATGATCGAGAGTGTGTTGGTGCGAATAGAGGAGCTCACCGAGGTGAAGGAGAGTCTTTAGACTCCTGCCAAGAGATCCTCATCGTCTCAGGGCGCAAAAAAAGAAAGCCTTCAGCTGTTCAAACTGTTAATGTGTTTTGTATAAAGAATATGTTAACAAATCAAACACTGTTAGTGTTACTTTGTGTTTCAAGTTGTTTTCAGCAGCAGTATTTAGAACTACGAGTAACTTTTGAATACAGTGTCTATAAAACATCTGTAAAAATAAAAAAACTTTTGTACACACAGGTTTTATAAAAGGTGCTGTGCTGTTTATTCTAAGTTAATGAAGTTATTAATTACTTGAACACCAAAGTAATAACTACCAAACTAGAAGTAAATATGATAAACAATTTACACCAACACTGGATTATTATTATTGTTGAATGTTTCATTTTACTACTATTTTTAGTGAACTTTAAGGGCAGTCCTCTTCTTTTAGTCAAGAAAAAAAACTAAATATCTGGTTATTTGCTGCTTTTTAATACATTATACATGAAAATAATGTATTAATACATTTCAAGTTACTTTCAGGTAAATGTGACTTATTATAATCCCTGTATGAATAATTTTTAACAAGATTCTAAAACTTTACCTACCGTAAAACACACCCACTTGTTTTTCCCTTTATTAGAAAATCTAAAGAGTGTTTCCCTCTTAACCCGATCAAGACAGAACAAGAATATTTGTTGTCTTTCTGAAATGAGAGGTAATATAATGTTTTTTGGGGTTTTTTTGTACAAAAGGACACATTTGACTCGAGGTGTCTTTCCAGTCTGCAGCCGTTCTAACAGTACTGCTTGAGTTTGGATTTTCCTCTTTTGGACGTCAACAAGCTCAGAGCGTAAAAATAAAATGCAACACGATCATGATCACAGCTTTCTCATTGGAGCTCAGGAAACTAGAAAACTTCTGGGTTGAATATTTATTTCACCAAACAGCTAAAAGAATAAATACCTCAAAAAAGAAAAAAAGTCCAACATTTGACACATCAACCAATAGTCTGTCAATATAATGCCTTCACTCAATGCTTTTACTGTCTAATAGCTGACGGTACACATCTAGAGCCCTTTAAAATGCCCAAAGTACTTTTTACCATAGCTGCCATTAAAAAAAACAACACATTTTTATTCTTTACTGCAGGCATGTGGGCCAGCAAGTCAAAAGTGTCTTAAATGGATAGTAACATTAAAATACATGTAGCGCTCAACAGAGAAGAGAAAACTGAGGGAAGCCTTTTTACCCTCTAACTGAAATGTTCCGGCTCTCTCCGCTCTTGTTCGGGTAACTTCTCCACACTTCACACTTCTCCCACTTACTATTATTATCATCTGATAATTATTTCTCAGAGAGGGACAGACTAAGTCCTCTGCCGTGAAACCCTTTAGTTGCAGCATCCAGTTCGTGTAGTCCCAACAACGGCTCAGAAGTTATATTAACGTGGCAGTTGTGCAGTTTCACAGGTCTGCGAACAGCGGGTGCTGCAGAGCCTGGGCAGCTGTGATCCTTGTGGCAGGGTTCAGGTCCAGTAGCCGGTCCAGTAGGTCATAGGCCTCATCAGGAACACTGTCCCAGCCCCGCTCATCCTCTTCCACCTTATAGTCTGACTCCGAGTCCTGTTTAGTGAGCGGAGTGCTTTGTGAATGTTCTCTGTGGTTTGGGAAAGTCTGACCTGCTCCATTAGCAGGACGATGTGTTGGTGTATCATCCTGGATCTTGTGACAGCGGGTGGCAGTAGAGTCTTTGTTGGCTTCAGGAAGTGGTGTGACCTCATCATCTGGTGATGGCCTCCGTCCTCTCAGCGTCTCACACAGCGTCCTGAGGTCCTGACGAGGCAGCTCCCGACTGCACACCACTGCTTTACCTGGAAGAGTTCAACCCAGAGAAACATTCATTACCTGTACAAAGCCTTCATCAGGTTTCTCATACCTTCTCAAACATTAAAATTAATGACATTGAAGGACTTTCTAGACCTAACTCCCTCCAATTTAAGGAGCAAACATGGCTTAGTTTGAGACAAGGGTCAAGATTATTTATTGTTATAGAGCTGCTTTGTCAATTGCCAACTATTTTGACAACTGATTAAGTTGGAGTAATTTTTAAGGATAAAAAAAAAAAGACAACAATTGTTCACAGCTACTTAAATGTGAATACATTCTGATTTCTTTACTCTTCTTATGATAGTACTTTGAATATGTGTGGTCTCAACACCTTCCTTTCCTCTCAGAATCACAACTGTCAAGTATGTAATGAAACCGAGGGAACCCTGTTGATTTCAGCCGTGACAGTGAGGGTCTGTGGTGAAACACTGTAACTCAAGCAAGAAGCAGAGAGATCAGTCTGCGCATGAAAAAAATACTACTACACACCAAATGCCTTGGCAGCCTGGATAGTCTCTCTTGAGCCTCTTATGGTCATGATCTGAGTGAGGGCGAGCAGGTCATCACTGGCTTTGAAGAACGGATAACGGCCGCTGAGCAGTGAGAGCAGGATCACACCAGCTGACCACACGTCTATGGCTGCGGTACAGAAGATAAGACAAGGGGAGCAATGAGAAACGAGTGAAAATGTTGTGTTTGTGCATCATGCGCCAAACATCGAGAGACCAACCTGTTCCTTGGTTGGGACACTTAGTGAGGACTTCTGGTGCTCTGAAGCCTGGGGTTCCTGCCCTGGGAGCCACCTGCTGCTTCCTTTTTTGAATAAAATCAACATGAATCAGCGACAGAAAAAGAAATGAAATGAATGTGTTCTATAAAAGAGGCTTTTAATGACAGCTCTCTCTTATTTCTCTTCTCTTCCCTCTGTTACCTGGACAAGCAGATGTTGCAGACACGGTCAGTCTGGTAGCAGTTACAGGTGAGGCCCTGATGTACTGCCCTCTGCGGTTTCTGACTGCTGCTCTGGCTCCTGGCAGGCAGTGGTCCCCTGCTGGCTGAAGGGTACCTTCGGCTGGCTGGTTCCTCTGTTTTCCCAGACTGAACAAAAGATTTTATGAAGAAAAAACAGTGAGTTATACACCTTTTAAAGGTGAAGAAGATTAGATATACTGTGACTGCAGTAAAACAGATAACTGCATCAATGTAAGAACTGGCTAAAGAAAATTCTTTCCTCTACCTCATATTAAATGAAACCTCTAATTTTTCCAAAATTATACATTTCACCTTACTTACCTCCGTCTTAATAGCAGCTTGTTTGGTGGTGGATGGAGCAGGAGTGCAGCTGTTCAGGTTCCTCTCTCCAAACACAGGCCGAGGCACTCTGCGCAGTCCTGTCAAATCCTTGAGAAAGCATACATGAAGAGCTGGATTTAGATTAGAAAGCAGAAAACAAACACTTGAACATATTCACTCAGGAAATTCTTCACCCGACTTCAGGCTTGTGTGATTCCCAAAACCCCCGATTTATAACCTTGCTTTCACTTGACAAAAGAAAAGACTAAGAAACACCAGTAAAGGTCAAATATTGAGTGCTGACACCTTTGTGTGCTTTGTGCGAGAGGTGGAGGTGGTGATGGTGGTGGTGACAGAACGTGCTTTTTTAACCAGTATTTTCCGAGAGGCTGAGGAGGATGTGGTGGTGGAGGAAGAGGACGAGGAGGGTTGTACGGTGGTGGACTGCTGTGGAGGCAGAGGAAGCAAGGTGGAGGCAGTGGTGGTTTTGGGTGGGATTTTAGGCTGTGCTTTGCCCCGCTGTGTGGTGTCTTGTGTCCCTGTGGACCCTCCACCTTTTTGTGACGCCCTGTGCTTCACCACCTTCAGCAGCTCGATCTGTGTGTCCACTGTGCCCTGAGCCAGGCCGAAGTCCACCAGTGCATACCTACACATAGGGAAAATAACAAAACATTCAGATAAAATTATACAGCTGCACTTATTCCAGAGAGGTAGGACTACTCACAGTTTGTGGCTCCTGTTGTAAAGGAAATTGTTAGGCTTGATGTCTCGGTGAATGATACCAAACTGGTGGACGTGTCTCAGGGCCTTCAACAGGTGATAGATGTACAGACGAACCTCTTCGAAACTCATTGAGCTAATTATTTCCTGAGAAATACATTTTTACATTTGATACACAAGTTTTAAATAACATTTGAGCAAACACACAAACAAAAATTTAATTAAGCTACTACTACTAAATGATTTACGTTTTAGGAATTACATCAGAGAATGTGTCCATGATTGGCTTAACAGCAACAGATGTATGACAATGTGCATACCACAATAGCTCGATGCTCCATATAGGGCATGACAATCACCACATGGTCATCCTTCCTGAAGCAGTATGTCACTCCCATCACATTCTCTTTGCCTCTGCAAAGTGGCGAGAAACGAAAACAGAACTAATTTCAATGTCAATTTTGGATGGTTACTTCCAAGAGGCATAATTAAAACATGGATTAAACATAGAGGCACAGTCTTGCCAAACCAGTCATCAATGTATTGAGGTGCGTGGGTTCAGCTACTCATACAACTAAACACAAATGAAGAACCCACACACCAATTTGTTACGGCATAAAAATAACTTTAAAGGAAAGGCATCAGACAGTTACGATACAAGAGTTCCTCAATTCACTGATTTATGACTTGTGAGCACACAACTCTTACACAGACTATGTGTCAGCTCTGTAACTCATCTGTATCAGGTCTCTAAGGGCTTTAGAGAGCCAGAAAACACAAACAAAAACAGAGAAAGACAACAAAGTATAAAAAACTAAAACATTTATGGAAACAGAAATCATAACCAGGAGTTTAAAAAGTGGTGGACAACAGAAGCAATACATGACACAAAGTCTATTAATGTATTTGGAGATGTTCAACAACAGTACTACACTCACCCAGCAACAGTGAGACACTGAAGCTCAGCAGCAATGCGTGTAGGATGGCTAGTTGGGATGAGGTGCTTCAGGGCGAACATCTCTCTCCTCCCATCCCGCATCTGAGCCTCACCCAGGTACACCGAGCTGAATGTACCTGCAGAGGGACCAATGTATTTATTACAAAAACAAGGTTTGTGCCAAGTAAATCATATAAAAAGGAAATAAAATGTGCACATACCTTCTCCAATTTTGTCAATGATGCGGAACACCTTGGCCAGCTGGGGAACAACTTTGTATAGGAACTCAATGTCCATCTCCACATCCCCTGGAGGAAAACAGAAAAAAGGCTGTCACATGCGGTCAACACAATTTTGTTTTATTATCCTGTACTATATTTTCTCTCTCAGATTAGCAAAATCCAATATGTGTAACAGTTTCTAGAGCAAGGAAAGGTGCAGGAGTGACAAATCTGTACTGATTTTTTCATGTTTAATTATCAGTTGAAAAATACCCAATTAAAAACAAAATCCACACTTGGAAAAACGTTGACAGTGAAAATACTATCAAGGGGATTTTTCAACCTTATTTTACCAACAAATTATATGATGACATTTATAATGATGCATCCATACCTAAATGTTGTGTTTTTTAAGTCATGAAACGTCCAACTTACTTGGGACTTTGCTTCTCCTGTGACCTCTGTCAGATCTAATAATACATCCATCTGTGCCGATGCGTTCAGTGCAGACAGGAGTCACCTCCATCTGCACAGACAGGGAGAGATTAATGACAATAGGAACTTTAAAGAGGCTGTTAATGGCTGAAACATCATCGGTATTAACGTCACTGTCATATTAATCTTAGGAAGTAATGCTGAATCTGGCAGTGTATGTAGAGTCATATTCACTAGTAACGCCATTGGTTATTGGCAAACTGTCGGGTAAATCTAACAGCTCACATCATCATAAGCGCTGTTTGTCTTCCTTTTTACTACAAAACCTGCTAGCAAGCTAGTGCTAGCAACAGTCTGACAGGCTAGCTAACTACAGTCCGAGTTAAACAAGAAAAAACTCACCGCTGTCGTTAGTCGTCTAGTTCAGAAGTGTCTCAGATAAACATTTCATAAACACGCCACGTAGTCATAAGATAATTGTCAGACAACATAAATATAATGTATATACAATTCACTCAGTCTGTGGCTGAATAAAACAACTTGTTCAGACTTTCAAGACGAAGCTTTTCCGCCAACAACAAACTCCGCGCTAAAAGTGACGTCAGACACATCTCGCGTTGCATCAGCACAATTCACGCGATAACACGCGATCTCTAACCTCCCCCACCCAGCACGCTGAGATGACAGCTCACCTTACATACTGTAGCTCTGTGCAGCTCACCAACACATCTTGGACAGCTCTTGGACACTAGAGATATGCAGTGATCCACATTGATTGATATATCCTTAGATGTGCATTAAAAAAATTCCACATTAAATGAATAATCAACTTATGGCCGACGACGGATTACCTGTAGAACATTTGATTCATGTAGAATAACACCATTAACACTGAATCAAGTCATTCAGTAAAAGTTGCTTTTGTGTGAAAAAGCTCTTTGTTACCATTAAGTGCTGTAAGGACTCCTAATGGTGAAATTGTATGGAGTAACACCTTGTTGGAGCTATTTGTGTGTTGTTAGTATTTAGTTATTCTATTTGCTAATGATAACATACATGCTTAGTTTATCTACAGGCATGGAGGATTCCCTTGTACTTTGTTTGTTTGCTTGATGTTTGGAAGAATAAACCATTATAAAAACAAAGGAACTTTGAATGGACACTGAACAGTTGAATAATACAAGCCAATGGTGCAGCAGTGGCTCTTTGATTTGCATTTTGAAGTTTGCTGATAAAGTTCCTCAGTCATCCAGGTCATGGTAATTCTAAGTGCTGCATCATAGGCAACTCGATGTATTTCAGTTTCCTGAAGACATTTCACCTCTCATCCAAGAAGCTGAAGTCACGTCTTCTTCCTCAAAACTTTAGCCATGATGAAACCATAACCAGGATTTATGCAATATCTTGACTGCTCACATGCAAGACGTTACCTGCACCCACTTCATGTTTTGTAGCTGTGTGTACAGTATTTACCATTTAATTGTATGAAATACTGAGTTTTTAATCATCAGTTATATTAACATGTGCCAATATCCATTATAAAGCTGAGCAGAATAAGTAGAGTAGCACACCAGTTATGAAAAGTGAAACATGATGTTGGATTCATTAGGCCTTTTTGACATGGATCAACAAAGTGGTACTAACCCCTGACATAATGTATTACACGTGTAATCACAGCCTTGAAGTCGGTATGATCAGAGGCACCTTTAGTAACAATTACAGCCTTGAGTGTTTGTGGAAAGGTCTGTAAGCAGATGTGCTTTTACTCATTTCTCTTTGCAAAAGTGTGAGCGCTCAGTCAAGCTGCAGAGAACAGTAATCTTCAAAGTCATTAAGGGCACGTGTGGGCTCTGAGTCTCAGACGCAAGGGCCACTTGTGGCTGTATGTTTTTACTGTCTTAACTAAAATACGAAACCTCAGTGGACGGCTCTGTAGAAGATTTTATACATCACACATCATTTGATTCCTGTTGTCTGAGATGTGCATTTCTGTCTGGCCTTACCTCAGTGGTGTTCTGACAGAAGTAACACAAGGCTCGTGCGTGACTGAGGAATGCTGGCGCTGTTATCGTTGACCCAAGCAGCCTTCATGTGTGCTGCTAGGTCTAGGTGAGCCCAGGTGTGAATGGTTGTTAAGCTGTCTGAGGAGGGAACTCAGTGCTGCATTGTAGGTGGGTGATTTTAAAGTTTGACACATATTCTAATAACACTACAAGATGATTTACTCCACAAGACTGCACTGAATAAACACAGACTTTATTAAACAAATAAATATAAAATAAATACATTACATTTGTAACAATTAGGAATAACATTAGAACCATTCATTTCCTGAACAAAAATAATCATATAATAACATGACTTTAACAGTCGGCAACTTTTTTGAACAAAACATGAACATAAGTCTAAAGAAAATACTTTATGTGATGTCATAGTCAGACAAGCAGTACATCTAAAATATACCGTCAAATATCCCAAGGAAAGCTTCCTCTTCTTTGCTGTTGGTGCAGAATATACAGAATGTAAAGAAAAGAGGGAAGGGTTTCATCAGGTGAAATGGTACTTTAGCAAGTGTATCCTGTATATGATTTCTTCATCATCTACTGAAGATAAAATATGTACTGAATCAAAGTAAAAGCTTGCAATGAATAATTCCTCTACCGTGTGTTGACAGATGAGCTGCTGTTGGCTGGGGCGCTCAATGTCGAGAAGAAATCAAACCCTCTGGTAAGTGGAGCCACAGGGGTCTCAGCCTGTTTTGGGAGATTTTTTGGTGTCTTTACTGTGATCTCCTCACTGAAGATGCTTGGTCTCTACACAAGGGGGAAGGAGGTGTCAAGTAGTTCAGCCTCTGACAATACACCAGTGAAGATTTTAGAAAGGTTAAGCTGTTTACAGGCACCTTTGATTCAGCTTAGCCCAGGACTTAATAACACTTGGCTATTAATAAACTGAAAGAACATTTCTGTCTACAAAGAGAAAATCCCATCAATCCCATCAAAAGAGAAACCCTAATGGTAGTTTGCTTCCAGACATCATGGATCCATACAGCTGTGAGACACAGTTTTAAAAAGATATTTGGATTGTGGACTAAGGTGTTCAAGATGTTTACATGGTACAACAGACTGGCCACCAATGTCATAGGTACAGTATATAGGTCAGGCAGCTCCACTGTGTCTGTCGACCACAGAATGAGATTTACTGGCTTTAACAAATCAAAAACAAGGAGAGGAGAGTAAACATCTCAACAACAGCTATGTCCAGGTGTGTAAATGCAACCATAGATCTCTACATGCACACACACCTTTTTGTTGCAATCCAGCGTGATTCTGGTCGATGGTTTCACTGTTACTGGAGAAGGTCCTGGTATTCTGATTTCATGACTTAAATTTGGTGAAACTGACCTTTAAAAACAAAAATATGGCAGTGCAGTTTACTCTCTTGACTAAAATATTAAACCTCAGTGGACGACTCTGTAGAAGATTTTTTTTATGTCAATCAATATTTGATTCTTGTTATTTCTGTCTGGCCTTACGTCAGTGGGGTTCTGGCAGAAGCAACACAGGGCTTCACTTGTGAGTGACTGAGGAATGTTGGTTCTGATGTAGTTGCAAACCCTACACATGAAACATTTAAACTTGTCAAAATCACAGCAATAAAAGGTAAGAATTCATACACTGACTTCCTCACTGTAGCTCATGAACTGAATAAACCCAAACTTTACTCTACCTGGCATGTTGTAGTCGACAGACTGCTGCACTTGAGGTTTAATTGGACACGAGGCTAACAACGTCTCGCTGGCATGCACCAGGTTTTCGTCATCAAAGTCGTCCCATTCATTTCCAAGGTCAAAGCTGACCGTTGGTATTTGTGAGCATGAAGCATTTACACAGTGAGTGCTCTGCTTTGAAACAGCAGTCGACCTCTTTGAGTAAGCTGAGCTGGTCGTATTGATCTGGTTAGGACGGTTCTGACTCACAGTAAATCTGGCTCCAGGGTTCATCCACACTGAAGAACATAAACACAGACGAAATTCATAAAAGGAAGAACACACCATCAGATGTGACTGCACTCTGGTCTTTTTTTGATTAAATCTGAACAAAAGAATCTGCATAAGAACTGCTGAGTTTTTAGAAAGACCATAAATGGTAGATTTGTAAGTTTTCCATTATCGACTTCAAATAACTTTAATGTTAATGATTGCTGAAATAGCATGGAGAAACTTTTTAAAAACATTTTGGGGTGTTGACAGGTGGTGGTGCACATACATACAAATGTAGTCTAACTAGTCACGAGTTTGAGTTAAGTTGTTGGTCAATACTTTGAAGGTGAGCATGAGATGCAGCAGGCGTTTGGAAAGGCTCCACCGTCACCGAGTGCATGTCCTCCATGTAGTTGTCATAATCTCAAGAGGAGAGAAAATGAGAGAATGAAAAACACAAACACAGATCATGTGACTATGACACTCTGCAATGTTGGGGAGTATATTCAGTTAATTTTCTTATGCCACTAGTTTACCACAGTCACTATCATCCAGATGAACTCTGTCTGACAGGTGAGCACTTTCTCCTCCTGTCAGATCCACAGTCTCAGTGTGGGCGCTCACTGAAGCTCCATAGTGACTCCCTGCATACCTTAATCAAATAAAACAGGATGTTTATATCAGTTAGCACCAGGGCAACAAATTTTAGCCAAACTATGCTAATTTTCACAAATGTAATTGTCACATTTAAGAATTTAACGTGCAGCAGTTGTTAAGGGACAGAGTGGTTTGCACTAATGAATCAAAGTGAGTGTGAAGTGTCTGTATACCTGGGAACAGTAGGTAGCTTCTCTTTGGGTTTGAAAGCAAACTCCTGCATGTTGACCGACACAGACTCCTCGCTCATTTTTATCTTAGGAAATAAAACATCAAACACAACATACGACTTGAACATTTTTACATAGTACAATCATACCATAGTCACATCTAAAAAGTAATCTCATCTAAAAAGATAAAATGAGCATGAAAACAGATATATTGTATCTTATTTGCATATTCTACACCTGCAAATTAAATTATTTTCTTTTCTGACAATTTTAGTACATGCCTAGACTCTCTGGTGTAGATGTAATATATTAATATATGCGGCTCAACGACCTCACTGCTTTTGAATCCTTTGATCATTTCGTCTGTAGGCCAATTAATCCATTCATTAGCCTCGTCTGTTGGTAACCAAAAAAATGCCTGTATTTCATTAACACAGCCTGTTGAAGCAGAACCCACCTGACAACCTACTTCTAAGATTTTAAGATTTGGGGTTTTTTGTTCATAAAGTATTTCTTATTCAATTGTGAAAACTAGCAAAGAAAACATGGAGAAAAAAGTGCAATGTTTTAATACATTAAAATTCTTTAAAATTCGAAGCTCAGAGTTCTGTTCCATTATTCTCTACTCTTTGTGTTTCATGTCTGATATAGTCCATATTTTTCTTTGCAGCAGTTCCACTTTCCCACTGTATCAATGACATTCTTTTTCATTTTGTCTCAACCACTGTTGTTTTGTTTTGTTTGTTGTGTAGAGAAACAAACCAATCACAGTCAACTTTGCTTCCTATACAGCTGTGTTGTGTGTGATCTATTTGAGGAGACTGGTTTAGGATGTGGTAACCATAGATAACCTCACATTAAATACCAACTACAACAACTCTGGCACAAGACTTTGATCTGATAATCAGTATTCTTTTTCACCTTGAGTCGTTTGACAGGAGTCTGAGCGAGTGTGTCACACCTGCTCCTCAGGTCTTGCAAATAAGACGAAAAATTGGATTCCTGATTCGCTGACCTCTTCTTTGTCACAGTTACACCTACTTTACCTTGAGGGATGGGAGGACACACAGATATGCACTCTGATAGACCTGTAGAAGGAGAACTCTGTAATGTCGACAGGCACACACAGTAGATACAATCCACAGTTCATGTGATTGTCCTCACAGCAGTCGTGGCCGCAGAGCTCCTTGTTCTTGCAGAAGTGGTTGCACTGTCTTGTGTTGCCTAAATCTGATTGTAAAGTTGTCATATTTGAATAAAGAGGAAAAAAAGTTAAATATTTCAGCATCAAAAAAAAAAACAGTGACAATGTTTAAGTGTAGTGCCTTGGTCTGCAGCAGAAGTTGCAGAGTGATCTGTAGACTGAGGTTTCAGTGCAGAGTGTTGCCCCCTCTGTCCAGTGCGATCATGTGATATGTGGTATGGACTCTCAGATCCAAAACTTCTGGCTCCTGAGTAGTACACATTGAACTTCTGCTGGATGTCAAGGCCCACTATAGGATAGGAAGAGGGTAAAACTCCTCCATAAACAGTCCAGTCCAAGAGTATACAGATGGGATGTGAAGAAAAAAAAACATTTATCATATTTATTTAAGTGCAACAACTCAAAATTCAATTATCTCATTTGCTGAATCCCGATTAGATTTTAATACAGCCAAACAGGCCTAGTAGGCCTAATTTTCCTAAAATTCAATAAAACAATTGAATACTATACACATAAAACATGATATAAGTGTGTTGCTCAAATGGTAAACTAGAGATATCTCAGATTAGAAAAAACACTGGTTTGTACAACAATTAGTAAACAAAGATGTGGTGAATTGTTTATTGTGTATAAATAAAGAACCTTGTATTGAATAACACAACCTATTCTTATTCTCTTTATAATATAGATGATACACAGGATGTATGAATATATTGTTGATACATGTGTTGTGTGAAATGCAAAGTTATTTCCATGGTTACCATATTCTGAGCTGATGAGATTGACACTGATCTCTTCTCCTCTGGAGGCCTTTGCCACCTCAATCTTCTTTGACCAGCTCCCACACTTCAACAGCACCAAGTCCCTGTAAAATAAACAAGAGGATGCCTGCTGAAAATCAATATTCTACATATTCTCAAACCAGTCTGTAATTGCTTTTACATAATGGTGAATGCTCATTATACCAAGTTTGTGACACAAAACTGGTGGGAGTTTGAGGTTTTTCTTTCTCACGTGAGTTTCTGGTGGAAGACCACAGTGTTGTCAGAGTTTCCAATGATCAGAGAGACATAGTGGTAGCTGGGTGCTGTTCTCCTACATAGCAGCTGTGCTTGGTTTTTTAGGTTCACCTTTACCACAATCTCTGCAGTAGCACAGCTATACCTCGGGTGCTAAAAAAAACAGCCAAAAGTTTAAAAAATAACAGTTAAAAGTGAAAAGCTCTGTTATATGACGTACTTTTCTAAAATCCATCATCTACCTGCTCCACAGTAACTTCATACTTGGGGAGATGTATGACAGATTCTCTGATTTGGTTGCCAAATGGGGGATGCCTGTTTAGAATCTGAGTAAAAAAAAATAAAATCATACCCATATACTTTACACAAGAATAATCGACTACATAATTGTAATAATCCTGTTTAACACGATTTCCAGACACTGCTTCATGTAAAATTAGCTGAACTATTTCAAATCAGCATTCGCAGCTGTGACACACGGTAGAAGCATCAGAACTTATACTGTCACTGATACAGCTCATACAGTGGATAAATTACACGTTGTGAGTGAGCATATTTTCTTTTCAAATATTACACAGACTGACCAGCTCAACCTCTCTGGCGTTGGTTTGTTCTATTTTGCTGAAGCTGGTGAGTCCAGCGTTCACCATAGCAGTTGAGAGGCTCTGGCCTGAAACATAGTGTATCATTATCAAATGTTTAGATTCAATTTGACACTGCATGCAGATCTACAAGAAAGAATGTTTGACTTATTAATCAGTGCATTGTGTACAAAAGTGAGTCCACTAAATGTCCATCTGGACACAGCAATGTATCCACCTATTTTTTCCAGCTGTTTGGAAACATAGGGCGAGTTTTCCCAAAGCTTGGCTCTGAAGCACTTTGCCAGGATTAGGGAGTTGAGCAGAGCAGAAAAACCAGTCTTGGATGGCTGACTCAGAAACTCTGACAGGCCTGAGTGGGAACGAAATACAATCAAATTTAAAAAGAAATATAGTCAGAGAGCAATCAGTGTTTCTTATCCTTGATTTACCCAACATACATTTGCTGATGCGCATCCCATTCCTGAAGATCTTTGCTGTGTCCTGTGTGAGTCCAAACTCTTGAATTGAGATGGAGCCCAACTGAGCCTGAATTAAGCTACAGACAACAATCCCATAAGATATACAGTGGACAGTCCATAAGGAATCCATAAAACTAATTATAGTATTATTTTTTTTAGTCCACACTGGTTTTCCACAGGAACGCACTGACTGAATAAACCTACCAGCTCACTTTCATGTCACTGGTTTTGATCTTTCCCTCCATGGGAAACCTGGAAAAATACAGTCATCTTATTTATAATGGATTGTTTTGAACCTCCACCATTATTCTTCAATTGTCAGTCATATAAACATGTCTGACCTGATGGTGACCCTGTTCTTGTCCCTGTTCAGAGTGTTCAGAAGCCTCTTCTCATTCACTCTCAGCTGAATGTCACTGAACTCTTTGCTCTTTGACACCAACTCAATCTGTACATACAACCACTTTTTTTATCTTCATGGGCATTTCTTTACATGTACACCCAAACAAAATGATTTTCTTTGCAGCAACCCAGTCTAACAACACTAACAGGCCTTTTATCTGCATGTTAATCATAAACATTCATTCCATGCAGTCTTATCAGGAAACCTACCAGGTCAGACAGGTTCTCAGTGCCAGCCACTTTGTTGAACTGCTTCATGGTGTCAAAGGCAACACAGTACCTCGCCATCAACCTGCCAGCCTCTGCAAGGAATAAAAACAAACTGCTTAACAGTTTAATTTCTTCAATATAAGTTGCTGTTTAAAAAACAGCATTTTTTCAAACATTTTAATCAATCCCCTCTCTACTGCACCTGTAGGTTTGATGTTGATATCCTCATCCATGTCGATCAGATCAATCGCAGACAGAGAGTTGAGGTTCCTCAGACACAGTTCTAAGAGACAACAGGAGAAACAGCAATCACTTTAGACTATAACAATAGGAAAATGTTGCACAATTAACCTAACATGCTACCTTAGTGAATTCACTGTAGCCCACCTTGCAATTTTGCTTCAATTCCATATCTGTCCAGGTCAGCAGAGAAACCTGAAATTTGGAGTCAAGGCACTGACTGGTTTAACATACAGTGACGAAAAAGAAGCTGAACACTAGTTCTGATCTTTTTTGTTTGTGTTTTGAGCTCTGACCGTAGTGTGTGGGGTTCTTGAGTGTTCTGATGTAGAGGAAGGTGGAGCGTATCCAGTCCAGAGCCATGTTGACATCGCTGATGGTTTGGAGAACAATCTCAGCATTCAAGTGCTCCACCAGGTGACAGTGCAAACTGGAGAAAATAATTTTAATGTTAACTCACATATTGCTGTATAATCCCACTCCTATAAGAGTCAGGGAGAGATAGACCAGGAGAGCGAGACTGTGACTGAGCTGTAATACCTGCTCTCAATGATTTCCATCCCATTCATAAGTTTCATGTACTTGTCTCTGGTTTGCATCTTGGTCATGATCACTGCAGTCGCGGATGTGTCAAACTAGTAGAAGAATTTTAAGTTATTGATTGTGTCCACCACACTAAAACCATCTGTTGCCATCATTCTTACTTAATTGACTGTATTTAAACAAATGCTCTATTCATTAAAGCTTCAGATACCTGTATCTTAACATAACACTTTATCAGTGTAGAATGTTAAAATGGCACAATCTCAATAAAAGAAAATACATGCATCAGTTTCTTGTTTGTGTGGTGCACACAGTGTTAAGGGAGATATGAAAATAAATAAAGTCTGCCATTACTATTCTGCCCTTACTTGTGGTCTTCCAGCTCGACCAATCATTTGCAGCAAGTCGGCCTCGCTGTACTCCTCACAGGAGCCAGCCACATACTGCATGGTGGACTTGATCACAACCAGATGAGCAGGCAGGTTCACCCCCATGGCAAGAGTCCTGGTGGTAACTAGGGGATTCAAAATCAGACCATAAACACAAATTCAGTGCCTATGAAACACAATAAACCTGATTTAAAATCTCACCAGCAAGTGGTAAAAGTTTCTGAATGTTTGTTGCTCTAACGCTCAGTAATTTGGTGTTATATTTCTTTATCAAAGATGCAGCAATATGTAAGCCTATTAGAGATGAGAGGATTTGCATAAATATATAGACATATAGGTCATTATAAGTCACACGTTTGGCAAGTAGTAACAAGGCTTTAACTGAGGCCTTGATATGTTTGATAACAACTCCTGTTTATGTTTGCAGAATTACAAAGAAAATAAAAACACAGATCACGTTGCACACATACGGTATATTGTCCCAGATCCATTTACGGCAAAGCATAAAACTATATTAAAGATAAAGTCTCACAGAGGACAGGCAGGTCTCCCACAGTGAAGGCATTTTCTATCAATTTCCTATCAGACAAGTCAACTCCTGCGTGGTGGAAACCAACTCCTAACATCACCAGATCTGAACAATGAAAGAAATACAAAACAATGTGATACAATTGATCATCAGAGCCACAATCAAATGAACATTTTCTTTCTTACTGCATCTGGACTGAAATAGGATTCAGATTGTGTATCTATTTGGTCTTGATATTTCAAAAAAGGCCTTACCTCTCAGTTTTGAATCCAGGATAGAGTTTGCATATTTCATCAGTCTGAACAGATTATAAAGACAAGAGGATAAACCTTAAGTGAAACTAACTAAATAAACCTTAAAGCATTTGATGAATAGTTGCATTTGTGAGAAGATATATGTATTGATAAGTAAGAAACATGCCTTTGTTTGTGCTCAATACTCATGATGAACCGAGCATCCTTGGCAAGAACTGTTGCTGACTGCTGGACTCCTTTTCTTGTAGAGCAAAACTAAAAAGTGACATGATAGGCCAAATAAAAATAAAGAAGATCAAGGAAAATAAACACGCAACCAAAATAAAAATCTTCCTGGCCTAATTTTCCACACCCACCACCAGTGCAGGCTTCTGGTCAGAGTAGGTTTGTATGATATTGGCCATCTTGTAGTTAAGCGACAGGTCAAACTTGAACTCTGTTTGGTTTGGGCTGCAGGGAAATCCCAGCACCACCTTCCTCAGCTTCACTGGACGGTGGCTCTCGTCCATGTCCAGATATGTGGCGGGACCACTCTCATTAGACAGCCAGTCTGCTATCTGATAAGAGGCAGACAAGACAATGATACGAACAGTACAAACACAGAACTGTGTCTACACAATACTATAGTGATGCAGTGCAGTGCCCTTCGGGATTTTTCACAACACTTATCACAAAACAGATGAGTCCAATCAACAGATTTATCAATTAATTACATCATTCTGAAAGATTTGTCCTCATTGCCTTTTGAATTCTCTTGTCCTAAACAGATTATTGCTGTGCACTTTCATTGATTCTCTGATTGAGCCACTTACATCAGAGATATTGGGTATGGTGGCTGATACAGCCACAAACCTCACAGAGAGGCCTGTCTCTGGATTCTGTGCTGTCCTGGAGGCATGTATGGCCTTCATCCTGCTCACCACCACTTCCAGCGTGGCACCACGGGTTGTATCCTTCACCACATGCACCTGGAAGAACAGCATTTGTCATACATATCGCTTTCTTAAAAGTTCGGCAGAGATGTTGGTTTGTAAGTAAAGTACATTGAAGCTGTACTTCATTACTGTATTCCACCAATAACATGAGGAAGTGCATCTCAGTCTGGGATAATTGTGCAGGTCATGTGCCTTCTCATAATATAAGGAGAGGAACAGGTTGTACTATATTCTTTTTAATGGCTAACCTCAGTCAAATAAAGTGCTGAGCGCAGAGGTTAATGATGTGCCATCATGCAATGTGGCATTATTAAAAACAGTGTAGACATGATAAAAAAGTGAGCTTTAACTATTACACAGGCAGACTATAAGATGCTACAAACACTGAAAAATGGGCCTGTGAACAAAATATCTGACAAACACACTGACCTCATCGATAAGGAAGAGCCTGACTAGCTGTAACAGACAGTTGTCTTTCCATTTTCTTGTCATGCTGTCCCATTTTTCCTGAGGGAAAAAGACAAATACAACACCTCTATCAAGTTAAACTTCAGATTTTATATTTGATTATATTTCTATCCCCCAAAATGTATTGTGTTTGTTTAACCAAGATGCAGTGCCGAGTCACACACAGGCGTGGTAAGGATGATGTGGGAGTCCTGAATCTCAAAGAAGTCATCTATCTCTGTGTCGCCCGTCAGCTCCTTACAGTTCAGCCCCAGAGGACCAAACTTCTTCTTCCAGCTCTCATAGCACTGACTGCATAGAGCTTTGATAGGGGCTACTGCCGAGCACAAACAGTGAATCTTTTTACAAGACAGTCCTTTGTACTTGGAAAAACCCTAAATCTATAATTGAATCAAAAATCAGAATACTCTGGAGTGTGATGCAAGCCAGAAGAAAATGTTCAAAGCAGTGTACAATTACAGTGGGGTGTACTGTGTCGAAAAATTCTAGCCCTTCACTGACTTATTTAAGTTGTATTTTATTAGGGACAGGATTTCTTCTTCCTAACTAAATTTTGGTACACAAGCTTATACATTGAATAAAGAGACTGGAAAAACTTTGCAGATTTAATACTATATATCATGTAATGATAAAGCATTACCCTAAGCAAAATCTACTCAGACTGAATCTGTAATTGTATATTAATAGGGTGTACAATGTTTTCTGCTTACTATAGACAGCTTTGACATCTCTCCATGGCTCTGAGGTCTCCATTAACAGACGAATGATGGCCAGTTCAAACAGCACTGTTTTACCAGAACCCGTTGGAGCACATGCTACAAAGTTCTTACCTGTGTAAAGAACCTGTGAGCAAACCAAGATTAAAAGCCTTCAGGAGAGAATGACAGTCACAGTTAGCCTCTGACAGGTTGTAACAAGACAATGAAATTCATCTCATACTTAATCCACAGCACTCTGTTCATATAAGGTTTCAGATAATGCTTACGTCATCTAGTGCTTTGGACTGAACGTAGTTGAAAAAGGGGAACTCTTTGAAGACGGATCTGAACTTAGCTGCTGTGTTAGCACTGGCTCAGGAAATCAAACTACATCACTTGTGAAATTACATTCCAAACATTCTAACACAGTTCAGACCCTTTCGAAAATGTTTACTTTTGTTGACTTACTCAACAACAAAAAGGATACGGATTTCAGAAACTGGTCTCAAAATTCCTGACCCAGAAGACCCTATAATGTGAAAAATCAAAACATTTGCAGTCCAAATCACTGAATACACTCATTCCACCTAGTTGTTAATAGGAATTGTTTAAAATTTGGGAGAGGACAGAATGAAGGCAATGTTTTTGTACAGAATGTGAAGTAAAACTGCAGAAATCCCTGCAGAGAACATGTGTGGTTACAACAGTTTCTAATGCTTCTGTCTGCTGCTTTTACTGCTTTACTGTTCACCACCTAGTGACTAGCATGCTTCATTACAATGGTGCGGTCAATGGGGGGAGCTCACCTCAATTCACCTCATCACACCCAAACACATTGTGGCAGCTGCTGCCATGGCTAGACATGGGCATGCTCATTAGCTGAAACACTTTACAAAAGCTATGTGAGTGTTATTTGGTAAACCAGTCATAGAAAAATAAGCACAGCGCCTGTCTTTGACTGTGTCATTGCAGTGCAGCACCTTGTATGCGGAGCAGCTGAGGCGTCATGGGTGGAACGACGACTCTCTTTGTGCCCTTGTCCTGCATCTCTGCATATGCCGCCTGCTGCGGGGGTCGGCCACTCGCTGCAGATGAGCCCAAAGGAGGGGGGGGCGGGAAGGGGGGCTCGGGGGAGAAGGGAGGAGCTGCCTGGCTAACTGTCGCCCGTGGCGGATGAAGAGGAGGAGGCACTGTCGCCATGGTAACCTGACTGAGAAAAGTTTGAGGTCTGGATGCTGTCTGGCTGCCGCTGCCACTGAGGTCATCTGTGTTTGACGAGTCACCTCCATTGTTCAACACCTGAACCTTGAACAAGCTGTTGTGGGAGGGAGGAGAGGATACGGAGGTAATAAAGAAGAGAAAGAGGATGATGTAGAATGTGAGGAGGGGACTATTGATAGTGCTACAAGCCCGGAGGCTTGTAGAAGGCCAGGCATTCTGGCCTCTAGCAACAAGGCTAACATGAAAGATTGTCGAGCGTCTTTTCATGTTCTTATGAACGGCCCACTGATGCAAATATCAAACCTCTTCAGGCTTCAACTGTAGTACTTTTCTAACTGAGCGTGTCACGGATTACAATAATTTGAGGGATTAGAGTGAATCAGCACTACATTGCATTTCTGGACAGCAAAATATGGCTTTCATATGCAAAAAACCATAACCTTCCAAATTTAAGGATTTTATAAATGATGTTCTGTATCCACCTCCAAAAAGAGAAAATCCTTGTTGACCTGCTTAAATTGGCCTTAAATTTCTGCCATTGTGTAATGTCTGAAAATGTGCACACAGTCTTTAATTCGCAGTCAGGTAAAGGTTGTCCTGTCAAATAACTGACACTTACCTTCTCCGCAGAGGTGGGTTTTTGCTGCGGTCCTGTGACAAACACCTCGGACTGATGGCCACATGACCAGAGTCCTGCGGTGTTTCATCTCCGCCACTGCCACTCTGCCAGGCGCCCTGAGGGTAATCCCTGAACCCCTCACCTCCCCAAAGGCCATCACATCTGCCGCTGCTGTTGCTGCCATACTGAATTTCAATCTCATTGTTGTTATAACTGTAAGGACTGTTGATTTTTGATGGTAAGACTGTAATGCCAGCTGATTCTTTGAAAGGGGGCAGGAACATCTTGGGCTCCTGTGAGAAACCTGTGAGTAATATTTAGGAGGGAGAGCGTTTGCCTGTAAATATTATGGTTGATTATTTTGTCATTTTGCTTGCTTTTGAAATTCATGCACGGCAGGAGATTTAGCCTTCCAGTTATATTAATGATTATGATAATGTATCACAAAAGACCCATATCTTGTTTTGTTTTACGCAAGTCAAGGAAAATTTGGAATGCTGTCAAGCCTATTCAAGCAATCATGTCAGTGAGTCATATGGTTAAATTTAGTAGGGCTTCAACAGGCAAAATACTGAGCAGTTGACTCAAGTCAAGTGAAATGGAATTCACCCTAATCCAAAGCACAACATACTGTATAGGGTAGAGAAAGACTCTGCCTCCTTCTGCATAACCTGAGTAGCCGGAATCTGGGAAAGAGATGGAGGTGCTTCCAGCTGCCATGGACTAGGCTCTTGGTGCAGTGGCTTTCTGTTAAATAAATTCCAGTGGGAAAAAAACATTAATTCAGCTGAGAAAGGCGAGCATGGGATGATGAGGCATATCTCTTTGTACTCACACTTTGTGGACAATGGGTTTCTCAAAAAACAGATTGTCTAGGGACAAGACGCAGTCATTGGAGTCGAGCATCTCATCAGATCATGTGGGCAATCACGCATTTGAATGCAACAAGGTGTAATGTCAGGCAGAAATAATCTGAATGCAAAAACACATCAATACATATATTTGTAGCCATGTATTTACAACATAAGTACAACTAAGAATATAACAGATTCTACAATTCAGGGTTTTTTGAAGACTTGTTTTAAACCTTGACATTAAACTAACATGGTAGACGGTATACAATCAAAAAATGTGTATGAAATATGTGGCTTATTTTAAATAACTGCCAATATTCCTGCTTATTTAACATAACCATTGAAAATACCTAGATATCTTGCATAAATGAATGCTCTCTAAGCAGCCACTGAACAAAGCAAAATGTTTTTGTATTATGAGAGGTACAGGTAAGTATCTCATAAATTGGTAAAATAATAAGCTAACTCTCATTGAGTTAATACTTTTCCAGGCAGAAACAACTAAGGTAAGTTAGCTAACTTAGCTTTGCTAGCTTAAAGTTAGCTGGATGGCTAACAAGCGAACAACAAGCTAGCAATATTTAAATGAGACATTTTAATTAGCTTTGATTTATCAAATAGCTGCATAGTCACCTAGTGTAATTTTCAAAGTTTGCTATTCTGTTTTCTCGTTGTGTACCCACCTGTAATAAAGAGCAAATATACCACAAAGATATCAAATCTGGGTTTAGTTGGGTCAGAGGTTAACTAACCTTTGACCCGACTATATTGGATATCTGAGTTAACGTTAGCGCCCCTATCATTCTCGCACGAGCATTATTACTATTCATTACTTTTTTTATGAAAAAGATTAGCAGCAGCATAATATTCTCATTCCACTTTAAGTAGGCCAGCTTTAGATGTTTACTGTAGTATTATTTTCATACTTGGTCAAATGTGTGTTCAAACACAACATGTCTCCTCTTCCCAACACATGTGACTGGGAATGACTGAACCGGCTAATCACCGGCTGCGAAAGCAACAAAGACCTGTGAGAAGACAACCATGGGGGGACACTGGTAACATCTCTGTTGGTATAACGTTTCAATTCTTGTCTGTGCGTCAGTAACAAGTTCAAACAGCTAAATCAAATCTACGCCGTGAAAAAATAAACTAAACAGTAACTGAAGTTTCAATTTATGTTATCAATGAACCATCCGCCATCAACCTAAAAAAAAAAAAAAAAATCTGCTACCCAAAGGAGATGGTCATTAACTCAGGTTTTTTATGCCTCCTATCTGGAATGAACCATTGCAAATCTTTCGGGGGTACATGGTGCCGATTCGTAACATTACGTGACGAAATTGTACGAGACGGTAACTAACGTACGTGTTTAACCATAGTAGTTTTATACTTTAGTCACACAATTAAACGTAAAAAATGCGGCATTTCTTTGTTCTGTCACGGGGAAGCCAAATGTACGTACGGTTACCCATACAAAAGAAATGATATGTCCCACACCAGACCACCACGGAAAATGGCGACTGTGAAATAGATGGAAGACGAAAGTAAGAAATTATTCAATGCAGCTTACAAATCTCACCCTATCTGCATCCGCACCGCTCGAAGGTAACGTGTGTATGTTTTTCACCTTTGTGCTGGTATTTGTGTAGCGAGTAGCTGGGGACGATTGTCATTAGCTGTAGTTTAGCCTGAGGAATAGGTTTTGGTTTGGAACAGCCTTAATGGAATGGTCTGCAGCTTCTGCAAGCAGCATCCAACAACACAGCGTGATATAAACGACAGAGAAACGCCACGATACCCTTACGGAACATTGTATTAATAATCCAGTTTGTCCTGAATGTGGGTACCTTTGTAAACGTACTCCAACTATTGGGGGGGATGGCATATAACTGAACTACTATGCTGAAAGTTTCAGCTGTATACCAAAATCCACAACTGCTGATCAGAAGCCTTTTACGAGGTCCATCCTTTTGCAGTTTTGGTGCTGTGGTGTTGTTTTCAGATGTATTGTTCTCAAGCCAAAGGAGCACTGACTTGGTATGACACTTTTATTGCCCTTCAAATCCAAGACCTCTTACACTGGCGACCTTGTAGCGTTATAAATGGCCACAATTAATCATCTTAGCAAATTGACCAGTATGTGTTATATTTAGCTAAATTTACCTAATAGTCAATCATGCTGATTGAGTCAAGTGGCTAATTCTGGTGACAGTGTAAGTAACTCAGCAGTTCACTTTTCACATCAAACCCTATTGCAGACAATACCTCCTCAAATACCGTTAAAGTTAAATGTTTGACAAAGTAAATTTGCCTTATGTCATTGTTACACTTCTGAAATTTGCTTAAGCGCGCTACAAGACACGAGAAAATATCGTCTTAACCAAATGTAAGAACTGTCATAACCCTCACAACTGCATTTAGGGCAACAACTCTCGATTACTGACATTATTTGTTTAATCCGCAATTTATTTTCACAATTAATTGTTACTTGAGACGTTGCTTGATTGAGAAACGTAAGCTAACAGTGGAAATATTCCTTACAGTTTCGTAAAACCCTAGCCGAACTGTAAAAACTGGCAAAACTGTAACTGGTTTCATCCAACTAGCAGTAAGGAACTCATAATTTTCCATTTCCTGTCACATAAAATGAAGAGCATCAGTAAATCCTAATAATTTAGGAGCTGGAATTAGGGAATTTTTGGTAGTTTGACTTAGAGTTGTTCCGATTCCGATGCCAGTATTGGAAATGCTGCCGTTAATACTGAAAATGCAGGTATCAGTGTCAGCGAGTACGTGAGGCTATGCACTGATCCAATACTGTGTAATTTAGATACAGAAGCCTGCTACTTTCCAGTTCAGTCTGTTAGCTCTGCTCAACATTACAAACAAGAAATCAATGCTTCTTCGCTTCTCTAAAAGCCAATACAGGTAGTTGCACTGTGCTGCCCCTAGCGTAATTTCACCTATTTAACAATATCTTACTCTGGCCCCCACAACAGTAAAGAAGGGACGTGTTCACACTGGTATCGGATCAGTACTCAGTATTGGCCAGGTATCGCTGCCGCTCCTAAAGTGGCATGGCGGTGATGTCATGATGATGACGTTAAAGGTCTTCCCTGGTGTCCACCCTGTCAATTTGACTCCCTCACTTGCGGGATGGAGGCTGTTTTTTGGGGGAAAGTTCACTTAAGTTTCGGTCTAGAGGGCCGACCATCGCGGTGATTTGTTTTCATTACAAACACTTGGTGAGTTAAGGCCCCCATACACCACCCGAGCCAACAGCCGACTGCCCTTATCTGACCTCTCTTTTACCTCTTGTCCGACCCGTTCGGCAGAAAAGTTGTATTGAACACACCACTTCGATGTGCTGCCAGCTCCACAGTAGTGTGTATGTTCTGCGCTTGAGGTGCAATAGGCAGGTGGTGCTAGTGTATAAAAAAGATGCTGGACGAGAGGTTTATGCTCGCAATTCTCTTTACTTTTGATCAAAACTAAACTCAACTATTTTAGACAAAAACATCTGCATACTAAACATGCAGCGAGGCATTACCAAACGAACACAGATTAATTCGTTCTGAACAGACGTAACAGCTAGTTTCGTGCCAGAACTCCAAAACATGAAAACAGGGAATGACGGAACGGAGTGCATGGAAAAACAAAGCGCACACAGTATTTCGCCCCTCCCACACACTGCGCTGATTCGCTAGCACACAACCAATCAGAGAATCCAATGGCTCAGATGGTCGACAGCCAACCACCTCAGACTTCGCATGTTGAATCGAAACCGACAATGTCCCCGCGGCTCCGAAAGCTTCCAACATAGCTGAACACACCGAACATATTTGTTCCCGACCTTGTCTGAGTCTCCCCAAATGCTTCAGATGTCCAATGGTTGGGCCGGTGTGTTCCTGTCTTTAAAGTTTTTTGCCGGTGTCAGATGCTGTTTTTCGGGCAGAAATGTGATGTCGGTAGGACAGGCATTAGGACAGACAGGAGGACGGACACTTCTCCACATACGTCTGCGGTATTCTCTTCCTCATATAAGTTGCCAAAGACACTTACAGTTAGTACGTTACTTTTGTTTGGTCATGTAACTTTGCTTTGTGGGACATATCTCTTTATTAAGTTGAGTGAAGAACCTGTGCAGTTAACTAACTGTCCTATCGCCCTCGATACACGAAGCCGGCTTACTCATTCACACTGGTTTGGTTCTCCAATAATACAGCACTGATACTACCTCCAGAGGCGTATCAAGGCCGGAGCGAAATTTCACCACTTGCCGCCTCCGAAAGATTGACATTGAGATGGAGGCGGGGATGTGGCGTACTAAAACCGCACCATAAAGCCAGTGTGAATGGGGCAAGTATAGGGAAGGAAAAAAATGCTATAGGAACATCTCTTCTTTCAGTTGAAAAAGACTTAACGCAAAATTATAAAGAATTGGGTATTTTTAAAAGTTGACAACTTGCCTGGTGCAGCCAAACAACAAAAAGCACAGCAAGCCAGCTAATATTAATTACTAGTCCAAAAGCCAGAAGGCCAGCTTAGCGTCTTTCTTGAAGAATTTCATTTCATGAAGATCTCGCCAACAACCAAAAGCCAGTTCAAAGATGTACTCTTCTCTGGCCTCCTTCATGGCCACTCTCGTTTTAACATCATAACTTCCTCCATCGTTGTCCTCTGCAGTCTCTTCATCTCTGCCATGACGTCCAAAGAGCCTGCTGAGCCTGGTTCCGTTATCTGTTCTCGCGACTCTGGTTCTCACGGCGCTCCTCTTTGTGGATACCGATGTAAATGCCAACGCTCCCTCGGTGCACTGAGCTCCATGTCCGGTCCAGGCAGAATGATGTTTGAGCTCTGTTTGCCTTTTATACTTTACCACATTTTTAAACCATAGTAGCATCTCCTAGTGGCTGTAACACTAATTACACCCTTTGGACAAACAATGTGGGGGATTTGCTATTAAGAGTCTTAATACAGATTAATTCCTCTACAGTCAGATATTTCTACACACAGAAGAATATGAATATGTAAGCCAGTGTTGATGTGCAAACTTAACTGAGTACCTCTTCTGAGGGTTGCTTTATCCTGCTATGGCAAACCAGTGCAGAGTCAACTGCATGTGGCAAAACGATGGAGGGTCAGCTTGTTGAAGTGTTGAACCAGGCTCAACTTTCTCTGCATGGGAGGTTGCTTTGCACTTTGCCATGTTGGCCAATTGAATACATGCAAGCATACCTCCTTGGTGGATTTGTTTTGTAATGCATCCGCTGTATTTGCTCAGTTTACCTGGCAGTTGTTACGACAACAGACAAAATAGTTGTAACCATGTTAATTTTGCAGAGTTGCAAAATCCTTGGTATGACAAACTAAATTATAGTTTGTTGTAGTTTGTTATCTGTTAACGTGCAGAGGCAGGCCTTTGTCTTAAGTGAGAAAGGTTTAAATTTAAACATTATCTAAGGAGGCTTTACTTTTCATTTCAGGTCATGGCAGCTGAAATGTCGTGTCTGACAGGCGTTGATGAAGATGAAAAGGATGCAGATCCTGAGATCAATGCCCTTACACTCCTGCAAGAGCCAGTGAGAATGGCGCAAGAATCTGCCTCTTGCGCAGATTCTTTCAGCAAGCCTTCTCTGAAACAAAACAATGTCCTAGATGTTCTGTCAAACACAGATATGTTATCTCCAGTTGGCCTAGGTAATGGACCTTCTTCGCATCAGGCTACACAAGCCCATGAACTCAACAGCATCTCAACAGAGAAAGAAGAGGCAAAGAGCATCACCCCACTAAAGACTGTGCAGGAGATTGACACTGCAGGAATCTGGGGTTTTGACGTAGACTCACCGGAGAACTCGCTGGATAATTTCAGTAGTGCCGGTGACCTTCAGTGGGACCCTCACAAAGAGTTCATGCAGTTTCTATGGGAGGACCATGATGATTCCCCTGGTGAGGAACCTAAAGAAGAAGCCCTTCCTTCCAACAGCCAAAGGAGAAGGAAACGGAAAATGGACATGGTTGTCATGGTGGATCCTTCGGAAGACCTCTACCCTGATCTGAGCCACAATTCATCTGAAGAATTGTCTGATGCAGAGGGCCAAGTAGACTCTATTCCTGTCAGAAAAGTCCAAAAGTCAAGGAAGTTCTCTAAATCACAGTCGTCACCAACAGTGAAAGTTTCCAATTACCCCAATGGTACTGTAAAGGCCATCAAGGAAATTCTTTACAATGCGCCTGCAAGAAATTCACATGAGAACAGTATAAATCATAGGCTTACACCATTGAAGAGGAGGTTCACAATAAATTCTCATTCTGAGGAGAAGCCATCATGTTACCCTTGCTCAAAATGTAACCTCATATTCAAGAAAGAGCACCATTTGCATCGTCATATGAAGTCTCATGTTGACCTTCCGAATATTTCGCCAAAGCCCTTTATATGTCGAGAATGCGGACAGTCCTTCAGACAAAGTGGTTCGCTTATCGAGCACATGTCCATCCATCACGAAAAGAGAGAGCGACTCACTGAAGAAATTAAAGGCATCAATGATAGGAAGAAAGATGAAAAAAATGCGAAGCTTTTCTGCCCTCAGTGCCCATTTGGAACAAACTGCCCAAACACATTTGTTCAACACGCGAAAACGCATGAGAAGGACAAGAGGAAGTTTAGATGTGACAAATGTAGCTTCAGGACTCTGAGTGAGAGTGATCTTAGAAGACATAACATTATGCAGCACACTGTTATTACAGTTACAAAACAGATTCAGGATGACGAGTCTGCAATCTTCTCCTGTAACGTTTGTTCTTACAGAGCTTTTAGCAAAAATGTTTTTAAGAATCACCTGCTACGGCGCCATCAACAAACCTTTGAGGAATATGAAGCTGTACAACATAGTGAGAAAAATGCACAACCATCTAAAGAGCAGCACATGCCTACTCGTAAAACTCCTGTAGAAGATGCAGAGTTTACATCTAAAATCTCGATAAAAAATCGGATTTCTTCCAAAAGGGCTTGTTCACCAAGTGAGTCCAATGACATTTCAGACTTGTTTAAAAATAGCAAGATCAGGAGAAATCTCAAGTCCCAACTGACAGAATCAAAGCTCGACAAATCCATTAATGTTCTCCTGTCCCGACAAAGACATGGAAGGAAAAATGCAGAACAGAAGAAGGAAAGCAATAATAGCAACACATCCGTTCAGAATTCAACAGGTGAAAAAGATAGCTCTGATCAGTTGCCAGGAACACTGACTGTCAAGGTTGAAGATTCAGCTTTATCCTCAAATGGCCATCGGGCATCATCCAGCACAACCAGTAGGGATCTAAACCGCAGTGGTGTACACATGTTAAGTGAAGATCAGTCAACACTCAAAAAGTCGCCATCTAAAAGGAAGATGTCCATCCCATATCGCAACACATCTGACCAAGACACATGCTTCATTTTACCAAAACCATTGGCAAGTCCCAAGAAAATAAATCAAGAAGAAGGGTCAGACTATGAGGAAAAAGACATTTTCCAGTCAAGTGATACAGATGTCGACGCTAACCTGTCCGACGATAGTATCAAGAAAGAAAAGCAAAACATAATCTATACCTATAGCAGAAGAATGTCCATGAGGGGTGCTCTTCAGGCATCTAAAAGGCTGTTTGAGAAAATAAAGACCGAAGAGCAAGATCAAAACGACCCTGAAATCAAAGAAGAATGCATAGAAACGGAAGTGTCTCAAGAAACCTTTGAGCCCCACCAGATACCATTGATGGAGTCCCTTGCAGAGGATGTGTCAGAGTTGGATTCAGACCACAAGAACTGTCCGTACTGTCCCGCTGTCTTTGAGTCAGGTGTTGGCTTGTCAAATCATGTCCGAGGGCATCTTCATAGGGTCGGACTAAGCTACAACGCACGCCATGTAGTGCCTCCTGAACAGGTGGCTTGCAATGACAGGAAGCCACGAATTAGACGGAAGATGTCCGCATTCAGGAGATTGAAAAAAGGTATTTGCACCTTATTGCATGCTCTTCCATAAAAGAAAACCTGCTGTATCCTGTGTGACATCTTGGCTTAAATGTATGTGGCTCTGGTCATGAATTATTTTGGTCATGAGCAGTAAATTAATTTTTTTTTATGGCCGTGGAGCAGTGTTTGAGATCTCAGCAATTATGTTGGTTAATGTTCTCGTGACTAAAAGAATCAATGGATAGACCTGCAAAAATGAAAGTTTTAAACTGGGTTTAAACTGTAGTTTTCCTATTTAAATGTACTCTGATGTTCTACCATATTATACAGTGTTAATGTTTATGATTTTTTTTTTCTTCTTTTTTCAGCGTTAAGGATGGAGTCCGACTCTGAGACCACGAAGAGCATTCATTCCTGTCCATTATGTGGGGATTCTTTTGACAACAGGACTGGGCAGTCCAACCACATACGAGGTCACCTCAAAAAGCTTGGTAAAAGCTTTGCAACGAAGAACAAATCCCCATTAATGTTACTGCGGGAGCTGATGCGTGACAAGAAGGAGTTCCAGCGGGCAGTTCAAATTCTTGGAAAGAGAAGGAACCATTTCCAATACGGTGCTTCACCAAAGCTGTCCAATGTTGATTGTTTCATGTCACCGTCCACTGGAATCCACAGAAATAATTCTGTTACAAGTGCTTGCACTGAAGCCAGACCCCTGAAGTCCATGTTTTCTTTAGCAGAAATGGATTCTGAAGAAGGGCAACTTGAGACTAAGCTGGATGTTAAAAATTCACTCTCTGGCACAAATGCCTTGATAGGAATTCTGAAGAAGAGGAAGTGTCAGGAAGATGCCAGACTAAAGGGGTGCTCTCAGACTTCAAGAAACACGCTAGCAGTTTCCTCAAACAGTGAGCATAGTTCGGGCTCAAGAGTTGCATCTTCACTGCCAAAGTCGATATCCGGTGAGTAATCATAGTAGTGACAAGATGGGTTGGGCCAAAAGCATTTGTGTGGAGAAAAGATTTAATATAGTTTTCAAATTTGAATAAGAAATGATGACCGTAAATCTGAAAATATGCAATTGAGTTTAGTGTGAAATGGGCATGTGATGTTTTTTTCTTTGTACACAGCATCTGTCATCACTCGTTCTTTGGGTTGGTGGCTTCATCCTAGCCACTATTTTTGTTGAGTCCCAATACCAGGGTGTCAGATTGACAGATTCTATATTAAGTTTTAAAAACTTGCTCGGAGGAAAAAAGAATAATCATGAGGCAAGTATATGACCTCACCTGTGTATAGTAAGCTGGTCGTTGACTGAAAGTGTAGAACTTTTGAGAGAGGTAAACAAAACAGATATTTTAAAATTCGCATTGAGACATTTACATCTTGAGCAGCTATTTTGAAGCAGATATCTGCATACCAGTCATCAGGTTTTTATATGTTATAGAAGTGAGGCATCATCAGCATAGAGACATTGAATTAAAGGGATATTCCGCTTTAAGTTTATTCCATGGTCTAACTCACTGTGACACCAAGTAAACGTGTCGGGCTCCCCCGCAACAGGAAGCTGTTGCAGGAGAGTGGTGAGATGTGTTCTCTTTACAATAGAAATGCGGCTATGCTAGCTGCTGTTTGATGCCTCGAACTTTGTGCTGGGACCCTATTTGAACTGTTGCTGAAGTTTGGTTCTGTTCTGAGCATTATTTGTGGCTTTTTGATGGGGGTTTCTACTTGGAGGCATAGACTGCAGTGTATTGTTACCATGCAGTCTTTTTATGAGGTTGCTAACACTACGTAAGCTAGCAGTCTGCTAGACCATGGATTAAATTTACACCAGAATATCCCTTTAAGTTTATTTAAGATTATCTGGCAAAACAGAAGAATTTGTACATAATAATGCACAAGATTATAATTTTTGTAGATTTTTAAACTACTTTTCTGATGACTTTTCTGGTGAAGACTTGTTTGCTGAAGCATAGTTGGCTCAAGACTTGTAGACAACCCGTCCTTTACTGTTAAGACCTAAATGTATAACGTGTTAAAAATATTACATTAAACATTTCATTTTAATGGCCAACATTGTATTCTGCACAATTGTGTAATATGTTTGTCATTCTTAAAACAGAAAAAAACATGATTTGTTGACATAAAACCAGTAATTTCGATTTAAAAAAGCTTAGACATTGTCACCCTGCCAAATCCTACAATAATTAAGCGTCACCATATTTATTTTTTAACCTCTTTGTTTGTTTTTGTTTGTTTTTGTCTTTTTACAGAGAAAGGTGAATTCAACAGGAAGGTGTGTGTCCATTGCAATGCAACTTTCCACAGTGGAGTTAGCTTGTCTAATCACCTCAGAGCATATGCAAAACGAAAAAGGACTGCCTTACTCGAGGGACATGGTAAGTGCCACCAGCAACAGCTCGGCTCAGACACCAAGAAAACAAACCAATCTACAAGCAGATTAGTAGTCTGGGGCATGTTGAGTTTTTTTTTAGTTTTTTTTTTATTATGGTTACAAAAAGACGTACAAATGATACAAATACACAACACAAGCACAGTGTGCCAGAGGTAACAGACAAACGGATACAAATGTTATCTGTGTCTCAATTTGGGCGCTGCATCTTTCAAAGGATGGCTGAACTGAGTGTTGTTAAAGCCGATCCAGTCAACAGTTTATTTCCTTTGTACCTCATCGGCTCTCCCTGACCATACTCTTGCATTAAGAAGCTCCGCTCCTGTCACATAGGAAGGTTGACAGTATTTGGGACCTTTTGTCTTGTTAACATTTGTATCGTTAGTTATTCGGGTCAGACCCAGTACTTGCATTTAATAGTGTATTCAGCTGCTGTTTCGCTCCAGGTGTCGACATTAGTTGTTGAATCTGTGCGTCACCAGCATGTAATGAATCTTGGAATAAGGTGGGCCTTCATAGCACAGAGAAGAAATGCCGCATTCCACAGCTGCTTTCGAAGGAGCCTCTGAAATGGGACTTCCTTGTCACGCCTCTGTGACACATTCAGTTTTCAAATATAGCCTTTGAAAGACGTGGCCCCCAAATACTGTGTAAATATATGTATATTTTAGCTGGTAATTTTTTTCTCCTCTTAAACAGCTTGTGTCTGTATGGAAGTGTTTGCACAGCAAATTAAAACTTTGATCTTGTTGTGCAGAATTAGAAGTTCCCACTAATACAAACAAACACGTAATGTTTTTATTAACAATTCCTCTTCAGAGCACATCATGTGTATCCCTGAGGGTGAACAGGCATGTTTAAATGAGTTAATTCCACATAAAACATTAACAACCCTGATTTTGTTTATTCTGTAAGTAGTTTACATCCATGTTTTGCAACTAGCAATCTTCTTCTTCCTCATTTCCATGTCAGTCAGTGAAAGACCTTAAAACCTTCAGCAGGAATGTCCATCACATGGGTGCTTGGGCTAAAAACAAAATGGTGACCCTACAAAGCACTGCTCCACAGCACTACTAGTGGTCAAAACCTTCAATGGTTGCCATTTGACTGGGGATAAAGGGAAGAAAGGGCCATGTTAGTACCACGATTTCCTTGCATAATACATCCTCTAGCAACACGCAGCATATTCCACATTGATTGAGAACAAAGTTTCAACATGTGTTTTGTACGGATGCATGGTGGATGTCAGCAGCAAAAGCAAAGAAATCAGAAAAATCTTAGTGTGTCAAAGGCCCATTCAGATTTAAAGTCTCACTTCACCCTACTCTGAAACATGACTGATTTTTTGTGCTGTTTAAAGTAAAGACAAATGTATATTTGTTTATAGAAAACAATGTGTTCCTACAGAAGTAATGTCTTAGTTACTTACATGTATAATAGATAATCCACAGACCTGACTCTGAAGGGTTCCCAAAACTTCTCATCTAATTCCCAAGAAACAAATAAAAATAAGTCTCTGCTGTTACCTCATTTGCAAAAACTATTGATCTGATCAGGTATGGAAAGGATAGATCCTTCCTTCCTTATACCTGAGAGGACTTGGTCAGCTTCTTGTGCTGCTCATAGCTGTCAGTTTATCTCCATTGTACAGAAATGGCAGTAGAAATCTCACACTGAAATCTCAAAACCTCGACAGATTAAGCCAAATCTGTCTGTGAGGATAGATACCACAAGAGGTTGTGACGTCCAAATCGTGGCTATAATTAGTGTACCAAGGGTTATTTGTGTCCTCCCCAAGGTAAGAATCTAGAAGGGTGTCAGCAAGTGAGATATTGCAAAGATGTTAATTGTGGAGCTTGGAGGGTGCATCTGCGGAGGGAGGGATGACTTCTTCATGGCAGACAGCCTTCAGGGCCTAGTTTTCTACCGGCACAGATCATCACTCTTAAATTATGTGCCTTGTGTCTGAACCACACTGAATGGAACAATGCAGATGAGACACAGAGCCAGACATCCAAATGGATTAATAAAGAGAACCAACAGAATGCACGTCACTAAACAACATCCAAACATTCCAGTGGATATGTGGAAGAAGACTTTTTGTTCATTTTAAAATGTAAAATTAGCAAAGCTGTGCTGTAATCTCAAGTGTTCTGTAAACTAATTAAGTACATTCTGTCTTTCAGCATTTGACTGTAAAGTAAGGAGACAGCGCTCAAGGCCTGGCCCAAAGAAGAAGACACTGCCCTTACCGCAAACTCCAGAGGAAATGTACAGACTCACCTGCAGGTAATGCTTTATTTTACAATATAATTGGTACATAATACTGCATCTGCAGCCCACAGTTGCCCAGGGCAACCAGATTAGGGCCACTGTCAAATGTTTCTGCTGGTGCTTTTGCTTCTGTAGGCAAGAATTTTCATTTACTCATTAAACAAAAACTGCCAAGATAAATGACAGACCTGCTGTCAAAGTTGTACTCCAAAAACTGTGAAACCAAGCCCGACAGCCCCCTCTTAATAAAACAAGCCTGATCGAATATCGAACCCAATCGCCCTGTATCATTATGCATATTAAATCACCATAATTTAAGATCACCAGATCTAGGATCTGCATTAAATTGTTATCAGTCATAGATGCTAGTCACCTAAATATGGCTGATTTTAATCATCAAGATGCAATATTGCAATATTTCCTGAGAAATTAATAAAAACTTAGAAAAACTTATCTGGTTCCATCCCTTTTGTCCAGAGCCAAACCACAAGTTCCAATTTGTGGAACTCTGTTCATTAGTTTTTGTGTAATCCTGTTGACAAACCTACCAACAAATGGATGTATTTTTTTCAGTTTGTGATCAGAAATAAGAGTATTGGACAAATGAAATGTTTTATCTGGTGGTGGTAGGAGATTAAATGATAATAGATCACTAAAGTTATTCAAATTCACCCTGAGACAAACAAGACAGACGGTTCTTAAGGCCACGGCAATATTTGTTGAGACAATCCAGGGACAGCTGCAAATGTGAACCTCATGGTGATGCTGTAGGTGAAGTCTGGAGATCACCAAAGACAGTTGGATTACTCAACTGGAAACCATGACATTTTTATGAAATTTTGATGTCACCCAATTTAGTTGAGATCACTGGCACTGCCATTCATAGACATGCTGCTAGCAAGGCTCAAAACCACTGGAATGTAATCATCAATCTTGTCTTCTCTTCAGGTTCTGTGACCTCGTCTTCCAGGGTCCCTTGTCGGTCCAGGAGGACTGGATTAAACATTTACAGAGACACATTATGAACACTAGTGTCCCTCACACTGGGCTAGGCATGGTAGAGGTCTCCTCGCTGCCCACGACCCTCAAGACTGACCAAGAGAGCTCTCTGGCAACCACACATGCTGCCTCATGAAGCCAATGGGGACCTTTTTAGATTTCACTAGATTGTATGTGTATGTACATTGGATGTTCTTTCACTTTTTTTTTTTTCTAGCCAATGAAATACTGGCCAAAAGTACAATATAACTCAATCACAGATATGTTGTACACGTTTGGACATTTGGACAGATGAAAAAGTTTATTATTTTGGATATTGTTACCTTTTTTCTGTTTTTACATTGTTCATTTATTGGAATTAAATTCCAGATGGGCAAACTTTTTCTTGTTTTATGCAGTAATGTAGTGTGGAATCCATTTCTAATGAAGACAACTTTTACCTCAGATTTCTCATGGTTTGAGTCCGTTTTTGTCAACATTGGGAGCACCTCTCTTCTGTATCAATATTCACATTTACAAGATGCATAGATTAATTTTTCTTTTGTATTGCAACATGTTCAAATCAAAGCTCACAGTCTCTGTTTTCAGGCCACAGAGTTAGTGAGCTGAATTTTTCGACTGAAAGCGTCATCACTTGAAAGCTCATGAGAAACAGCTGCAAGCATCACAAGTGGAAAAGTGAGCTACATTACAACAGAAAGGAAAATGTCTGGAGACTTGTTATGCATAGAAAGTGTTTTATAGTATTTCAGTAACTGCGTTGTTTCTAATACAAATACAAAATTAAATCTGAAGGTGGTTAAGAAAAAAAGACCCTACAGGCTCAGCTAGTGCTGACAATGCCTTTCATACATGTCACCTATATTTAATGTTTAAATATACTGTTTTGAAATAATTTAATTTTAAATGTACTATATCACGCAGATACAATGCTTAAAACATTTGTGTTGTTCTAAATAAAAAAAAACAAGAAACAAGTTGACTTTTTCAATCATTTTTGCACACAAATTTATAAAAAGGACACTGCATCTTATAAATTTTGAAAATTACAAATGGTTGATGATCTGTAATGAACTTTAAAATTGGCAAAATGTGAAAAAACAAACCATATGTTTGAAGACAGAAGAAAATTCATATTGAATCAAGATGGATTTCCTCTCTTTATTCAAACAAATCCTGTATGGTTGTGTTTCAAGTCTACAGTTTTTCATTTGAAGCAAACAGCATCTCCGTGTTAGCACTAGGTTCGAGACCTGCGGTGATTCCCATCATTCAAACGGGCTGCCACCCTGAAAGAAAAGAATCGCCTAATTAGTCGGATAGCTGTCAAGTGTAGTCAGTCTAAAAGAAGTTTCCAGTTAATGCCTCTGTGCTGGTCATAGCTGTTGCCAGAATGTATGCGTTGTCTCAAGAAGGCCCTTGAGGGAATTTTTACATATTTGGCACATATGTCCACTTGGTTTTGAGGATCAACTGATTAGAATTTGGTGGCCAAAGGTCACTGTGACCTCATGGCATCCCATTTTTGTGAACATGATGTTGAGATGAAACGCATCAAGGGACTTTCTTCAAAGTTTATTACAAATGATAAGAATTAGGTGGCAACACATTTTTGGCCATAACTCAACAACAATAATGATAAATTATAACAAAACTGATCACAAATGTCTAACAGGATAAAATAATGGTATATTTTGTATCCACAAGATCAAAGGTCAACTTTGGCATGACATCAAATATTCTGGCCATTATTTGATGCCATAGCTCAGAAACAGCATCTTGACTGGCACATGGAGGCATACAAGCGCAAGGCAGTAATTCTAGTTTGAGGGAACTATTGGCTTGTGTGTTGAGACTGAAAAAGAAATTAATCCACAGAAGATGATTTGGAAGGAGTTTACAGACATAGAGAAAGAAATGTGATTGCACCTTGCTTAAAAGTATAGATCTTATAATGATGTTTACATATATCACTTTGTACAATAATCTGTTAATACTGAGACACAACAGCACAAACGTCTGTTTCCTTCCTTTACCATCACAAAACAGTGTTTGGACAATACTGACCGAAAGGAAACCATAATACCTTTAAACTTTTCAGAGCGAATTACTTATTAGTATTTGACTGTTACTCATTTCATATCACACTTGTGCACTGGCACTGAAATGTATTTTCTATTAAGGTGAACTACAAGAGGTACTCTGCAGTAGATCTGTTAAGGATACAAACCCCACCTCCCCCATTTGGAGTGGCTCCTTACTTGCAATTATAAACAGCGAATTGATGACCAAATGATGCGATTTGTTGTGTCTGAATACTTTTTCAGTGTTCACTCCTGTAACACACCTGCAGGAAGTGTTCAAACTGAGGTTTCAGCTCCTTCATCATGGTTTCTGCTTTGTTGAGGCAGGCACGTCTCTGCTGCACTTCAAACTCCTTCAGGAAATCAATCATTCAGTCATCATCATCTTCATCGCTTCAACTCATTCCTTCTAGAGCCAAATATTAAATGTACAAATACTGACAGACATATGGGGGGAAAAAAATCCAAATCTTACAGCACTTTACGGCAATGTTACCTTTGTGTTGGAGAGGTGTTCCCGAGACGTAATGTGAGTGTGCACTGAGGATGCAGATGTGGATACGAAGACACCACAAGCCGCGCAGTGGAAAATTTCAATCTTTGTCATGTAGTCATTTTCCTGAAGAGCTGACAAAACAAAGACCAGACTTAGACTTTGGTTGTCTGGAATATAAGATACCGTAATAAAACAGTGAAAGGCTTTTAAAGTTTTTTACCTTGAAGAACACCGTCCTCTATGGCTCGGCTACACTGACGGCTTTTATACAGCATGACCTCCTACATAAACAAAAATATCTATCCAGTCGCAGTAATTTGCAAACATTTATTTGCTTTCTTTGACGTGGTCAAAACAAGGGACTGAACAAAGGGCAGTCCATAGGATGCAGTCTTTACCTGTAGGAAGGCTATGGCCAGATCATCATAATTATTCTGCTGTTGGATGTGCTCCAGGGTGTCCCAGTGAGTCTTTCCCTCCAGGTGATGCTGCAGCTCCTGACCATTGGATAACTCAACATCACAAAGGTCACAGACGATGGGGCTCCTACAAGGAACATAGAAACATTCATTGTTACAGAAGATGACATTATTCTGCAATATTGCAGATCAGCTCATGGTCCTCAGTTATGCTGTGCTATACTAATGAATGAGTGTGATGTATCTGTATCCTTGGTTCTTACTTGTCCATTATTATATTTTTGTTTTTTGTCGCCTCAGTGGAAGGTGATATTTGGTCCAGTCCTGAAAAACAGCGTTATCCACATATTTATTATTATTAGAGTTCACAGAACAATGACATGTACATAGGGCAAAAAAATGCAAAAACTAAACCCACTGGATTGTCAGTTCTTAGGTTTAAAAGAACAATACTCTCACACCAATATCTAAATGCATGATATGCAGGATTTGTTGTGTCTGCTTCGTGTGTGTGTGTGTGTGTGTAGCCCCATCCCGTGTCAAGCAGGCACACAGACCTGCAGCTCTTAATGAGGAAAGAAATGCAGCTAGCAATGTTACCTGTTTGCTATGTTTTAAGCGTTCCGACCTCACTGTTAGTAGCTGGTGCTACACGCAACTACTCAAAGGCTGACGCCTAGAAACATCTGCAACACAGCAAATTACAAAGAAAATAGATAAGATAGTACAGGAAGGGTCTTGACAGACACTCCCATGTGGTTCTAATGGGTCAAAAGTGATGAGGGAGAGGGATTACTTTTGTACTCTTAACACAGTTTTTTCTTTTTTTCATTTATTACATTTTTGGGAAAACTCTGCATAGTATACCTTTAAAACTTCTTATCGATGCAGCCATGTTTCTACCATTTTGAAGTTAAAATGGTGGAACAGAACAGCAAGCCAACTGTTGTTACTTGATAAAAATGCTAACACACCTGTTTCCCGATATCCCAACTGATGTTGATAGTCCCGCTGTAACCTGGGTGGAGATGATCTACCTGGAGTGGTCATCTACAGAGGACAGAAAAGGCTCTAACTGGTACACATAGTTATCGCTGCATATACACAGGAACCAGTGATGGTTTCATCAGATTAAAACAAAGTAGTGATAAAAATAGACCTTGTATTATTTGTAAGTCAAGATTAATCAAGATTAATTCCTATTTATATTCAGAAAACAAACCCAACACCTGTTGTACTTTCAATCTTGTTGGTGACACCTCTCTTCTGTATTCTGGGATAGTTATCCTCTCCTCCCCGTTGGTCCTCTGTGCCCCATAAGATGCAGGAAACTTGTGAGAGGAGGGGCCATGAATAAACCTGTCAGGGCTGCAGACCCTGTGGTCCAGAGGTCTGCTTATGGGGTTATAACGTAGTTGGTCAAGCGATTCAGTGTCTGGGCTATAAGCCCGCTGTTCAGGTAGTCTGTTCCCTGGACTGAAACCTTGGCTCTCAGCAGGTCTGGTGTCAGGACTAATGTCATGCCTTATGTCATGCCTGTTGAAGGGTTGGCTCCCCCGCTCAGAGTAGGGTACGTCCCAGCGGCCTTTGTTCAAGCAGCCTTTACTTGGAGATAAATGAGTGCGTCCCAGCTTGTTATCTTGTTCGGGTGTGTCGCAGTTCTGGACAAGGTTCTGTGCCATCTCTTGCACAGACTCTGACGAGACTAGATCGTGAGCAGAAAGCTCCGACCTGAGGGAGACAGAAGAGTAATTAGTGTGTGCATGCGCTACACGCAGTTTACTATCAGATGCAATAAATGTGCTAGTGCGTGTACTACATCAACTGTTGGGAAAAAGGTAAGCAAGTGCCACACTTTTACCTCTGAAGATCCACCGAGAATAATAAATAATGAGGTCACCCTCAGACAGTCCATATTTCAACAGTAAAAGTTAACACAAGACAAAGTTGAAGGCTATAATGTGGGACATCCTGGATAATGAGTGCAGGAGACGTCACTCTCTACCTGACACTTAAGTATGTATACAGTAAACATCACTTGGTTTACCTGTGTGGACTGCTTGTGCTTTGTTCCTGTGAGTCGTCGTCTTCATCTCCTAATGGTTTGAAGGAGGACTTCCATTTAACAGGGGTTTGCACTGTATCACACAAAAGATAAATAACACTGAAGTCTGTGACACTTGCCTCAGCAATGAAATCCAATCCAAATTAAATCTACATTAAATGATAAGCTAACCCAAAAATTAAGATTTGGTCATTATCTAGTCGCCCACATGCTGATGGTAAGTCAAGTGAAGTTTGGCAGCCCACAACACATTTCTGGGGCCTCACAATAAAATATGAAAAGAGTATGTCATTTGTGGTAAACGAGCCAATATTGCATGGCCTTATCTTGAAATGCTGTGCCTGTTTCTAGGTGTGCTTCAACGTCCAGACAAGTCACCTGCACCTTTTGGGGCTGATGCGGTCTTCGCAGCCGTGTCAGATGGCTTTGACTTGTCTGCTGTCATCATTGAGATGTGTTGCATTGCTTCCCTGAAGCCTCGGGGTACATGGTTGACAGAAAACGCGATACTACAAAGCAAGTGAACGCAACAATATTAAATAACACGAACACAGCAGAGCTTTAATGTTCCATCGACGCTAACAACCACAGATCGAGCAAGAAAAGTTAGCTAGCTTAGCCAGTTTTGCTACTAGCTTTAGCAACACAGACTTTTCAGTGATGCTAACTAATGTGTTGGGGGGGGGGGGCACCGTATCCAGTCATCATAAAGACAGTGTTAAAAGTTAATCCCAGAGGCTCAAACTTTCAGAAATAGTTCAACACAACACTGACGTTAGCTACATGTTGAGACAACACAGGGCGTTGATTTACCTGGCAGGCTGCTGCTGTCTGTATACTGGAGCTGCACCTCTGGGTATCACCGCAGGTTTGAACGGAACATTGTTCTGACGGTTCATTTTGGGCTGTTTCACAGGAGCAGGTAAGGTGTTGATGTGAACAGTGAAGCTAACTCAGCTGCAACTGAACCACTCAGCAGGTACTGACACCGGCCGATAGATGGCGGCAGAGCAGCCTTCTTCTTCTTCTTCTTCTCCTTCTCCTTTTTCTTCTTCTTCTTCTACTTCTTCTTCTTCTTCTTCTTCTTCTTCTTCTTCTTCTTCTTCTTCTTCTCTTGGTGAAATGTCAATGATACGATTCGAAGTTAAAACTAAGTACCCCTGGCGATGTACTGTGATATCTTACTGTCATAAAAGAACAATTAAAAAAGAGGATGAAAGACATCTCCACCACCATCTGCACCACAGTGACCTGTGCTCTCTCACCCGTGCTCACTAATCCTTCTAATGGAAATTCCTGCACCCCTAAATCCCTCAGATTATTCCTCTTCATCTGTCTTTCTTTCCAATCCCACATGGGTTTTAATGTAATTTCAGTGCCAGGGCAAAATAACTAGCTAGCCTATATACTATATTGTGGGTTTAATAACCAGCAAGAGGGGGGTTATTGATGATAGACTTTTCCTGTCCAGTTTTTATGTACTGAGCGCGTACTACGCATGTAAGAATTAAAATAAGAAAGAGCTTGAAATTAGAGAGCCTTAAAGCAGGAGCCCGAATGATGTGAAAATATGAAAATTGATATGTAATGAATGTCATGTAATGTACATTTTCAAGTATCAGTTTCGAATCGCAGGCTTCCCCTAACTTAGATTACACTGGACAAGCTGTGATTTTACATTTTAAAACAAGTTCCCATCTACTTCAATAGTTTAGGAGAATGTTTTGTGGACCATGAAAAACAGACTTTCAGTCAGCATGAGGGTGACTGGAAACTGACTGAATATTCATGTTTGGGGTGAATACATCCTTTAAGGTGGTCCTGCATTATTACCTGTCTTTAACTGTGTGAAAATGGGCTAACCCCATTGCACAAAATAAATTTGTGGTAAATTAAACTACCACTAAATTAACCCATTTGTGGGTTAATCTAACCGTGTATAACACAAAAATTACTTTGTGTTCTACTGACACTGATACAACTTTCCAAGTAATGTGCACAACTATAAGTATCAATTGTGCTCAATTACACTATAATACAGTGTTTTGCAGTCATTTTAGAATGAAGAAAAGATTCACTCTTGTGTTGAGATCAGTAAAAAAAAAAATGTGACAGTGAGTTAGTCTAAACTAATTCAAGAAGCGTAAACGTACTCTAGCAAGACAGAATGAGCAGCAGTACATACTGATGCCAGGACAGGACATCTCAAGGACAGGTCCATCGTGATATAAAATTCTCAGACAAGTTGTGTCATTCAGAAAATGACTGCAAGGCCATCAATTAGACTGCTGAACAGAGGGTTACAAACATGCACAACACGCATGACCTCTATGAAACGGTCAATATCTACAGAAACACAGTGGACCTATTGTTCGTCTCCTCAACGGGACTCACTTGCTCACACTAACAATCTTACTGGTTTGCAGATGATCACCAAGTTCCATGTAAAGAGCCAGCCCATGTACTGGAGAGCTGAGTGCCTGTTCGGTATTATAACTCAGGTAGAAATATCTTCTGTGGGATCATATGGATGGATGAACACATCCATCTTTATCATTGGGACATTAGACATCTGGTGATGAAGATTATGGATCATGTGAGTTAAGCCCTCGTGAACCAGAAGAAACGTCAAGACAAAGACTAGAGATTCTTTACCATCGGTGACCTGGAAACACATTATGTGGAGTGATTTGTTTGAGTTTCTACAGCGTTTACATGTTTAATTGTAGAACCCGCAGGGGTCATCCTGTTCCCTGTGAATCACTGAGGTCACTGTAACCTTGTCTCAGTCTGTCTATTTATTGCATTGACGAAGATATTTTGCTCAGGAGTCTTTATATAAAGCCCCCGAGAACAAAGAGTAAAACAAAAAACATTCATTCTGTGGACATAAGACAAAGGAGCTTATGCAAAATCATGCTCTATGGAAAAAAATGGAGTGAAACAGAACATATCTGCTATTCTCTAACAACGATGAAGCAGTGCATTGATATGCATATATCTGTGCAGACATCTGCATTAAATAAGACCTCTGATTCACCAGGGAGTGATAAAGAAACAAGGATTCAGATCTCAGCAAAACTGTCAAGATTAAGGTCAGAAGCATAAAAACCAAGTTGGATTTTAAATGTAATACTGACGAAGAAAATTCATAATTGATAGTCAGCTGCCTTCACAATAGATGATTAGTTAATCATGACATTTTCCCTGAAGAAAACTGTTTAAGACTTCTTTATGGCTAAAATGTAAAAGTCAGTTTGTGCATAAAAGCTTTTTGTTTTTTAACGACAAATGAGCTCTCATGCTTTGTATTTTATCTGGATATATTGATAAAGTATTTGTAGTTTGTGACAAGATTATTTTTCATGTGTTTGTGTTGATCTCTGGTTGTTGGTAATATACTATTTAAACGGTAAATCCTTAGAAATTATGATTAGACATCAACATCCCTAATTCAAATCCAAATTACGAAGAAGCCTTCCATTCCATTATGTCCACTGGTGAATATAGCAGGAGAGTATTGTGTCGTTTGTGTGCAACACCCTCAGAAATTAACAAAGTGTAACTGATGTTAAGACGTTCTTGATGTTTCTTCGAAGGAAGTGTACTTTGTACCTTTCTGTGACCATTGATAATTCACATCTGTTAGTGGGCTGAGGGGTGCCAAATGTTTCCTGCTTCAAGTATGGGAATGTTCTGATACCCACAGGTGCTCCAGAACTTGGAATGCAAACTCTACATGTTTCAAATCTGATGTCCTCCCAATTTAAAACAACTCCAAAAAGACACATTAATGTCCATTTCATTTTTAGCTGACTGTAAGCAGAGTGTTCAGTGGAGTACACCTGAAGTACACGAATAATGATTAGACATTCATCTAAAATCTTGTTTTATTGTGCCATAAAGTTGTGAACTTTGAGCATAGGATCATCAAGGTGTTACAGCAGCTCTGAAGAGCACATATATCTATAGGCCTACACAGTAATACATTGATAAGAGTGAAGGCAGACATGTTTGTTGACATGACACAGTTTTGACATGTAGAATAATCAGTCGTACCTGTGACCAGTTTTACTACACACATTTTAAATCATGATTTAAAAAAAGATAGTCAAAAGATTTCCCTTTTATCGGCTCCCGTTGGTCTTCGGACATGTCATCGCAGAAGACATTCACCGATCTTAAAATCATTAAGTTTTGTGCAAATGAATTACTAGAGGCCTCAGAATACAATCTCTACAAGAGTAAGGTAAAGGTTCATTTATGGTGCTTAGTCTCCATGTGAGCTTTACAACTCTCAACTCATTCTGTCTACAAGACATTAAGGAAAACACAAGGTTAAATACATTCAACAAAAGTTAAAAACTACAAAGAAAGAAGTGTATTGTGTGCTCTTTCATGACATATAGAAATTGTTCTGTGGATAGTGAGTGTATGACATGAACACTGACAAGACAAATTCATTTTTGGCCTTTTGTTTAAGAAAGCCCTCACTGTAAAAAAAAAAAAAAAAAAAAAAAAGGAAAAAAGAATAGCAGCAGTTAAGGCAAAAAAGATTGTTCCCCATGGTTACAATTATACCTGAGTACCTAAAACAAGTATGAGAAATCTACATCAGAGGTGAAAGTTTTGGTCTACAGATTATTACATAGAGAAGTTAAATTTTTAACATTTCCCAAAACTCAAAACTATGAAAAACTAAATCCCAAAATGTTGCTGAATTAGATAAATGCTCAGCAACTAGAAAATCGGTCAGTACCATTTTCAATACATTATCTGCAAGAGCAATCAAAATAATCAGGAGAATGCATTCATTTTTATGGATATTACAATAATAAAAAGTATATTCTTACACCCATTAAACAGGCTCGTCATGAAGTAGTCGTCTTTGTGCTATAAGCCACTAGTAAATGGTGCGTTGCTCTCTTGGCTGATACTCTCCTTAATTTCCACAGGCAGTGCGTCAAAGAGATGGTCCTCCACAACCAGGCCAGTTCTGCGAAGCATGCGGCAGTTTCCCAGCTGGACGGGCACTCTGTCCAGACAGTTTCCTTTCAGCTCCAGCTGAGTGAGCTGCACCAGCTGACCCACGGTCTCTGGCAGCACGGTGAGCGCATTGTTCCCCAGAAGCAGCACCTTGAGCTTGGTGCATCTGAACAAGGGCTTGGGCAGCACCTCCAGCTTGTTGGAGTTGATGGCTAAGTGCTGGAGGTTGTGGAGGAGACCCACATCTGGAGGGAGCACTGAGATGGAGTTGTGGCCCACGTCCAAGTGCCGCAGTTTGGGTAGCGTGAACAAGGCTGGAGGCAGGGACTCCAGTTTGTTGTGAGAGAGGTGGAGAGACTCCAGAGACTTGACCTGGCCGATGGAGGATGGGATGGTGATGATTTTGTTGTGCCACAGTTTGAGGCACGTCAGCCTCTTGAGGTGCTGGAAGCTGATGATCTCCTCTATGGTTCGAATGTTGTTCGATTTCAGGTCAAGCTCCTGTAAATTGGTCAAGCTGAAAATGGCGTGGGGGATCCTCTCCAGTTCGCAGCTGTACAGCTCCAGCTCAATAAGGTTTATCATTTTTTTCAGACTATTGAGTACCAGTAGCTTCGTACCATCATTGTGCACCACTAGCTTAATGAGATGTGGTGACAGCTCTGTGATGTTCGTGGGCATTTTTGTAAGGTTGCTCTTCAAGCATAATGTCTTCAAATGCCTCAAGTCTCGCATGGACTCCAAGCCGATCATTTTATTATTTTCTGAGCTCAAGTTGCCTATGAGATTAAGCTCCCTTAAACTCCTCAGCAAATACACCCATGTTGGGATCTCAGCGACATCAGTGAACTTGACATGAAGGCAGCGAAGATGGTCCCGGAGGAAAGCAAAACCAGTCTGCTCGACTTTGGCCGGGCAGTGGCAGAGATGCAGCTCCTGCAGGCTCGTCATCTGGGAGACCTTTGCAGAGAACCTCACCTCAGGAATCAGCTCCAGCTTCAGCACTTCCAGGTCCGTGAGGTCAAACACTGCGTTCGGGAGACCAGAGAGCATGAAAAGGTGCAGCTCCTGCTGGTCCTGTGCGTTACGGGTCACCAGCTGCCGTAGTTTCTCAAAGGTCCACTCGTGATTGAGGCTGATCTCCCTCAGCTTGTTTTCACTGACCTCGGACAAGAAGACACCAAAGCGTTTGGAGTAGAGTTGGTCGTATTGGTCAACCATGTGTAAGAGGAATGCAAAGTCATTTTTGACATCAGGAATGTCACTAAAGCTGCTCTCTTCCCGGACCTTCTCAAATGAGTATTCTTTCAGCGGTCGCCGAAACACCCAGAACAGAGAGTACAAGCACGCCATCCCGTAGATCAAAATCAAAGCCATGTAGCTGATGAGCAGCTTGTTTAGCATGAATGCCATGTTGTGCGTACAGAAGAACATTCTGTATCCTGTTAACTGTTTAATATCAGGCTTACACTTGTGCGTAAAATTTATTTTTGCCAAAAAAGTCGAAGTGTAGGCCAAAATCAAAATAAACTTGACAGTTTTGACGATGGTCTGCGCTACATAGAGCTTGTAGATGAAATCACTGTCCTCCACATGAGCTCGGAATTTCCTTACTTTCTCAAACAGTGCTTTGGCCTGCTCCCCATCTTTTTTGTCAAGGATTGTCATGCTACTTGGGACCTCTGTGATGGGCTTGTCTGCAGAGAACTTCACCCCAAGCATGGGTGTGGATGAACTGGCATTTGCGCCTTCATCTTTCCCCTCTAGAGATACCTGCTTTGGTGCTGAGGAGGTGCCGGTCAACCTCTGTTTATTCTCTTCGGAGTCCTCGCAAGCGGTTTCAGACAAAGCCTTCGTAGTCCAGGGAGACTCAAAGCATCTACCCAGGATAGAGACAAAATGCTCAATCTTTGAACTCGTTTTGGGGTATTTGAACCAGAAATTGCTACTGACCATGAGAACGAGAGTGTGGATGAGAGTGAGGTATGGGAAGTACTTGGAATACCAGGGCAAGGCAACATGGTAACACATTTGGTTGATGAAGATATACTGCTGATAGTCAAGGTTGGTCCTGACCCCTGTTGGTTGAGGTTGATTGGCGTATTTCTCTGCCACCACAGATGTGTGTTGGTGTGTGATCTCTGTCACAACTTCATCCGGTAAGTCCTTAGTAACCAGGGGGATGGAGGACGCCACAGGGGCCGTGGTGGCTGCTGCTGCCGCTGTTGCTGCCTGTGTTGTCTGCTGCGTGAACGGGTGGGGTGTGGTTCCCGATGCCTCATCTGTGTCCTCCAAACATGGAAGGCAGGCCACCTGGTCCTTTGTGATCTGCATGGTCATGGCAAATATGGCCAGCATGAGCATGACCAGCCCCAGGTAGTCCATGAAGACGTCCCACCATGGCTTTAGGATGCGGTACGTCGGCTGGATGTCGTTCAGCGACGCAACCTCAGTGAGTGTAAACATCACTGCAACAGATGGAACAATCAGTTAGTCTACAAAATGAAGTATTTTGATAGTTTGTTCATCATTTTGTTAGTAGTCATTTTTTAATCATTCTCTTGTCCAAGTTGATTTAATGTGAGGAGTGTCTGCTGTTCTCTGTTTCATATCATTGGTAACTCATATCGCTCTAGGTTTTGGATTCATTTAAATCTGACCTGTTTCACTGTTTTCTGTCATTTTCTAAAACCTATAATCAAAGCGTGTGTAATTTCTGCCGCTGTGAGTATCAAAATAATAACAAAAGACCTGGTCTGATGATATCTTGAAATATGGGAGTTGTTAGCTTCATTGTCAAACAACCACCATTAACAATACAAATCTTCGTGACGTGACTCAGGTCGATGTGTTCACAGACAAGTTTATGTATTTAAAGTTTAATTCTCTACGCGTCTAATCTTTGATCATCTGATCTTTCCCCTGCGACCAAATCAATTACAGAATTTGTCTGGGTTTGAACATAAAAAATAGGTACACAACTCAAAGGGTTTTGTCGTTTTAAGACATTTAATTGAGGAAATTATCAAAAAATTAATCTGGTCAGAGTAACTGTCCTACGGTAAATTGCTCTGACACTTCTCTGTTTAGATTACCTAAGTGTGAACATAAAACTTCCTTCAAGACTGCTTTTAACCCTGTACCCTCTCATCTTCAGTAATAATTCAGGGGTAAATTTAAAAATGACATTCCACGTCAGTGTCTTGAGCAGCAAACTGCACCAGGAAGTCAAGGCTTTCTGGGTCAAATCCACAAAAATTCGCAAGAAGTGGAGAGAAGTGTCACATCGTACTCCCTGCGAAAGCTGCCAGAGTAACACATTTAACTGTACAAGGTGTGAATGTGTAACTGTGAAAGCCCTCCATCACTTCACACTGGTGTGTTAAATCCAACCCTCACTTCGTCTCACTTCGCAGTGCAGTTTCATTCAGTAATGATGTTTAATCACAGAGCCAAGGTTGAGCTAAATCCAGACGTATTACAACATGTTGTTACTGGAACAGAGCACAGACCTTTGATGTAGATCTGCAAACTGTTCTGACTCACTAAGACGTTTGGCACACGTGTGTTTCATTTAGGAAGGCACTGCCTTTTTTTCTTGGGTGGATGTGGCACTTTCTGTATCGTGCATATCATCTTTCATCCTTTTCCTGCCTCTCACGCAAGCAGACAAAACTGAAAGAAAGATGTAAAATAAAAAATGCCTCTGCGAATAAACACATCAATGATTCCATCCTGAAAATGCGTGGCTACTTTAAGGCCTGCGAGCTGAACTGTAAAAGCAGTAGTTCTTCCTGTGACACATCTTAAATATTTTATACTGCGCTGCACACTGAGGCAGAGGACATCTGGATCACACTGAACTGCACTCAAGGAAAAAGGTGTTTGGTGCATATTTGAAAGGAAAAGGTGCAGCATTTCCAAGCAGAAAATATATTCAACTTTCCCCTTTGAGCTATGTATGATATTTTTAACGTAGAAGGAAATTTGCCTGTTTTTGGAGGCTGTGTGTCAAAAATTAAAAAATGATTTTTAATTAGAATGTTCTAGAGCCTTCAACTGTTTTCCACATAATGCTACATTTCAGAGCATTAATTCCAGTAATTTGTAGTCTGTCTTTTTCAAACGTTCTGCTACAAAATGAAGAAATTGGCCTCAAGTTTGAGGGTGACAGTCTGCTGATAACAGCTGAAGACACACAGCGAACTTATCTCCAAAAGCCAGCAGTAACAGATTGAAACAGTATGGCTAATAAGTTGTGTGCTTCCGTGATGGCTTGACTCTTTGTCACAGCAAAAAAGAACTTCAAATGGCTAAAGTTCCTGTTCACCACTGAATCTATCAGCCTCCAAACAAGCAAATACAATCTCACAGGTCCTCCACAATACTAATGAATATTTCAAGCATAAATGACAAAGTTAGAGGTCTTGTGATTTCATTTTCATCCTGCAAATGAAAAAATTAAGGAAAATGTTTTTTCACATGTTGGACACAATGTCAAGACTGCCCCTTCAGCAATCAAAAAGGAAGCTGATTTTATTTTACTGTGCAAAAGAGTTGAGAAAACAAACAAACAACAACAACAAAAAACCCAAAAACGCTGGTAGTCTCTTTTACTGTACAAATTCCTTTCCATTTATGCATGTGAAATAATGATGTGGCACAGTTTTTATAAATGTGCTTGAGCAATCAATCAATGGGTCTATATTATCAGGTTATGTAAGTTTATTGCAGATATTTCTCATCAGCAAGAAATTGCAGTGACAAAATTTGGGTCAATTTTTTTGGGTCATAACTTTTTACTTTGTGTTTCTGTAAAAAATCTAAATATTTTTAAATTCTCAAATGTCAGCATAAGCCCTTAAAAAAATCATTATCTATCAAGCGTTGTAATGCTTCAGCGAGGTTATGCCGAGTTGCCTTCTTGTTGTTCGCTTATTTTGAGGAACTTGAAAGTCATGCCTTCTCTACATCGATACATAAAGTCAGAAAATGGGTGCTTTCTCATCCTATTGTCATATTAAACAACAGCCTTTTTTGGTTACATATTAAAAGGACATAAATAACTAAATTAACAATAACAGAGTATCATTTAGTTGCTTCAGTTTCCTGATATTACTCCTGCTGGCTCACTGTCACGTCTCACTTGAATAGAATAGAGCCGATTGAGTTTGTAATACCTGTGCTTTTCCTGCTGTGACAAGTAAAAACGTCTGCTGTGAAAAAGGCTTATATTTAACACTTTGAAACCAGTCAGCTGAACTTGATTTTGTCTGGAGTGCTGAGTGTATTACTCTTCCTTCTACTCGATCAACCCCGAGTGTCAGATTTTCCCCCTTCCACATTGCACCTGGTCATATTAGCAGATTGTTTATTGTTCTTGTGAGGCTGATAATGATGCGGAATCATATTAATGATCACAAATTGTCGCTATTTTTAGACAATGTCTTGGCAACCATGATATGCAGCAGTGCAAGTGATCTTTATGTTCTGCAGCAGTGCAAGTGATCTTTATGTTCTGCAGCATTTACAAATGGGGCAAGGGGAAATTAGTGGCTCATAATTATCAACCCTCCCACAGGCTCCTCACATGTGGCTGATGAAGCTCATCCAGACAGGAAATGGAAAAAAATAATAATTTAAACTTTGTGGGTGGGGGGACTCCAGGAAGGGCGGGGACCCCGCATCACACAGCAGCAGGGCCCTGAGCAGTCCCCCTGCCTCTGACACCGGCTCAACCTGTGCACACACACACACTACACAAACTGACCTCACATGTAATAGCAGCCACTGGACTGCATGTTAAGAGTAAGTTAATTATGATGATTATAAGTTTAAAGATGGCTGCCGGACTAATTTGTGTAAACTTACTTACAAGCCAGGTTTGAAAATAGGTCGCAGGGAAACAGGCTTCATGCATTTTAAACCCACAGGGAGACTATTTGTCCACAAGAGGAAATTCGATATTTGTCTGGTGAAGTGATGAAACGCCTGACTTTTTGTCTTCCACCCCCCCTCACGTGAGGAGGACTTCTTGCGCAGTAAGTTATCCGTTGGTGTACCGGGTCAGGTGACTTGTTGAAACATGTGAAATTGCGAAGCACGATGTGTCCCAGCGTTAAACATTCACGCCAGGTAAACCAGTTTCTTATCTGGCAACCATTATCTGCTCCTCGGCCACGCGGAACTTAAGAAATGTCAAGTCAAGTTATTGACTATCAGCGGGCTTCGTTTGCTTGTATTTTCTAAAGTTCAAACACAGTAAATGGAAATATACTCACTGCCTGTGTGGCGTTATCTCAATCCAATTATTTCTTCTTCTTCAGCCTGCATGCCACTTTTCGCTCCGCTCTTCAGGTGCGCCTCTAACCTAATTTCTCAGCCCCGTTAAAAACTGTGACGCCGCTCCGTGAAAAAGAAACCGCGAGGAACATTTGTCGGTGTCAGCGCGGTTCGTCGGCTGCATCCCATCCCTCATACCTGAGCCCGCGGACCGGAGCCAGCTGCCTTGCCGTGCGACACACAATATGCGCAGGGCAGACCTCCGGCGTAGTGTATTTCTCAGACAAGGCAGATCCAATATGGAGCCGCACAGACCGCTGTTGTGGGTGTTATGGGCGCCTCTCATTGGAGGATGTCATTACGGCCACTTCCCGAAGGCACCTCCTGCTAGCTTATCTAATGCTGCGTTCAGAGCGTGTGGGGGAAAAAGGGGGCAACACACGAGGCAGCACAGTCGACGGCTGGACTGACAGCTTTACGTGCATCTCAAGGTTGCCCTCTCAATGACCCCCGCACTCCGGACGGTACTCACCAATTCCAGGAACATTTATTTTTTGCAGGGCTATCTGTATTTACACGGTCTCACTGGTGTCAATTGTCTGCCAGACAAAATAAGTGCTGGCCTGTAGGTGTACAAGCACAATTAAATCCAACATTGCTACAAACTGTGGTTAGCTAATATTTATTTACAGCCAGACAGCAAAAAAATAAGAGGGGCTGAGCGGAGGGGTACAGTTGTGTGGTGTTCCGAAAATGGCCATGTATATTGTCATATATTTCATCAATATATATATCATTACATAAAAATCAGATCTCTGTGAGATCACTAAACTAACAACAGGTGCTGAAACTTCCCACAGAGTTTTGCGCACGGAACAATTTGACCGAATCACGGAGGAAGGTACAGGAGCACTGGGGTCACAAATAGTTTACATTCAGTATCTCACCTATGCAGCAAACAAGGAGGGTCTCTTTTTTTACAAGTATTGAGCAAGTCTTTGAGAAATATAACGGCTTATAATGAATGTATTATAAAGAAGTTTCGTAAGTACAAGACAAGAAAAATATAACCCTGAAATGAATAGTGTACTATTTAAACTGAAGTGAGTCTGCCACTGACAGTTTAGTTTTCCTGTGTACCATCTTTTCAGCGCGACTTGAACGCCGCACCTGCTTCCCCTTCTTTGTTTCAGTCCCAGACACCACAAAGTGCTTCATGGTGTTGGCAGAAATAACTCTGCTGACTTATTAAGACCTAGCACATGTACCTTATGTACTCATGACACGTGTTTAACATGTGGCAGTGTATTGTTACATTTAAACTAAACTATTATTAACATTTCTATCTATCTATCTATCTATCTAGCTATCTATCTAGCTATCTAGCTATCTATCTATCTATCTCTCTGTCTCTCTGTCTCTCTGTCTGTCTGTGTAAATTATTGGTATTGACAAACTCAACAGTCAATAGGACCCTGAGTGCTGAACTCAGTGCATCATTTCCAGCTCTTTCTGGATTTGGTTGATGATGCACCCGGTGGAGGAAGTGTCTCCTCAGTTGCAATCCATACAGGTTTCAACCGGTCCAGGGCTGCTGGCTGCTGGCACTCTGTTCTCGCTCACACGAGCCTACCCCTTGTACTTTGAGAAGAAGAAAAAAACAAGAAGGAGGGGAAGAAAAAAAAAAGACAAAGAAAAGCAGCCAGTGGGGCGTGTAGTGTGATAGTCTGGGAGTTCACAAGATCAGATGTGGAGGGGGGGTGTGTGACTATAACATAACCACAGGCAGACTGATGGCTGATGGGATCTGTGTTCTTTACGGGCTCTATAAGAAATCAGGTAAAATATGTCAAATGTATTAGATATCTTGTTTATAGAGGATGGCCAAATATTTGCTTAGAGTTGAGTGAGGCAGTTTTGTGAGAGCTGAGTATAGAGGACAGAGTGGGTGAGAAAAGAAGTGAATTAGTGCGTGTAAAACTCCCTTACCTGTCAGTGATACCCACCACAACTTGTTGCTATTAGACCTTATTTGTATTAAAGCTGCCGATGTTAGCTGAATGCTGATATCATTTCAGAAATGGCCTTAGCCTGAGCTGTACTTCTAATGATACCAGGACTGCCCTTTTTGCAAACCATCTGACTCTGGTTAGACATATGCTTGGTGTCATGAGGGGAAGGAAAAGATATAAATATTGTCTTTTTTTTTCTTTTTTTTTGGTCACACCGGGTGGCAGAACAGTGTTGGACAGTATGAGGTTTCCTATCCGTGTGTGATGGGCCAACAGATGAGGACCCGTGGCAACCAGTACATGGTGTTGAGCATTTCCTCAGTAAGACATAAATTATTCAGCGTAAACCTCCCTCCCTGATTTGTAAAGAATACACTGGTTGTATCACACACGGAGACATACGCTAGCGATTTAACAAATGTGAGGGCTCCGTGTGGAAGTAACAAAGACTAAATAGTCATTTAAAGTTGGGCTGAAGCCGCAAACCAACAACAAACCCAAACAAACCTGTTTCTATAGCAATTAATGTCCTGTCAGCATTGAGTTCTGCCACCCACACAAACGCACACAGTGGGGTAGGAAATTCAGGATTAGGCTGGAGCGTTTGACGTGTAGTGGGGAGGGTGAGGGGCAGAGACTGGTGTCAATAAAGGTTTCTGCCATCTGCAAAGTAACCGGTGAGTAATCAATTAAATGTGGAGGAAATTGTGCTAAATTTGCCTCCAAAAAGTAGTGGAGTGGAAAAAAAACGAAGAAAGTCAAGTAAAGTAGAGTTATCTCAAAACTAGACTCTAGTACGGTACTTGAGTAAATGTACTTTACTTTATATTCCACCACTGGTGTCAAGTTACATACACTGCCTTGGGTGTCTGCTTGCAAGCTGTTTTCTCGTGTGTTGATCCTTTGTTATTACTGAACATACAGTAAGAATAATGGATGGCGATGAGGTGTGATATGATATTACAGTTGGGATATAACGAGCAAACAGCCCCTGAGGCACTGAGGTACTCGGTGCACTGTGTGTATTTGCATGTGTGTTGAAGACAAAGAAACAGACAGCGAACACATGCCACTCTCCCCTCCACGTCCTCATACCAGCATGTCTCGGTTCTCAGCAACACTTCTCAGAATAATACCTCACAGTGCCCACATCTTATTTTCTGCAGCAGTAAACACATGCATTTGGGTGTTGCTTGACGTTTACAGTGCTGATGACATGGCCGAGTGAGGGCTGTTTTTCACCTGGAGTGAATCAGCCAGCCACGTGAAGCTGCCAGCACCTGACAGATGTTTGATTAGATCGCTCAGGCCAGATGATGCATACTCTGCAAAATATGTGTTGGTAAAGTCTCAATGGTTCCATTACACTAGTGCCGAATGATCTGCCCATAGACTAATCACTGTAATCATCATCCTGTAACAAGGAGTATGGTGGCAGAGCCAGAGCAACTTGACTCACTGTTCTTACTTAGCCCCACCTGCTGTCGTGTTGATGCACACTGGCAATCCTCTGAGATAATGGTGATGCATTTGAATTATTCATGATTAAATTCAATTTCCAAAGAAGTTGTGTGAGGTTTGGGAACAATGGGCCATTCATGCTTACATGATAGATGTGTCATTCTTGGATATATTTGCTGTTTTGTTACTGGGAAATGTGCAGCACATCAATGACTCTTTGTGGCTCTGTGTGGATTCCTTCAGGGATCTGGGAAGTGTGATGTAGAGGAGCAGAGCAGTCGCAGATTGGTACAGAGTCAGAGACACAGGCTGGTACAGTCAGACAGTTACATCACAGCCTTTATAACCAGTGGGCTTCAGTACAGTTCAGAGACAAGTAGTTGCACAGATGTTTTGAATGTCCATTTATATAAGTAAAACTAAAAGCCTTTATTTTGTCAATAATGGCTGACTAAATAATTATGTTTTCCATGTAGAGCAACCACACTGACTGTAAACACATTCATACACTGGTCAGCTGTTAACTCACATTCTGCTAAATCATCATGTTTGTACTTAATAAGTTCTGCAATTTATACCTCTGTAACCCCTGGTTTGATTGGTGATTAACACCTTGTTTTAATTGAAATAATGTCCACAAAGGTCTTCATGTAATAACAATGTAATTTAGTTTTAATAATTGGTCAAACAGAAACCATTAATTCCAGCTAAATGCTAGAGTAATCCAAATTATTTTAGACAACATGACACAATGTGAAACACGTCTGCAGGCAGACACACACTGCATGACACACTTGAAGTTGAGGGATAATTTCAGCCAAAATTGGAAATGATCCTCTCACTCCCATGCTGATGGAAGTCAGGTGAACTTTTGTAGTCCACAAAACATTTCTGGTAGTTGAAAACAGTGTTGCAGCATTCTCCTAAACAACTTAAGTAGGTAGGGACTTGTTTTAGGATGAGAAAAAAGGCAATCAAAACACACCCTAAAGCTTAAAATGGTTTGATACATCTTGTCCTGCATAATCCAAGTCTCCAGAAGCCCTGAAAAAAATGTTTAAAAGAAACATTAATTACACCCTTGACATGTGAAAGTGCTCCTGCAGCCATGTGAGATGGTATGCCATGGTACTACTGAGTCATTTACATTTTAAAACAACTACTTCAGTTGTTTAAGAGAATGCTGCAATGCTCTTTTGCTGTGAAGAAATGTTTTGTGGACTTGAAAACTTCACCTTTCCTTTGTCAGAAGGGTGGATAATGACTGAGTTTTCATTTTTAGTGTGAACCTATCCTGCAGGTTTCAAATAATAGATTAAAACGTAAAAACTATTCATTCATCAATTGTCCCTTTAATTAGTGTGACATTTGCTATGAAAGAAAAAAAGCGTTTCCGTTTGATTTATATTCTTCTTCTTTTTATCAAACCTGTGTTGTGTATATATATACATATATGTGGTATTGTGAACATGTCGCTGGTAGTGTGTGTGAGCTGGTACAGTACTGTTTCTTTAACTGCTCGTTTTTGGGAGTGATGGGTGTAGCCTGAACTTGAAGACACACACTGCTGCATAGAGAACAAGTCAACATGAATACATATTAACGTATTTTAACATCACCACTCGTTGTGTCATATACATCAAAAATGTTCCGTTAAAATCAATTCGAGGCTTTTTTTAAAAAAACAAACAAACAATTAACTGCTGAAGAAACGGGGGGGGGGATATTTGGACTAGTTTGGACCTCATGGGTCGCCGTACTCCAGCGGACATGTGATCAGAAAAAGCTATAAGTAGAGGTGCTGCTCCCAATTGTTTGTTTGACGCACGGGCAGAGAGAGCAGTGACATGGCGTCTACAAGCCGGTGAGCAGCAACTTTGATTAAATAAAATACCTCTTCCTTTTCATGTCTGGTTCTCAGAATATCATTCTTTTAAAAGCTGTAGCGGTAGACTCGGCGAACGACGCTGATACTTGTCCCAAATCTCACGCCCTTAATCGCACGGTTGGATGTACGATGTGTTGTGCTAGGAGCTGCTAGCTAGCCAGCTAGCCTGTGGGATGTTGCCAGAAGTCACTCTGTGTGTGTCGCCGTTATATTCTCACACCGCTGTGCTGGTGTTCAATAGCTTCAGTTGATTATCGCGTCAACGCTGTCGACTTGTTGTGTCACGGTGTGGGCTCTTTGGCCTCACAGCTGAGCTAGCATGAAGCTGAAACTTGTGATTTTATGAGATTGCACTAATGGACTGCGAGCAGCACTGGAGGAGCTGCCTTGTCACTTTGTTAACACATTCCTGTGCTGCGTGTCTACATGTAGCTAACCTTTCTGTAACACCGATCAGCTGATGTCGTTTTAAAGTTTGGCTTTAGCTGGACTTGCCAGTAAATATGAGTGTTTGTTCGTCCTTCCCCTCATCTGATGTTGCATCCACTGTCACCGGTATGCAGATGTAAAGGAGAGAGCGGAAAGTGTTGCTGCAGTTTTTGGTTTGGCCCTGATTTGACGCCCTGTAGTGAGATCATCTGTGCTGCTCTCACCACATCATCGTGACGAATTCTGGTCATTGTTGGATTCCATTCAGGATTGTTAGATCATACCTGAGACTGTTACTCGACTAATCATTTAGTCCATCTGCACATAATTGTCAACTTTTTCGCTAGTTGATCTTTTTTTTCAAGCAAATATCTCAAATTGTCTCTGAATCATCATCTTTAATGTGGTGATAACCTCATTTGAATCTCTGAAAACGTTTGATTGGTTATATAAGACTGACATTTTTCATTTGATGTCTCTGAACTACCTGCTCCTGTTAAGCATCACCAGGTTGCTTATTGTTTTCTTTAAGCTACTGACACAGTTTATTAATCAAGAGTACACTGACCCGTTTTTATGTCTGATATTGTTTATCCTTTGTCTGAATTCCCATGTTGACACTAGCCTAGACAGCTTCAGCCAGTTTTGCACTCTCACCTTTTTCTGTCCATTAATTGGATCAATGCACCCATTATAACATGAAATAGTCACCATGCAAGACATGTTGTTGAATATTCACTCGGGTATTATCAGGAACGAGAATGAAAGTAAAGTGAAAGTGTAAAGCACATCTGGCCTGTGTGACATTTTGTATGTAAATGTTCTTCCTTAGTGTATTAGAAATGGAAATTAGTGTAGCTGAGGTTTTACATTGTTTTAATTTTTCCCTCTCTCTATACCTCCCGGATTTCCCTGTTTTATTATTCTGCCTTTCTTGTCTTTTTTTTTTTGCACCTTTTTGAGCCATTCCATCACTCAACTGTTGTTCTCCTTCTGCAGCGGAGATGCTCTTGCCCTTCCCAGAGTTCAGTGTCCCAACCACCCTGATGCCATACTGGTGGAGGACTACAGAGCGGGGGACATGATTTGCCCTGAATGTGGCCTTGTAGTAGGTCAGTATGTACACTACAAACACATGCACTTTTGCTTTTGAAGAACTTCACATTCTAAACACATCCTCTCCATTTTGGTTTCCTGTTTCTTTATCTCCTCTTCCTCTTGAGCTCAGATAATTAAACTCATCAGTGCACACTAGGGTCTCTCAGCGCACGCCTTCCTCAACCTGTATGGTTGGTTTTATTGTGCATGTGAAAATCAGCTCAGTTGAAATGCTAAACAAGGCTATAAGAGTGAAGCTAAAACATGGAAAAGTATACTGAATGTATTTCTCTGTAAAGCTGTTCAGCCCGCATCTGGATAGTAATCTGCAGGTTGTAGCATCCATCCATTTATGTTGTATTTAGCCAAATCACAAAGAACACATTTGCTTTGTGTTATGCAGAAGTGAGGTTTTGACACATCCGCTACTAGGACTGATTTCATCATCAAAATACAATAGAAGCAAATATTGTTGTTTCTTAAAAAAAAGGCATCTACAAAAACTCAGATTATGTCCATAATGTTCAGAATAATTCTCTCACTGTAACTCACTTGGAGAAAGAATGAATTGCTTTCATACTTGAAATAAGAAATATTCTTTTTGCAGGGTTTCCCCTTTCACTGATAAGGGGTAGCACACCAAGGTGAACACCAAGAGCCAAAATGTTTTTTTCGATTGAGAAAAAAGTGGTGTGCAGTAGAAGTGTTTAAAATTGAAGGGGAAAAAACTAAAGGTTAGAAAGGACTATTTTTTTGTGCAATTTCAGCCAGTTTTATTCAATCTGTCATTTATCACCAAGGCGCATACAGGCAAAGATACATTCATATGTATGTATGTTTGTATGAAGCAGAGATCTTTTTCAATGTGTGATGTAAGACAAAGCTGTAAGAAAACAGAGTTCTTCTCTAATGAGCCCCCTGAGCAAAGACCAGGTCAGATGGGAGGCAAGAGACGCCAGCCACTCTCTGATGCAAGCCGAAGTGCCCTCTGTTCTGCTCCCATCGCTTCGGCTCGCCTCCGAGGAGATGAATGTCAGATATTAGAGGGACTGATGGATGGTTGGGAAAAAAAAAAGCAGAGAACCTAACAGGATTAAAATATCATAAATCCAATCCTGGACCCTGCTTACAGGGTGCCAACAACAGTCAGTCATGATAACTGGAAGAAAATAATATGACCTGCCTTTGTCACACCTTTTGTCATTTGTGCATCTCAGGTTTGATGCATTGAAATTGTTTGGATCAAGATGTATCATTCTGTTTTGTAATATACAGTGAGAAGAAAATGAGAAGGCGTGATATGATTTGGAACAATATAGCCTAGAAGTTGATGTGGAAAACGTGTACGTCTGGTCAGTCTTAACTTTGGTGAATGAAAGAATAAATTGGTCTCTGTTGTAATTACTGGAATATTTACATTTAGCAAAACACAAGTCTGACATCAGAGGAGATCTTGGTGCAACATGTTGGATACCAAAAGCTTCATACAGCTTTATAGGCATGTAAAGTCCTCAAGAATCACACCACCTGGGAGGAGTCGGAACTCGCGGTCTATGTTGTTTCTCTATATTAACAAGGGAGTCTGGAATTTCTTCAAGGTCCATCTTATCTGTAGCTCTGTGCCGCCCTGAGCCTCCCAGTTTGCTTCCACAGAGCGTGCCAAGTGTGGAGAGCTCTGAAGACTCTTGGGTCTTAAACCATAACAAAGCATGAATGGGACCTTTATTCGTATCCATAAATGTCTACCACAGTAGTGAACACTCAGAGAATGCTGTGGACGAGCTGAAGACAGACAGTACAGGAGACAATATTTACGGTATTTGAGACTTGGAAGTTGTTTGCATGAGGGAATTGTGCCGAGTGTGGCACCATCTCCTGGTTAATTATTCTGGGGGGATCTGATACTGTCTGAACATGCAGGTGACAACAAACAGAACTTGTGATAAAATCTGTTGTTCCATTTCTGAAAATGTTCTCGTCACATCTGCTGTTTTCAGAGCAATGGTTGAAGCCATCAGTCTAAAAGATTGAAAAGCCGATGTCAACAAAACGAATAAAGACAGATATTGGTTGAAATTGTTTTGCGTTGAGAGCGATCCGACAGGATATCCCTTTTTTATGAGGATATTGTTTAAAGGGAAAAAAAGTTGCATGTGTTAATCCAGAGTGACGATGATGTTGGTCACTATGAGAGAAGCACAGTTACACTGAATCGCAATTCACATTTAAAGCAGATTCTAAAGCTGAATTTACCTTGTGCCGCATTTTTGCTTCTCATACATCTTGCTTATTTGCTGAAATTGTTCAAACCGTTTCCCCCTCAGGTGACCGTGTAATTGATGTGGGCTCAGAGTGGAGGACGTTTTCCAACGAGAAAGCCCTCAAAGATCCATCCAGAGTGGGAGACGCGCAGAACCCACTGCTCAATGGAGGCGACCTAACCACCATGATCAGCAAGGTGAGTGACGGTTGTGTCGGCCATTCTAGATGAGCCCCAATCTGTCCAAAACTACAGGTGGTATTTGCAGCATGTCAAAAGATATCAAAGCATGTATTATACCTGTGTGCAGATGTTATTTACAGGTACTTTAATGCTGGAACAATTGTGTGTCATTGAATGGTTTGATAATACTTTACAACAATTATATTATCTGATGCATATTTCTGTTCAGAGTTTGGTCCAACCGTGGTTCAAAAACTGACACTGTTGAATAACGTGTGCTGCACTCAGTAAAAACCACATCCTCACTGAGTACGGCTTGTCTTGAAATACAACAACGCTGAATTTGACTGACAAACAATCACCGTTTCCACCACAGGGAACAGGCGCAGCTAGTTTCGATGAGTTCGGTAACTCCAAGTACCAGAACCGGCGGACCATGAGCAGCTCAGACCGGGCCATGCTCAACGCCTTTAAAGAAATCAGCACCATGGCGGATCGCATCAACCTGCCAAGGAACATCATAGTAAGTTCTTAGAAAAAGTGAAATATGATTGTGTATTGTGCCTTTTTAGAAAGATTATCCTACAACAGGTGCAGCTAACCAGACAAATGTTGAGAGCCTTAAAAGTTGTTCCACGTTAGATCACACTAAACACTCCTCTCTCCTGGTCCTTAGTTCAGACTCTGGAAAACTTTAAAAGAGAAATGGAAACGATGCACATGTGGGACAGAGAGAGCAAGAGAATGGAAACCAAAACTTAACTTTACGTGGTGATTATGTAATTCTGTGGCGTGTGGAAACTACACTACACAAGTCTCTGCTGAAGTTTGATCAAGGGGCCATATGTGGGCCGGACACATGTTCATGTATACGTCTCTTGAGTAAAAGCGGTATGCAATTTTTTAGTTTTTTAATTTTTTTTTCTTCTTTTCTTAAACCCAATACCAATCTTTCTGTTACTCAACACCCCACCCCCAGAGTTTGCTCTGCAGTGACTTGAGGCCTCTTTTGGGTTATTAATGATAAATATGTTGATGTAAATAGTTTTTACTGAACAAAAAAAACATAAATACAAAACAAACAAACTAAAAAGATATATTGAGGCTAACATATTTTGTAGAATGACCATTCTCATAATTTCATCAACAAATCAGTTGTTGCTGAATAATGAATAATGTACATTTCTCCTAATTCTCCTCTAGCCGTGCTTCTTAAAATATTAAACGTTTTATCTTTTTTTTTTCTTCATTATGTAGAATTCCTCCACTATCCTTACCTGTTGTTTTTAATAAGATTTGAATTGCATTTTTGATTATTTGATAAATAAATGGGGGGTTGGGAATAAGAGACATGTTTGCCTCACTTAAACTTCAGTATCATGACACGACTATTATCAGCTTGTTTAATTTCAACAAAATTGAATCGAAACTGTTCAGAAAAAGTGGAGCAATATTTTCATTTTATGCAGAATTTATCCAAAACAGTTTCAAACCCCCTATATTAGGTAACATTTTCCATCAAGACCTTTAACAGGAAGATGCAAATAATGTGTTTGCTGTTAATAATGTTTGAATGTTTTTGCTCTGCAGGACAGAACAAACAACTTATTCAAGCAGGTTTATGAACAGAAGAGTCTGAAGGGGCGAGCCAACGATGCCATCGCTTCGGCCTGTCTCTACATCGCCTGCAGACAAGAAGGTGTACCACGAACCTTTAAAGGTCAGGATGAAGGGGTTTTTTCTTGTGCTAACTGCCATAAGAATGAGGTTAAAGACTGCTCTTAAGAAATGATTGATGGAGCAAAATCAAAACAACTATTAGATTTTAATTTATTGGACAGGTGATGTAAGTACCACACCAAAAACCTTTAACAGCTCATGACGGAATACTTTTAAGAATTGCCTGTCTTTATATTCATGCACTGCTGGTTCAAGTAGTCACCATTGTCATGTTTTTCTGAGTGCTCATGTTTAATTAGAATATTTTTTAATACACATCTAACCTTTAGTAGAAATTAGAGGCGCTGGTGTTAAAACTCCTGATATGAAATTCTAGTTTGCTAAATTATTTACCTCACGATTTGCCTGTGCTGTATCGCCTGAGGGGTGAAACATTTCACATCATGTTTTGTTCTCAGACAGTGCAGTAAGAAACTAGAGGATATGATGGTGAGCCATCGTTAGATATTCTTGGAAAATTGCTCTCACCTTTTCTTGGAAGAGAAGTCCCATAAGTATTTCTCAGTGGGCTTTAACGTGGGGTGTGTAATTTGCCACCATTAAGTAAAGGCAATTAGACCTCAGTCCCTATGGTTTAATAGAAGAAAACATCCTGTTCATAGAAGTAAAGGATGCACAACTTGTGCACTTTCTCTTCTCTAATTTGACTGTGGAAGTGAGAGACTCAGCAGCAAGGGGGAAAAAAAGCTAAGTACAGCCACATTTCTTTCACTTCACTCCATTTAACACATTTCCTCCCCTCCTCTTCCCTCCACAGAGATCTGCGCCGTCTCTCGGATCTCCAAGAAGGAGATTGGCAGGTGCTTCAAACTGATCCTGAAGGCACTGGAGACCAGCGTGGACCTCATCACCACCGGAGACTTCATGTCCCGCTTCTGCTCAAACCTGGGCCTGCCCAAACAGGTGCAAATGGCAGCCACCTATATCGCCAGGAAGGCTGTGGAGCTCGACCTGGTGCCCGGCAGGAGCCCCATCTCTGTGGCTGCAGCAGCCATCTACATGGCCTCCCAGGCCTCTGCAGAGAAGAAGACCCAGAAGGGTAAGTGATGATCATACTAATGGCCAAAGAAACACCTATATACTAGTGCACATTATGGATTTACTGTTTATGCATCATAGAAGCTTCTATGTCCAAGATGGCGCCGGTTGAGTGGCAGCCTGTTGCAGCAGCTCTTGTATATAAAAAATGACTGTCCATTCTTGCACTATATAATGTAAATACGTATATACGCCAATCTGATTCTGTTTTCTTTCCTTTTTAATTATATTGTCTATATTGTCTATTTTATATATTTTTAAAATACTTTTTTTATTCTATTTTGCTATTGCTCTTGTTCTTGTAATATCCCGAGGCTGCTGTGACAAACAAATTTCTCCATCTGGGATTTCTGATTCTAGATGAATATAATCAAATACCTATAACAATGTTGCCCTCGGAAAAATTAGTGAAGTAGAAGTGTTAATCATCACAAATGTGGAAGTAGGTCAATAAAGATGAAGTTAAATGTGTTTACATTCCTGTGGTTCAGCCTCATAAAAGGGAAATGGGTCAAGCCGATAAGTATCTCCTGTCAAGCCCTCCAATCTGTTGAAGTGTCCTTGAGCAGGACAGTGTAGCCCTCTGGCTCCAGATGTGATGCTTTTTAAACTGAACTCTTCTTGACTGGCTCCAAAAACAAATAGAATCTTGTCATATTTTATTTTCACACTGTATTTTTCAGCTGCAGAAAATTCCTCCCAATTATTGTTATGAAGCTGCAGCATGTTACAGACTGTAAATGATCCAACAGTTGAACTGGTCTCTGCTCCCTCCACAGAAATCGGAGATATTGCCGGCGTTGCAGACGTTACGATCAGACAGTCATACCGACTCATCTACCCGCGCGCTGCAGAACTCTTCCCTCCAGACTTCAAATTTGACACACCTGTCGACAAGCTGCCACAACTGTGAAGACCACACTCTCTCCACAGTGACGATATTTCTCTGCTGTACTTACAGGATTGTATCTTCTTTTTTTAAATCATATTTTTGTTGGATTTGGAAGATTTCTCTTGTCCTCAGACTTCAAGCCTTTGTCAAGGCACTCTCACAGGAATAAAACGGACACATTCCAGTGCTTAAATAAACAGCTTTGCAGACTGTACTTACAGTATTTCATTTGAGTGTATATACTGTACCATGTATATATGTCCAAGTGGGAAAATGTAACTGATGCTTGCAATTTTAGGCTGGTTTCATACTGTATACATAAAACATTGTTTTTGTAGAAAAATGACCAGGTTCTATTTTGTTAGTTTGTTTGAATTGTTTCCAGTAATTTAAAAAAAAATAAAAGATTTTCATTAAAGCACGGTAATCTGCTTTTTCAATTTCTTTACACCAAACATTTAACCACAGAAGAACTTTCAGCATTTTGGTGAACACTCAAATACAAATAATAGCAAAGCCACTATTACAAATGTTTAATCTGTGCATTCATGATGGGCAACAAACGACTGCAGAAATGCCTTTTCTTTTTTTTTTTTTTTACACCGGGCTGAACAGCTGTTTGACATGAGTGTTGGTGTGTACCATCCATAAAGTTTTTGCCTGTTCTGGCAACAACATGCACAAGCAAAGAATAAAAAAAAAAAACACTGTACAATCTATTTTCATCATTAAGAAACGTAGATAATTAAAAACTATTGATAAAATTAGTGCTTTCAGCTTAATTGTGTACATACAGTATGTATATATAATATACCCTGCCCTCCCCTGTAGTGATTCATATCAACAGGTCTCCAACATTTGAGTCAGTTTATATATAAACATGCAAATCGACAGGAAGTCATCCAAACATTAAACTGATCACAGAGCAGTGTGGGAAGCATTTAAATGGTATTTTGACAGAGACCTCAAATAACTGAGTTTAACGTGTTCCCAACAAACGGCTCAACACTGGAGCTGCTTCATCTGTCAGTTCATCAATCTAATTTACAAAAAGCAAAACAAAACAAAAAAAACATTAATTGTTGTTTGTCTGCTGCTTCAAGAGGGACAGGATCAATTTGGTTTTGTTAGCTGTAACTGCACGACTCACTTTAGTGTTTTCACTTCGACTGAGGTAACGAGAGAAAAAAAAAAGCTCCGTCAGGTCCACCACAACCAGCTGTTCACTGAGGAATGAAACCCCCCCAAAAAAACCAACTGAACTCAGCTCTGAAAAAAAACAAAAACATTTTGAATTGCTCCAAGTGCAACACCAACTGGCTCTTATTCCTTCACAACTGAGTTCAGCTGAATATTCACCTCAAGATAAAGAGCCACTAGAGGGCGCCAGACTGAAGAAAATAAACATTTTGAATTACGCCCTCGCTGGCGATTCAAACTCCAACTCACCTCCAAATGAAACTGTGTGATGGTAACTGCATGGATTGCTTCTTTATACTACAAGAGCGTTATTATGTGGGTTGTTGTATGAATGCAGACATGGAGGCTTCAGGTGAGCAAAGTGAGGTTGAAAAAACAGGTTGTGGACAAAAAAAAAACAAAAAAACAACTGGGCCCCTACACGAAAAGAAACGTAGTGTGAAGACTCTCACTTGGATTTCAAGTCAAGAAGCAGCAGTAGTAGTCAAGATGTTTGTTGTAGTTGACCGTTCAGTGATGAATACTTTGAGCACTTGAAATTCACTGAACACCAGTTTGAGACGCGGTCCTGGCGGAAATGTCAAATTTGACAGTGAGATAAAATGTCCTTAAGCAATGGCGAGGGCTTCGCAATTAAAAGGAAGAAAGAAAACACAACAATAAAATACACAATTGAATATAATCTGTACAGATCAAAAAAACCCAAAAAACTAAAGACAGTGACACTGAATAACATGATTGTGATGTTGCCGTCTCCTCAGAGTTCACATGAAAAACATTCTCAGTGGTCAGACAATGGACACGACGACGACGTGTACAGGAGGACGAAGCATCCTTCCCTCTTCACTCTTCAACAACAGAGTTTCATTTGTTTTCTGTATCTTTAAAAAAAATCGTTCTTCATGTGGGTTTAAAAAAAAAAAAAAAAAGTCGGGGTCCTCAGGAGGCGTCTGGAGTTTCTTCTCAATGGCACAGAGTTTCTGCTCGCTGCTCCTCCTCAACACTTTGGCCAAGGAAGAGGAAAGTTTTAAAAGATGTGAGCTACAGTCATCGCTGCGTTGCTTGGTTCACAGTGTGTGTGTGTGTGTGTGTGTGTGTGTGTGTGTGTGTGTGTGTGTGTGTGTGTAAATGGGAAGGGGGGGGCGGGTCAGGTGAAGCTAACACCAGTCAGCGATGTAATCAAAGTCAGAGAACATGTGCTGCTCGTCGGAGTTCAGCGCTCGGGGTTCCCTGGGCGGGGTTAAGATCGGAGCCTCTGAGGTAAATTCATCATCGAAGTTGCTGACGTCGTTGGCGCCCTGGATGGTCGGCACGAACGGCGGCTTCACTTTCTTGGCCAACAGTCCATTCCAATCCATGCTCTGGCGACGGACAGAGAAGGTCACATTAGTGTTAAGTAATTTTTGATGTCTTGGGAAATGAGCTCATTGACTTTCTCGCAGACAGTAAGATGAAAAGGTTGATGCAGCTCAGTGGTCAAAAAAATCCACCTCCCAAAAACTGTGAAGCGCACCAAAGTCAAACTACTCCTTTAAATACAATGTTACAAATGTAGAATAAAAATCTTGCCCTCACCCTGAAGAATAGATGCTTTTTAACCTCCTCTGCATCCCTTTCTCCTGCTCCCAGTCGTCGCTCTGGACTCCTCCTCAGAAGCTGAGCACAAGAAGAGGCAAAACATTTGATAAATATTAAAGTGATGCGCTATACGGACACACGCTGCTCATTTACTTGGCACTGGCAGAGTTTTCCCTTCGTTCGCGATCTACGCACCCTCCTCATGATGGAGATGGCCTCGGTCGACAGGAACCGTGGGTAGCGGACCTCATCGTTGACGATGCTGTCGAACACCTCCTCCTCATCGTCACCGGGGAACGGCGACTGAAGCAAGACAAGATGGCCAAAGGTGAAGACGCAAGAAAAGCGGAGCGACGCTGAATGCCTGCAAAAATAGCTACTGAACATGCACTCACCTCCCCGACCAGCATCTCGAAGATAAGGACGCCCAGCCCCCACCAGTCCACAGCGCGAGTGTACGACGTTTCAGTCAAAACCTCGGGAGCTAAAAACTCTGGTGTGCCACAGAACGTGCTGGTGCGGTCCCTGAAACCCATTCCTGAAAGCAACGCAGACGCCGTTCAATTAAAGGACCCGTCTTCTGTTAAACAACAGCTATCCATCTTAAAATCCTTGTCTCCAGATCCTCCAGCAAATTTTTCTAGTTAAACCTTAAAGCCTCGAGGAAAAGCGCAGTTATTTTATTTTACCTTCTTTGCAAAGCCCAAAGTCAGCGATTTTCACATATCCCTCTGTATCCAGGAGCAGATTGTCTAGCTTCAAATCTCTGCAAATTAAAAAAAAAAAAAAAAAAAAAAAAAGATAAGAAAGACTTTCCAAAGCTTCATCAGGGTTTGTACAGTGTTTTAAGAGTCAAATCTGAGCACTGAGCACAAAAATGTCCCAACTCTCTTTAACATCACATCTACATTGTTACAGTAAATGCAATTATGAAAAATAAAGTTGACAGGATTCCTTCTGTAAAAAGTGAAGTGACAATATTCACTGATTACTGTGGGTATAGTAATCAATGTCATCATCATCAATCATATTGTCACTTCATGTATTTTTACCAGCTCGTCATGTTAAGTTTGATTATGATTAATCAATTCTTGCTAATTGTGATGTCATGAGTCACCGTTGGTTTTTGGTTCACATGAGTGATTGTGTTGACGAAACACCAGATTATGTTGAAAATCAAGCATTTTTAGATGGTTCTGTTCAAATTCAAGCATATTCCTAACCTTGAAAACGCGATTAGGCCTTTTCCAAAGACTTTGTGTGCACGTTGCTTCATTGCTCCAAACAGAAGTAGGTGTGAGATTGAATGACGGAACATCACTGAAGCTGCTTACCTGTACACAATCTTATGGTCATGTAAGAACTGTAATCCCAGCACGACGCAGGCTGCATAAAATCTGCAAAGGTGCAAAACACAGTAGATTACATAATGAAATCCAGATGATTGGCTCCCAGCACACTCATGCAGATGAGTCAAACTATAACACATTGTGGGGAATTTGTTAATAGAATATGTAAATGCCAGGTGAGTCAGAATACATATTGACATTCCTGACATTCCTCAAAGTGTAATTCTATATGCTACTAACTAAAAGAGAAAAGAACCCTGACAGTAAGAGTTGGGCGTAGACACTGGTGATGAGAGTTCACTCACACAGCCCTGGGCTCAGAGAAAACATCAGCATGGATGTGCATCATCAGGTCGCCTCCAGCTGCGTACTCCATGACAAAACACACGTGCTCCTGCGTCTGGAAACACGCAAACAGGTTGACCAGGAACGGGTGGCGGACGCTGTTGACCGTCTCAAAAATCCTCTTCTCACACATCAGACTGTGAAAGGGAGGAGAGCCGCGTCAAACTTGTGCTCGTTCATTTACAGATAAAGAGGCCACATACAAAAAAACAAACAAAAAACAACTATACGTTTACCTGTCCACTTCATCACGAGCCACAATGTCTCCTTTCTTCAGAGCTTTGATAGCGAACATCTCTCCTGTGCTTTTATATTCTGCTAACAACACCTGGGGAGGAAAGAGACATTTCAGCTTTCTGCCTGCTCTGTTCTGAACGACTAGAGCTGAAACAATTAGACAGATTCGGTTTCTTAAATGATTAATTTGACTAACGTTTCCTGGCTGCAGCCTCTGAAATATCAGGATTTTATGCTTGTGTTGATCACATAAGAGAAACAATCTAAAGACGTCACCTTCAACTTTTAATGAGCATTTTCTTACTACTTTTCTACATTTAAAAACTAAACAATCATTGACAGCTGGTTGGTAAGTAACACCATATCAATTCATCTCTCATTTATAAACATACCTTTCCAAAGTGGCCACGTCCGAGGACTGCCACACATTTGAAGTCTTGGAGACTGAAGTGAAACTGCTCTTCTTCCCTGAAAAAGGATCAGTTTTTACATTAATATCTATGATGAATTAAATGTAGAGAGACATTTATGAAGCTGGTGGTTTGAATATAGTACCAGCATCAAAAAGCATGAGGGTTCAAAGCCAGGGGGCAGTGTTTACACCCATGTTACCATTTCAGCTCCACTCAATATTTGCATGTTTGGATGTTACAACTGAAAAGAGATAAACTTAAAAAAAAACCCAAAAAACTAAAACACAATGGTGGCAGATTGCCAGGAGCATCCTCAGTTATTAACGGAACGACACTGAGCAGGAATAATTGTATTCTTCCATTTGCCCTTTTCAAATAAAATACTCCACCTCATCTACTCCTCTCTTTAATCAACTCTCATTTGAAATGTACTTGAAGCGTTTTAAGTACGTGGCTCTCTTCCCACCTTATCTCTGCGTCTTTCTGGATGGCGGTGAGCTCCAGGTCTGGATGCTGCAGCTCCTGCTCCGCCACCCTGTCCAGGTCCGGCTTCAACGCTATGCTGTTCCTCTTGTTCAAGAAGTCAAACGAGGCGAGTGCGTCCTGCAGAGAGAGAACACACAGCAGGAGGATGGAAAAGTGAAAAATAAATAAATAAATAAAATACAATGACACCAAGCAAAGTGAGCTTAAAGCCATTATTTATTACTGGAAACATACAGTTACGTACATCTGTTGTGTCTTAATTGTAATCACAGATATCCTTTAATCTTTGATAATCACTACTTAATAATATCTGTGTGGATGTAATATTCAGGGACACTAATAAGGAAACATTTGAAAAGCAGCCTACCTGTACTTCCTCCTTGTCGGGCATCTTATCCTGCACCAGTGGTTCTCGGATGTTGTCAGGGGTCGGGTAGTGTTTGGGTCCTGGGGTGGGCTCTTTGTCAAAGTCCAGCTTGGTCACCAGCGGGTCGCTGGGTGTCGACAGGGGTAAACAATGTTTTATTTTATTGCCATTCCATAGTTTTTATAAGTAAACAACTGCATTTGAATCTCTGTGTCTATGTATGCGTAAGTGTTTGTGTACCTGCTGGGTGTGGGTGAACCAGGCAGGCTGCTGGGCCCAGTCTCAGCCGCCTGCGGGCTGAAGGAGTTGGTGCTGACGGTCGGTATGGCTCTTCTCACCAAGCGGCCCCAGGTGGCGATGTTGATGTTCATCTGAGGGGCTCGCAGGAAGGTTTTACCTGAAGGTGCAGAGGCAACAGAAGAGGAGCAAAGAGGTGATGGAGTTTGTCAAGGACAGGGGGCGAAAAACAAGGACTATGTGTACATTTCCCCCAAAATCTCTCCTTTTCTTTAGCAAGCAACTGATCAGAGAAAGATTAATACTGCCTTCAGTGAATCCAGAACTAGAGTTATGACAATTAGATATGCAATCCAAGCAAATAGAGTGAGGTAATGTTTTCTCACCTTGCTGCTTTGAGAAAATCTTCTTTTGTCTTTGCAGCTTTGGTCGTCTCTCAATGACAGGATTGAAAAATGTTACCTAAACAAGAGGAAAACAAATATTAGACAACAAAGAACACAGACGTACAAATAACAGCGACCAAAGTCAAAGTGCACATAACTATGGTTTTCAAACTTTCCGTACATTACAGCCACCAGGAGTTGTTTCAATGTGACTGGTCAACTGTCATCAATCACTGCCTGTAACAGGTCGTGTGTGTGTGTGTGTGTGTGTGTGTGTGTGTGTGTGTGTGTGTGTGACTGTGTACCTCAGCAAAAAGCATTCCCTGTGGCTCCAGGTACAGACACATCCCATGACGCTGGTTGTCCAGGAAGTCCTCCAGCCGCAGGAACTTGACAGCACAGAGCGAACGCCAGTCCCGCCAGTACACCGAGATCTCCAGCTCACGAGACTGCAGAACAGATACACACACACACAGATACACACACACACACAGATGTGAAACACACGGACTATGTTGTCCAAACACAACACTGAGTCAACAGCATGGAGGTGGGTCAAGGGCAGAAATGTGTGTGTGTGTGTGTGTGTGTGTGTGTGTGTGTTACCCGGTCCAGCTCCAATGTAAACTTCTGGTCCCAGGCTTGGTTGCTAACCGACCTCCAGCTTGTCTGGCCGACTACTGTGTTGTCAAGCTTCAACACTGCGCTGATCTCATCTAAGGACACATTCACACTTTACCTGTTAACCGTCGACAGTATTACAGACATTTTCTGATGTATCTGTAACTTCATTGAAGCTCAGTGTGACAGTGTTTCTCCTTTTGACATCTATTTATTCCCAGCCAGTGTACGAGGTCAGGTCTACTCACTGGAGAGCTCCTCGCTCTTTGTCAGGTTCCGCGAGCTCACACCGCGGTTGCGGTTTGCTCGGCTAATGAAGGACGAGCGTGTCTCGCTGGGGCTCCAGCCGGGCAGCGGGATAGACGCAGCTTTGGAACGACCGGGGACATTTTCCAGAAGGTCCTGACAGCCCATGAGCCTGACGTCTAACGTGCCTGGAAGTGAGACGATAACAGATCCATAGATCACACCAAGTTGTTCAGTCAAGGTATTAAACTGCACATTATACCTGGTGTTTATTTGTGGATATACTTTCAAAATAGATCAGGTGAAGCTTTTTACTTTTGGTGAGTATCAGGAGATGTTTTACAGATGTTTCACTTAGTTAGGCCAGTTTTAAACTAGTTTAATTCAGCTTTGACAAAATTATCACAAAGAGAAAAATTCTAGGCTTGAAACAAGCTCTGTTTCCATGGTAACACTGTTTAGGAAGCCATGAGAAAGAGCAAGGTCAACTACTGGAAGTCAAAAACATCCTTTTAAAAGATATAACAGCGGCTGATCACTTATAAGACGTGTCTCCATCAGAACTGCTTCTCAGTTTGAAAATAACTAGAATTGTTCGCTAAATGTCACGTACGTGACTCAACTCACATTTATAAATTCCAGGAAAAGGAGGGAACTCATTTGGAAGGGTTACAGTTTTCTCCCCCCATCACACATCACATAAAAAATAAACTTACAACACACGCAACAGCATTGGTCAGTATTCTGTGAAAACATGATGGTGATCCCTTCCTACACTGTGGTCGCATATAAGAGAATTTATGTGTAACCCTCTGAGGCACTTTAGGTTATGAAATAAAAGAATAGGTGATGAGAAGAGACCTGAATCTCTAATGCTAAACTACTAAAACCCTTCTTAGTTTTCAAGCTTTGTTGATGTTTGTGTTTTCCTTCATCAAATAGCTTTGCGGGATGAGTGTGTACACTATTATCTGTATCTGTTCAACCAACTTAATTATCTGCATCTGTAGTTTTGCATCTTAAGACAAACATAAACAGCTTTCAGTGAGCCTGAAATTCACATGGGTTGATCAGAAGTTGCTTTATTAATTACTCATTAGAAAAGAGATTTGAACTTCAGATCAAGGTTTTTTTCCCCCCATCACATGAATAATGGAAATATGTATGTTTTTATAAACTTAAATGAATGAAATCAGCAACACAATGAGGATTTTCACTCATAATCAGTACTGATATTGACACATTTTACTAGTTTGATACTACTAAATTTACATTATTTGTCCTGGATTCATAACAAATTAGTCAAAACAAGACAGCTTGGTGAGATTAACTGACTGTTCAAACAGAGCCATAGTCTTATCTGTCTTCATTTAACCAGCTTCAACAGATCCATCAAGATGGTCGATTGTTTCTATGCGACTTACGGAACTCTATTAAAGGAACAGTTGTACAGCAGTGTGCAACAGGAAACATTAAGATCTAAACTAATATGAATTCCAAGTTCTTATAATCACACCAAAATCATTTCACTTTTACGCTTTGCTGGTAAAACAACAGAATGACAAGGATATCAGAGGTTGTCATTGTTACCTGTGAGTGCGGCGGGCTTGGTCACGGTGCTGTACTGGTTTTGCGTGGAGATGATGCTGGATCTGGGACTGGTGAGGGCCGGTGAGGACAGCAGGGACAACTCCTCCACGATGCTGTTGCTGCGAGGGTGGTTTTTTGGCAACTCATTGAGGCGCTGCTCCAAGGAATATCGCAGGAGGTCGAGCTTTTGACTGGACTCGTTAAAACGAGCCTGAGCCTAAAGAGGGAAAGGAAGGAGGAAAGGGAGTACAGCGGGAGCAATAACAGTAGAGGCAGAAAAGGAGAAAGAGAGAAAACATGACCTGTGTTACTTTAGTAGAACAAAGCAGCAGCACAGGGATCAGTTTCATTTATAGCTGTTGAACTTGCATCAGGTGTTAGGAGTTTAGAATCTGGTCCTCACGCAGACCAAACACAAACATCTACCTCTGAATGTGCCCTTTTTTCTGTGACTTTTCCCGAACCCAAGAGTTTCATAACGTTCTTGGCTCCCTCGGCCACAGCCGACTCTATCTTGGCATGGTGACACAGCTCCTCCACCCGCAGGTCCAACGGGCTGATGATGGGCTTGTCTGGTAGGACAAGGAAGGACATGATTCTTTCATTTTGATGTGATTGTTTATAAAAACGTGTGTGCACTGAAGAGGCATCTCAAAAAAGTCACACAGACCATTACTAATTGATCACTGAAAGCAAGCAAAGGCTCACCCATCACATCATTGCTCTCGAAGCTCAGCTCGCTTGCCTGACTGGCCTTGAGGATCTGCATCCTGATGAACTCGATCTTCGTCTTGCTGTCCTGAAGCATCTGCTGTGCGGTCGCTAGCAATTTACGATCCTATGAACAAAAGTAGAAATTAAACACTCCCTAAGAATAAAAAAAAATTGCTATATCGCCAACACATTTCATATGAATTAATGTTAAATCACAGGGTTTGACAATGTTTTGTTTTCCAAGTCAATAACTGGATGTCAGGACTTTACAGATTACCCTGACTGCGACACAATTGCGCACTTTTGTTGTCAGCGTGCAACACCGACATCCAGGATGCCAGTTCATGCCCTTAATTGGAGTCAAAGTACAAGTGACTCCATGGAAAATCTTATTCATCAAAGACTAAGGTGGAATCTTGTGTATTGTAATTACTGACGCTCTAACACACATACACACACACAGTGGAGTAAGCAAACTCCACCCAGAATTCCTCTCAAGTTTAAATCCTGCTTGTAGATGGCGCCGCGTGCAGGAAAGACCTCCGTCCAGCAGGCATTTCCTCTCTGACATCAGAACAGGACTATTTCCAAGTGGAACTGTCTGTCTGACCTTGGAGGGGTCGCTTACAAAACACTGTGACCTCCCCTGGTCAGACGGACAGTGAGGGGTCATGTGGCAGTTTACAATCCCATTTACTGTACTACAGTCACAAACCGAGGCTCTGCAGGTAGTTCTTGAACTTCTGAGTCTCTATTGATGAATTCAAGAACTCATGTCTGGAGACTTCCTAAAGTTCTTTAACACCAACCTTGTCAAGAAATCTATGTAAAATCGTTCATTTGAAAAGTGGGCACAACTTTTCAGTTCATCCTGCAATGTAGACAGGATTACATAGCCAAACCATTCTGGTGAGTTTGTCCAATATGTATCTTAAAGTTAAACACTTCCAAAAACAAGCTGAGAAACAGCCCCACACGTAACTACCCAAAAAACACAATTTGTCTGTTTTACACGTCCAGTGTCTGAATGGATGAAATAAGATATGACATGAATAAAACAGATCGTTAGACATACTGGTAGGCAGATAGATATCGATGAACTGAAAAACACAACATCCAACTCATATTTGAGCTACTAAATGGCTAAAATGCGATAATATTACTTTGTTTAAAATATCTTTGTATTTTTAAACAACAAATCACTTGTATTTTAATCAAATACATTTTCTCACATAGTATTTTTTATCTTATTTTGACATCTTTGACAAACAAGTATTCGCAATTTGTAAGAAGATACTTTCTGATCTGTTTATACATTTTTAATCCGTTAAATTCTTAACTGTGATTAATTGACTAATGATTACTCTGCTTTGGACAGAGCAAGGTTAGCTGCTTCCATCATTTTGCTTAGCAAAGTTCCCTCTCTGCTAGCTTTAGCCTAATATTTACCACACAGACGTGGGTGGTATCAACCTTCTCATCCAACATCCAGTAGTTCCAGAATTGTCAAAATGAGATATTCAATCAATCCGTGCTACCTTTACTTACACCTGACACATCCAGAGAAACATATAATGAAGGTAGATGTATCTCTGACAAAAGTAGAGACGACACTGCTGAAACACTACACTATACTAAACCGTCTCCTACAAAGTGGCTTCAATTACTACTGACAGACCCAAGAGACAAGACGAGCATGAGCGACTCTCAGTGCTCCAGCTGTTATTAGTCCATACACACACACCTCCCGGCCAAATTATAGTTTTTCTCTCTCTGAGTATTACAGGAGCCACAAAGACCCGTAAGAGCTTTGTGAACAAACAGCGGTGCGTATGACACACAGTATGTGTCAGCGCCTTCTCATGTTTCCTCCTCCCCTGCAGTGAAGCTGTAAAAGCCACCATGTATCACTCTACCACCTGCAGACTGGAAACTAGCATGCTCGCTCCTGTTTTCATGTGATTACACGGTACCTTCCTACACTGACTTTATTACTTTAAGTTTTCAAAATGAATTCTCAAGCCACAGCTGATTCTGACTATGGAAATCTGTGTTACCGGATACACCAAGATCAATTAGCAAAAAGTCTTCAAGTAAGTAAATAAGAGAACTACTAAGATCTGCATGATGGAGAAAGAAAGATTTCTGATAATAGTGGCGAGTGAAATAAGATTACAAGCCGAAGTAGGAAAAACTGATCTAAACCAAAGGTGTCAAACATTTGCTGATTCCAGCTCCTTAATTGTAAGGACTTGCTGTTATTTCTTTGTCATTTATGATAGTAAATGAAGAATCTGGATCTGGACTGTTGGTTGGACACAAGAAGCAATCTGAAGATGCAACTTTTTCATATTTCACTATTTATAATGCTATTTTATAGACAAAATAATTGGCAAAATAATCGGCTGATTAAGCGATAACGAAAATAACTGTTAGCTGCAGCCTGACAAACGTTGTTCACTGAAATGTTGTTTACAAAAATAACCCCTCCTTGCACAGGAAAACTCTGTGCACACAACCATGGCAAGTGATTCACAGTTGAACCAGGAAGTTCATTTGTAAACCTTGACTCATGGATTTTTACAAATGGATGGTAATTTTACTGCTCATCCCAATTTTCTCCTAAAAATAAGTTTGGCTAACATGAGATTTTGTTTAAAACCTTAACTATTGTCTGACTCCTCCAGTTAACTCCCAATTTGATTTCTTTTTTTGTGATGTCATGAAGGGTAATAACAGGTGGGTACAGAAGAAGACCTAGCTTGTGTGAAACTGGATTTGTCCTTTAAATACAGCATGAGAAGTGATGTGTCTGACTTCATACACTGGGTAAGCGACATGAACTAGCTTGAACCTGAATGTCAGGCGTACCTCCCCCTCCCCCCTCTCCTGTTCCCTACCTTGGAGGGCCCGTTGGAGTACATCAGAATCATATTCTCTGCACCCTGCTTGACCTTGAGCTCGATGTCGTTCTGTCTCTTCAGGGCGGCCAGGCGGCTGCTACTGGTGCACATTCTCGCCTCGCTGTTGGGGGTATCTGGGGTCAAAGGGCATTCTGGGTAAAGACAGAGAAAGTATGAGTTACAACCTTACGACCCTTGGGAAATAACCACAGATATATGACTTTGCATGTACTACTGGAGTTTGTCGCAAATATACACTGACTGTAAATAGCAACTCAGCATGCACATGCTATTTTTGGCTGCCAGCCATTTTGAAGTTAGCTAAACAGTTCTGCAGTAAAATGACCTATAAGACTGCTTACAAAAACATGTCAGACAGAAACATCATTAGTCACATAATGCACCCAGAGAGGTCCACTGTTTATAATTTGATGAAGTTTGTTAGCACAAGACTCCAACTGACTCACTTTGTCACCCACAAAAAGAACACCACAAGTCAACAACATTGAGATATGACATTTAGCAACAATTCAGATCAATAAGTGGTGTCAGAGGCAGCTTTGCTATCAGCTCAGATGTATGACACAGAAACACAAACAACACATCGAAGGCAAACCAGAGCACACAAATACTCAGTCTGACTTGAATTTGAATTGTCACGCTGCTTTGATATTTACCAACTAAAATACAAAGCCAATCAGTGCACAATCAAAAGAATGTTTTGTTATCTCACTGGCTCTCCTGAAGCGTTTAAAAAATTCAACAGCCAAGGGAAACTTTGTGGCCACCTCTAGTCTGAGCAACTGAAAAATAAAAACAAAAAACAAGTGTGAACTTGCAGACACCTACTACAGTCACATTGCTACAAATATAGTGACATTACTGTATATGCAAATGAGCTGTCAATCAAAAACTTTTTTTTTTAATACTGCATTTTATCAGCCAGGACAACATGTTGCTTCTGAGCCAAATATATTTGGGATTTTTAGTTGTGCGTGCACACACATGCACGCACAAAATGAAAATGAAAATAAGTGTCGTCTATCGTCTCATTTGGACCACAGTACTGGGCGATGAGCTCACTGTTTTCTTGTATTTTTTGTCATGCCTGGACTCGAAAGGTGCACTGAAAACCCCTCCCCAGCCTGATCACTGCAGCACCATGCGAAACAGTCACATATACGTGCGCACACACACACACACACACACACACACACACACACACACACACACACACACAGGTGAGGTGGGCAAAAAAACCTGCCTGACTTCTCCTGACTTGACATGCAAGTTCAGTTTCAGAGTCTTGGGTGTCATAAAGGAACTCCTCTTAAAACGGTCCCTTGAAAGTGTCACAGCCGAAACACACACATTTCCATTCTTATAAAAAAGTAGCCCATTACGTATGAATGGAACTGAAAGTCCTTTAGCTAAATTTCTCTTGAAACACTGCGTGACAAATACTCTTAGAAAGATCTGATTGAATCTGATTTCCCTGAGTCTGACTGGCATTGCCTAAAATAACAGCGATGAGGAAAATCACTTATTCTGGAAGACGCTGCCAAACACAGATAACAATAACCAGCAGGCGGGACTGTGATTCATTCACTCTGAATGTTTCTTCAAACAGTGTCTAAAAGATTCCTTTGAACACCTGCGGGGTACGGACAAAAAGGAAGCATGTGATTCTTTGAACTGTGAGTCTAAATGATTCATCTAATAGCCCTTAATAAGCTGAGAGGGGAATCACTACTGAGGTTTCTGTTGGGGTCGGGAGGGGAGGATGTTGGCCTTGCCAGGGCAACGCTCTCACATACATACAAACTGAGAGAGGCATGGTGGGATCATCAGAATGGGCACTTGTGGATTCTCATCAAAAGCCACACATATGTAGAAAAGCCTGCGGCGCGAGGTGAGACTTCAACATGAGCTTGGGGCAAAACCGACTTCAGCGTTCAAACAATCCACATTGCACAATAGGAGGCACAGTGATTACATTACGATCATGTTGAGTCAGCATCATGAGAAAGTGGTTTATGAGATGGATAAAGGCGCACATGCACAAGTGCAGTGAATGTCATCCATTCTATGTTTGAGGCTTTCCTCTGTGTGTGTGTGTGTGTGTGTGTATCATGCCAAGAATTTAAGGACCCTTCAGCCCTCCCTCTCAGGGCGGTTCAGCCCACGCTGGGCTTGAGGACCAGATACTGAGCTACTGAATATCTGCAGGGCTGATGTCACTGCTGGACAGCTGACAAGGGGAACCCTCCCTCAGATTAACCTCATCTGTATCAGGCGAGAAACATGCTAACAATACTCTAGAAACAATTACATCATGATTTGGACTGAAAACTGGCGAGGGTACTTGTCATTTGTGATCTAATACGATGATGACTGGAAGTAAAACAGAGCGGACTTGTGTCCAAGTCTCTCCATGAATGAGATAATATGTGACAGAGGGACCTGACTGGCGACCCTGCGTCAGAGCTGCTGCTGCCTGAGTGCAAGTCGGTCCATTTCTGGCCTCAGCTGAGTGGCGGAGAATAACCAGAGCCCCCCTCAACTTTCTCCTGGAACAAAAACACATTCTGGCTGCTCGCAGAGGCAGAGCAACTCCTTTCCTACTAATTCAGGGAACAAGTGTTGTCTCTTGTGAATCTGAGAGTTTATTTCAACAAGTCGTCTCATGACTGTGGAGCTGAGCTTCCCCTCGGTCTCTTCTCCATCATTCTGCGACGGCCAGCGACATTCCGCTGCAGTCGCGTCACTTAAAAGAAAGCCCTCGTTCATCAGATAGAGAGTCACGGAGTCAGGCTAAATTTGTTCCCACTTAAGATAACCATTTACCAAGACAACCTCCCTTCCCTCCCAAGGCGCGCACACGCACACACACACACACACACACACACACACACACACACACACACACACATCCCTCCTCATCTACTTCCTAATGTCAACTGAAGCGGGGGGATATGATGGTAACAGGCAGACAAATACCATTCCTTCTCTTCCTGAACTCACCCGGACACTCGCCACCAACAAATACTGCATAAGGCAACTGCTGTTACAAAACTATACTGAACGCATCACCGCTGTTGTGGTCAACACTCTCCAAATTCCATTGTTGTCCACAACCGCGCAGGAGCAGGCTTTCAACAGCCTCGGAGGGGAACAATCGACAGCTCATTGTAACTGTCGGAGGAATGCGGAATGCAACAATGTCGGCCTCTGGAGAGTGAGTCACCTCAGAACACTGAATGTACTCTGTGCGTTTCTGTGCTCATATAGGTGCTGTTCTGCCAAAATGATTTACCCGGCCATGCTCTGCATTTACAGTGGTGACAATGCTGAAGAGAACAGAACAACATTTGGGGAGGGAAGCTGTTGTTGTTCTGTGACTTTATATCTGGGCAAAATGAACGTCTCTTTAAAGCAGTTTGGACTGCCTGCAAGTAAGTCATCACATGGAAACAGCGGCAGGAAACCCTTGCAAACAAGGACAACTGAACTACAACTGTCAATTAAAGCTAGGGCTGGTAAGCTATTACAGTACCATTTTTTGTAACGTTAGCAGAAAATCTGTTAACATCCAAACAGCAATCAAGAAATCAAATGCGCCGACAATAAATGACGAAAAATTCCACATTCTGTGGGTGTTGCGAGCCTCTAATAAGCTTTTCCAATCATTATTTTTTTGGCCCATATGAAATTATTGAACAGGCTACCTGTCTGTCAAACCACATACCTGCATACACTGCGGGTGTATGTAGGTAAAGCTGTGCAAGAGAAAGTGCAGCCAAAATGTCAAAGTATTAACATGTTGTTGCTAACATTCACATGATGTTATGTGTTTTTGTAAATGTGAGTGAAGTGGTTAGCAACGACAACTATACGTTCAGCAGCTTGCTAACTCAGAGGCATGAAGCGTACAGCCCCTGAGCCAAAGAACGGGTCAACAGCAGCAGCAGAGACAATAAACAAGTAAAGAAAAGAACAAAAGAAAAGCACACTGCCTCTCAGCCACACACTCTTGTAGCTGCACATGTTGGCACAAAGCACACACCTATAGCAGTAACGACTAACTGTTGCACCGGGTAGTCTTTCTGGTCAGCGGCATATTTGTGACGGCTATTTTGCTTGCATTTATGCAACTGTTCGACTTGTTCATGTATTTATTAGCCTAAAAGTCTATGGAAGCTTGTGGGATGTAGTGAATTAGCTGTTAACACATGTCCCAGCTAACTAGCTAGGGCTGTGGGACGGTCTGCATTGGTGTCGTCAGGCAGGAGGGAGGATGTGGGATTTTTTTTTACTTGGATGTTTTCAAACTTTAGCCTGCTCATGCTGGTGTCTACAATCGTACCAAACACCAGTTGATAAATAAACTGTATGAAGAAACTGACCTTTTCATACACAATATGATTATGACATGTACAGCATTTAAAATACTGCTTCTATTTATCCATCTATATATACACACACACGCTGACCCAACTACAACAATGACGTGTTATACTTATGTAAAGTAAGGCAGAGCATTGGCTTATCTCTACTACTTGGTTAATGTTTACTAAATCATCTGTGGCTGCTCTGATGTAGTGTTTTGTGTTGTTACCTAGCAGTTCTTCGGGGTCTTTGACCACGATGTGGGCATTGAGCTCCTGCAGCTCCTGGTGAAGCTCCTCAACTTTCTTGTTAGATTTTTTCAGCATGTTGTCAACATACGCCAGACTTTTCTTGTCTGTGGTGACCTGAGGAGAGGAGAGCGGAGGAGAACATTTGACAATATACCTAATAACTAAGATTTAAAGGGAAACTCTGCACATTTTAATCATGAATTACAGTTTACTAGTCATGGGGAGAACTACTCCGCCAGTGAGGACAGCTTTATAATGTATTTTGAGATTCTGGAGGAGCCTTGTACTTGGCCTTGAAGACTTCAAACTAGATGATTGATCCTAAAAGTCAGGATGTAACCTCTCCAGTTTTGACTCACCACTTTAACAAAAAAAAAAATAAAGGTCTGTGAATTTACCTTTCGTAGGTTCTCAGCACCTTCTTTGATCTTCAGCTCCTTGCGGATCTCGCGGCGGATCTGCTCCTTGATCTCGTCCAACTTCTGCTGGACCATGGTATCGGACAGGTCCAGGTTGTGTCCCAGACCCAGTCGCTCCGCCACCAGCTGGCCCCTGGCATCCCCCTGAAGAAGGACAGAAGAGGAGGAGGAGGAAAAAGAGGAGACGAGAGGAAGAATGCAATTTAGAGGAGGTCATCGAGGGAGGAGGAGTAGGAAGAAGAAAATGGGATAGCAGAGAAAGAGGAGGACAGGACATCGAGAGGTCACTGACTCAGTCAACAAACAGACTGTGCACACTGGCATTCTTTTGAGTAGCATTTAACCAACAGAAACTGAACTGAAGCTATAAGCTATTAACACATGCACTTCCATTATTTCATTGGCACCTACTATTGCCAATTTATGACAGCTGTAAGGAAGCCATTAAGACAGAGGAGGTGATACACATGGTGATAGAAAAACAGATCTGGTCTGTAGCTGATGCACCTTTGTTGTTGGAGCTCTAAAGAGATTTCTGTATTGTTGAACAGCTCGAAACAAAATAGTTGTTTGTACAAGTGTTGAGTAAAGCCAGAATCAACCAAACTATTGACCTATGACAAAAAACAACTGGAAAAGTTTCAAGGCCACCAATTACAAGGCTGAAAGTCATAATGGTAATAATAGTAATGTAGATATAAGTACTGGAATAAATAGAACAGTCTGGAAAATTATGAAAATGACATTTTGACAGTCTTTAAAACCAGGAAAAGACAACTCTTACACCACATAACAATATGCAAAATCAGATGTTCAGCTAAGCCTTAAAGCAACATTATGCAAAAATTGTCATGTGTGCCCAGCCTGAGTATCATGAGGTCAGCTCAGTGTTGTGGTGTGTTTGAACTTGATCTGGCCTCTGTACGAGGTGTTTTCACTGCTGCTGTCACTCACCATTTACCTGCATCCTAAAAAGCCGTCACCTTACCTAAAGGCGGATTAGAAGTCACTTCCTGAATGGCTTCAGCTTTAAGTCCATCATGAACACAATGGGGCACCAGTGACGTTCCACTGGTTGATCACAGCCTACGTCTGCGGCTATGTGACTGTGGATAATCAGTTTATCCCTTTTTGATTACACCAGTCATCAATCTGTATTTTGTGGTTTAAAAATGTAGGATATACAAAATATAACATCACCCTTTAATTTCACTTTAACCTAGGAGTCATCATAGCTCAAAACAGGCAGGATTACAAACGAAAATATAAAGCATGCCTTCACATTGCTACTAATAATTGCTCAGTTAGTAATGGCTATTCAACAACCTCTGATGTTTTGGAAAAATCAAAATGTAAAAGGTGAACCAGAAAGCCTCTGAAACTGTGCCAGAGTTTGAGTGTGTGGAAACTGGCTTAGTCCATTCATAAAACGAGTGCATACCAAAAACACCAATCACCACACTGTGACTACCACAAGATCTGAGTCTTGTTGCACTGAGGCCATCATGATTACTATTCAAATTGAATCCAAAACCCCTGTAACATTTGGACATAGTGAAGTGGAATTAGCTTCAATCTGACTACTATTAAATAATCATAATTTCCAACAGAGATGGTAGTACAAGGTTCAAGGTGGATCAAGTTAACCAGACTAGGTTATCTCTAGGTTTTATTAATCTTTCCGCCTTACCATAACTTCATCAGTCTCAGCCAACTCCATCTCTAGATCAGTTGAATCACCCAGTCCACGCATGTTCTTCTGACCAGCTAAAGTTCTGTTACATGAACTCTGCGGAAGCGCTGCTGTCTCGTAGGATGATAGCCTCTGCAGCAAAGGTTTGGCTACACCGTAGCTGGCCGAGGCTCCGTCCAAAGCCACACTCATTCACTCCGCTAGAGTCCGATTTTCCACAGCTCTCTTTCGTATTGGGCTTTTTTTCTCTCACACAGACCACTGACATCAACAGGGAAGATAAACCGTCTGAGCAGCAACAGCCAAATCCCTCTTAGTGTCTAACTCTGTGAGGTCAGAGCAGACCAGAATGGGACCTAATCTCACTCCAGGGAGAGGACTGCGTCTAAAATTAACCCACGTTAAAAACATAACACTGGCTGTCCACTGTGGCCTCCCCACTGGAAAGCAACGTGTGTGGTGGAGGAGGAGCTCTGACACCCCAACAACTGTAAAGAGTGGTAAGAGCTGGAAAAGCACAATGTAGGCTGTGTGGTACCTTCTTCTTGCTACAGCTTCACAGAAAATCCAGGGGTTCCAACAATGTTTTATTTCAGAGGTTGGCCACATCGCCTCAAATGAAGACCACATCCACCTCCCCCAAGAGGACAGACCATATATCACTCAGCACGAGCCACCATGTTAGGGCTGGTCAACATTACAATATCATAACGTCATGGTGAAAAATTAGACTATATATTATTCTCATGGCCTTTTTTGATTTTAATGCTGATGATTTGCACATCTTTTTTTTCTTCTTTCAAACAGATGTTCATGTCACGAGTACTTACACACAGAAAGCAAATATTGCACAGCATGAAAGCGACAACATTTCCCTAGGAAGAAGGATTTTTTCCCCCGCAGCAAATATAGGCATCAACATATCGTTTGCAAAAATGACCTCACGTCACAACTCATGAGAACGGTGGACCTGTTAACAGTTTGTTTGTCAGGACTCTGCATTATATGCCAAAGCACACAAAATTCTGAAGTTAATCTTAAGTGATCTGGACAGACTGCAGTATATGTGTAATTTACTGACTTATATCCATCTGAGCTGTCCTCAAACCAACCAAACTGCATTGATAAAAACAAAAATTTTACTTGTTACAACTTGGGAGCTGATCTACTACTGCCTCAATCGGATAATTTGTTTGTTCCATCCTGTTTCAACCTATCAAAACGACATTACTGAGCAGACTGAAGCCCCGGGACAGTGAGCTTTGATGACTCGGTGAATGCGACCTCTCTCTACCTGTCAGTGAGCTGTTTAGTGCAACACAGTTATTATACCAGTCCCTGCCCTGCCTGTCTGTAGTAAGTTTAAATCTTATGTGATACTATAACAATGTCTCAAAATCACATATTGGAGCATGCAATTGCACATCTCCATCACTGCCGGTGTGAATAGTTTTGAAATGCCATACTCAAAAGCGACTTTTTCACATATTCAAGGCCTTATTCTTCTTTTTTTTAAAGACTTATTTGTTAAAAGCTTCAAAATATCATAATAATACTCTAAGGCCATACTGGCCAGCTGTAGTGACTGGCTATTATTGAGGCCCTCATGTTCTTACTCAAATTGATCATGAGACAAGTTCCATCAGAATCGAGGTTCCTGAGATACACATTTACATGGGGGAAAATCTAGCCCCTTTTACACAACCTGTTCAGGGCGTTATGGTACAAAGGTACAAAGACAGAACGGTGGTGTTTTTCAACCTTTGAGTCAGCCATAGTAAGAGACCTGAAACACATCTGTGTAAAAAGCTTTGCAAGCTGCCAGGATGGGACAGGGGTGTGACATGTTGATGATGCGGTGTGTGTGTGTGACCTACATGCGGGAGATTTAAATAAGCAGAGGATGAGATCAACAGCTATGTCATGGGGAGAGCAAATGATTGTTGTTACCATGTGAGGCCACTGTTTTAGACGCAGGGTTACGCCTCTTTTGCTTCTGAAAAGTCTGCGTGCTGCAAAAAAAAAATCATGCATTTGAGTTGGCGTTATGCTACTGCCGTTTCTTTTAGTGTAAAAAGTCAAAGTTGGAAACAGCACCGTTGAAGCAATGTCTTCTGTATCCAATTTCGTATTGTATGTAAAAGCAGTAAATAAAAGTAAAACTAAAAATAAATCAAAGATGCCGTAATGAAGAGCCGTCATTCCAGCTCTGCTGCGTGATGTCTCTAAAAAGGGCTCTTGAAATCATCTACTCTACTTCTGATAGTTTAATGTTGGAAAAAATGTATCATGTTTGGTAAGATAAGGAATTTCCATGGGCTCCGTCCATACCCTTGTAAACCCCCCCTGCTCTCCTCTATAGGTGCTCACTTCAGAGGAAACTATAGTTTGCACATATCCTGGTCCAGACGCTCCTTGATGACTCATAGGTAAAATGGAGGTCACAACTCCTGGAAGTGGAAGAATGGTGTGGGGAGGAAAAAGTCGCTCTCTTCTTCAGCTCACTGCCTTGCAAAACTTGTTTGCACTATAACTGTGTTTGCCCAATGTGGTATGAGGACAGCATGAGGACACCCTAAAGGGCCTATTTTACTGCGCAACAATGCAAGGAAATCCATGAAAGGCCGATCAGATAAGGGGGAAATAAATCAGCTAGTAGACCTACAAGGTCTGCGTTATAATTTGAGATCAAACAAAGGAACTGCATCCAAAGAAATGGAGCCCGCACTCATTTGCAGGATTGGTTTCACCTTTTGTTTCTCTAAAAGAGCAACACTTCCTTGAGTTGCTCTTTTACCTGGATGGCCCTTATCATATCTTTGCTGCTCGAATGTACTGCCTTGTCGAGGCAATGACGCCACGCCGAGACTCCAGTCTTATTAGCTTCAAAGACGGGTGAAGCAGAAATTGTAAGCAAAAGTTTCCACTCCAACTACAATGCATACAGTTGTTGATGGATGGAGGGAACTTGTTCTTGTCAGTGTGGCTCTGCTAGCTGCTCTGTGAAATGTTCAAGGCTCACAAAGAATGAACCTGCAGCTAAAACCTTTTAGCTACTTGTTTTGTTCCAAATTACAAAAAAAAATGAAAGTTGCTTATTGGATGAACAAAATAGAAAGTGTTCATAACAATAAAATAAAAGCAATTCCATCTATAGCGATAACTGACATACTGTTAGGATGTGTTTTTAATCAAACCAAAGACGGTATACTTATAAAAGGTAGGGCAGCTGTTACCTACACATGTTGAAGTTGTTAAAGAGCTCTTCTGATGCCTAAGACATGAAAGGAAACTGTGAGGTAAAAGCAAACATTAGGTCTGGGCCTCAAGTATAAGCAGGTTAACTTGCTCTTTAAGCCTGAAAGCTCCCAGTCCAACAACAAGTGCTCCATTCAGACAATAGGACAATGGAAAAGTTGAGGGCACCATCCTGGCTCACGCTTAAAAAGCCAAGCTCTTGCCATTTCTGCATGAGGCCTATCTCGGCCTACAACCTGACACCCAGCCGTCTTAACCCTGCAGCTGGCTGCACAGAGCGTTGGCTACGGCCCGGTGCTCTGCTGCGACCAGAAATAGCACCACAGGCTAACAAATGCAGATCCCACAAATGCAGCCTTCACACGAGCTTTAGACATATCCCATGCCAAGTCAAATTCTGGGTAATGTCTTGCACTTCAGGTCAATGTTCACGGTCATTTCTCAGCCGGACAAACAGTGGATTTATTGTACGTCCAGAAAACTGACGCTGCTGTGTCACAGAGGAGAGCGAGCGATAACACTCTGCAGCACCTGTTCCTCTGCCGAGTTGATCTGTTCCACTCCATGTAAAAACACCATGGCGATACATGTTAAAGTTAGGCTGACTTGGATCACTATAGCTCAAGATAGGTGCATCTTTTAATAGTGAAATCATTACTTACAGATGGCATTTCCTAGGCCACAATAAGAATATGCAAAATACATTACAATTTAATTTAAGAATACGACACAGGTGTGGGTTTGTGTTATTATGTTTAAGTCCCCCTCCAGTCAAATAAACAACTTTGTTACGATTGTTATTGTTAGTTACAATGACCCTTAAAAGGAATGAAAATATAAGTTTTTTTGGTTGAAGAAACATTTTATTATAGTAGTATAGTAAGTAATAATGTCTTGAGTTATAATAGAAACTTGATATATTTATATTCTAATAACCCTTATATGGTGGAATTCAATACCGTAGATAAGCAAATGTACAGAGTACCATACAGTCAATCTTACTACACACACTTTAAAATAAAAGCCCATCTGAGGATAGACATTGCAGATGAGTTCAGACTGTACATGCTACATGTCATATTCATCTATTCAGTAAACATTATACATTTGCACCTGTCCTTTAATTTGAGTCACATCTCAGTTTTAACAATCATCATAATTCTAAGCCACATTATTGATAGAAAGTCTACAGCTGGGAGGTCGTGAAAGGTTTGTTCATTTTGCATTAAACTGACCTGATAAAGGCGTATCGGTGGAAACGTTTGATAAATAAGGCATGTTGCGTTGGAGAAGAATTGTAGATGTGTTGGTTTTGTTTTTTTTTTACTGAAAAGCAAATTTCATTATTATTGATGTGACTTTAGATCCATTTGCCTCATTGTAACAAACATTACACCAGTAGAATATTCTTGTAATTTATTGTGAGGTCGCCTGTTATCAGCCAGTACTAATGGTAAAATAATTTAACTTTACGTCACCCAGCCTGGCTTAATGATCGGATTCATTATAAATCTTACTAATACTGTGATGGGATCCCAAACAAAGGACGACTTCATCCCTTCATGTCCTCATACTCAAGGAGGAAACAGCTGGCTTAGTCTACACCTGTCTTGCCAGTAGTACACTGTTTTCAGACATTAAATATGCTACTGTGACAATCTAATTGTATCGTATAAACCTACAGTAAAAGAAAAAAAAAAAACATTGTTCATCAGGCAAGGACTGAGTTAGGGGTCGGCAACAAAACAGTATTACATGGATTATGATACAGCCAGACAAGAAATAGCCTCTAAATGTCTCCATTTAAAACACTGAAACACAATATTGCCTTTGGCAGAAGCTCATCCACCACACTTCTATCTATAACTCATGTAGCATTACTTACAGTTTGCCGTCCAAGGAAGAGTCATGTGAAATAATTTGACTTGTCAGCATAGCCACCTAGTTGGCTACATCACCAGTGGTTTGTCCACAGAGTTTGGATCTGCATGTTTCCAATCGAGTTTGGAAACAGACGTTAGAGGATATTAAAGGGGAATTCTGGTATTTTTTAAATCAGGGTCTTATATTAACATGTTTTAGCATGTAAATGATTAAGACTTACCAAAAGTTTTGGAATCAGTCCAGTAGATCTCCTCAGTTGGCTGCCATAATATGATGTATATGGCTGCAGCTTGTCCTGAGGTGCAACTCTGACCAATATTACATCCAATAAAAACGCTTGTTTTTGACAGGCTGAGGTTGTTGTTGTCTCCGGCAACATGACAGTAGGGATTCCTACAGAGATTGACCTTCTTGTTAAAGAGAAAAAAGATCTTGCTCTGAAATCAAGCAAGGTGAGTTGTTTACTCAGTCAGCACTTGATTGTCAGCCATGACTTAAATTAATTATTTCTGGCAGATCTTCTGAGTAAACTCCAAACTCTCTCCAACTCTTTCCACCAGCATCTTCCTTCAACATTTCAGAGTGAGGCTTCTCTTTCAACGAGACATGTTGTGTTTGACTAAAAAAAAGGTTTTATTTAACAAAAACATTCATCTCTGTAGGAATTGTTGCCGTAATGTTTTCAGATACTATCTATCAACCTGTAAGTTTCAAAAACAAGCACTTTTAGTAGACCAACTCTGGACTTTCCCCTAAGGATCACACCTCAGCCATTACTGCCACCCAGCTGAGGTGATCTACTGGACTCTTTCTAAAACTTTTGCTAAGTATGAATCATTTACACATTAAAACATTCATAATTGGGCGGGTTCATTAAAAGGCATCACTGACATAACAACCGATCAACACCACCTGTTGCCTCAGTGATCACTTTCAGTCTTGCACCAGCCCCACAACAAATATTCAAACTTCTCACAAGCGTTAACTTCATTATCGGCTGTAACCATTTTTCCTCCCAGTACTCCCTGTAAAGACAGACTCAGTGTGTGTGAGTAACCAGACTGGTTTTGACACGCACATGAAGGCAGTGTTCGGGGGATGCTGCAATAGCAATGCTCGATTAATCACTGAAAACGTGATCAGATAAAGCTCTCCACCTTGGACGACAGCCCTGTCAGAAAAAAGAAAAAAAAAAATGGATCGCAGGTGTGACGTCACTCAAGTGAAACCACATTAGTCAGTGAGTCATGACGGTTCATGGAGAATAATGAGAGTGTAATGCCCACGTTCACTTCATCCTCCATTTTCTTAACGTATATAAAAACGTGCGGCTACATGTTGGAGGGGATATTTTGGGACTTGTGTTGAGTTGCTGGTGTCATGTTTTAAGTTCATCCGGTCTGTAACGTGTCTGGAGAGAAAAAAAAACCTTACGTCAAGTAAACCAGTGAACGCATGCTCTTTGGAAGATGTAGTACACAGGTTGTACTTTTCCCCACTTTACATATATGTTAAAACAAAAAGAGGGGCAGCGTTACTAACGTGTGAACAGAGGGAATGCACTGTTTGTTTTCCAGAAGCTGTGCAGGTTAACTTGACGACAGGCTACAGACCTGTGAGTTAACGTTTAACACAGACTATTTGACTTCACCCACAGCAACACTGACGTTATCTACTTTCTGCCGCATTACTTTACACTGTAGCTACAACACAAAAGTACCGCTTCAAAACTTGGATATTTCGGGATAAGTTACTTTGGATAATTGTCTCCCAGGCCTCAATCCATGGATAATTCCCAGACAACCCTTTGGGATCCAGCAGAGGCCCTTAATTTAGATAAAGTACAGCACTTCACACTCGCCCCGACTCGATTTTAGCTAAATCAAAGTGTCCGCTAACTTATAATTGAACCTTTGAGGCAAGTTTGCGCACTTTTCGCAACAGTTGTCAACTTTTCCTACCTGCACGGAATCGGCGGCCATCTTGGTTTTCGCCTTTGAATCAAATCCTACGGGGAGAGAGGAGGGGAGGTGGAACTCCAAAAACAAGCCTTGTTTTAAGTTTCCCTCTCTGGCGACAAAAAGAAGCGATTATTTGGACCAAATCGTCGGTCATCTCGGGTACACGGGGCTTCCCATGTCGTCTTCACACTTCATTTGCGCGGTCACACCGTCCTAGAGGGGTCCTGGGGGGGTGGACTGGTGCTCATAAATAAGAAAGCTGGAGCATAAATCTGTCCCAGTGTAGCTGGAGAAAGAGGCGGTGGTTACAGTGGGAGAGTCCGCCCAGAGGAGCTGCTGCGCCGCTGGGCTGCTCCCAGCCCGGACAGTTAACACACACGTGATCCGAAACTTCATACAGGCTGGCCCTGCCTCATGCTAGTGCCCTGAAATCATAAACACAACAATGACAAATAACACAAATCTTATATTTGTAGCAGTTAATTAGGGCGACAATATGTTAGAGATTTAAATGCAGACAAAGGGAATCCCAAATGAGGAGCAACGACTTCAATATGTGCCATTTAATCATCAGTACCTCTATTAAGAGTTCTCTGTTACAAGTGAAGGTCCTGCCACAGGCCACATTGTACTTCTCTTCAGTGCAGTATTAAAAGTAAAAGTATTGATAATGCTGAATGGCTCCAGATGTGACTGAAAGAGTACCTTCATGAAGTAAAAACTATTTAATTACAGGTCAGATTTTGAATAAGTTACATATAATCAGTAAAATATACTTAAAATTATACTTTCAAATAGTCTGAATGGCCCCTTCCAAAATGGCATATATATTCATAAATATTGTATTGTTTGATTATTATTTTGAAACATCAATATGTAGGCAGCATAAAGACATTTGGTCAAGGTGGATTCAACTTGAGTTTATTCAACAGTCGCAGTGATTTATAAAATACCCCAAAGTACACCTCAGTAAAAGCAAAACTATTGATTTGAAATATTACTTTGGTAAAAGTGAAATCCATTCAAATAGTACTTCGGTAAAACTCCTAAAGTATCTGATGGTGAATGTATGTAAGTACTAAAAGTAATTTTCTGACATAAAATTTACTTAAGGCTCAAAAGTGCAAGTAAAAAAAAACATATATTTACATTAATCTGTGTGTTGACCGATTATTTGATCCAATATTCAGCATTTTTCTGATTATCAGAATAAGTGTCTAAAAAACTGTTATGCCAAATAAAATGTTATAAAATGAAAGTATAAATCTGCTTTACTTTGGCAAGGTAACTTTGCTAAAGACTCAAATAAATATAGTGGAGTGAAAGTACAATATTTCCCCTCAAAATATAGCGGTGTAAATAAGTATAAAGTAGCAGTACCTTTAAAATTGTAATGAGCAGATGTGCTTAGCTATGTTCCGTCATTGTATAACAGTGTTGATTTATCGGTTTACTATTTTCTCGACTAATTAATTAGTTCTTTGGTCTGTAAAATGTAAGAAAATGATGCAAAATGTTGATCAGTGGTTCACAAAGCCCAGGATGAGGTCCTCAAAATTTTTGCCTGTGACTCGGAGATATTCACTTCACTGTCATAGAAAAGTAAAGAGAACAGAAAATATTCCAATTTAAGAAGCTGAAAGCTGAGAAATTTGACTCTTTTTTTTTCCTTTATAAAATGACTCAGATCATTCAGTTATCAGATAATTTGGTGGTTAATTCAAATATGCACTATGTAAGTATTTGCCTCCTGTCCTATTCATACTCAAAACAAACAGGGGGCTGTATACCACAGGTTAACAGCTAACTGCTGCCAACTGTAGCTCCCATCAGCTAGTTAGCTCAGTCTGGAGGTTTGAACTGGGACCTTAGGGTCGTGCAGATGCTGTACACCAGAGCTGCAGTGTAAACAAAAGCTGCTTAATAAGAGTCACAGTTTATTTTTGAGTTTCCAAGCCGGATAGATCGGGAGGAGCTGCTGTGAAGAAACCACAGGACAAACACTGAACACTTCTCCACTGGGGCCCAGTGCATGACATGTCACACCTCAGTGAGAAGACTTACTGCTGCCTTACATAACCCACAGGGACACCGTCATCACCGACCATATGTCTCAGAGACCAGGCACTCTCTGTGCTTATGGCGTGGTGTCACAGATATTTATTGGTGTGGACAATGACGCTGGTACCTCATTCATAAACCGAGTCTTATCCACATAATAAAAATGGCAGAGGCCTTGTTGGGTAGACCTATGAATTATGTGCTCCTGTTTGGAAAAGTCTAGTCTTTTTGTTTCTGTCTCCACAGCAACGCTCTCCTGAGGCTGACCAAGGACAGGTGCTTCAGACAGGACGTGATGGTTTCGTCTTTTATGCGGGGATCAATAACGTAATATCCACAACCTACACCTGATGGGTGAGGTGTTTGGTGTTGGAGGAATAATAATGGAGATGATGTCATGTTGTCTCTGCACTAGCTGGTTCATCACTGTCTGTTATTATCTGCCTTTATCAGAAACGTATACATGTCTGTCTGGCTTTCTCCAGGACTTTCCTTATTGAATCAACACTCTACTGGCCTGTGAGCGTGTTATTACCCATGATAAACATGATGATTAATGCTCAGGCTGTAAAAATCAGAGAAATCCTACTGCATGATGTTTTTGGGAGTTTTAAGGGTCATCCTGGAGGGGTCTGGGAACCTGACCATCAGTGATCTGATGTTACATCGAACAGCCATTTGCAACATATATATGTAATACTTTATCATATCTATTTTTAATCAAATACCTAATTTCAATTTTGTGACTGATTATACTACATAAACAAAGTGATCTTAAAGGACAACACAATTTCATACTGTTTTTATTGTTTTTTTTTTTTTAAATATTTGGCGGACCCTGCCACCTTTTTAACTTTCAAACAGTGTTCTGAAGCTCTACTTTTCCACTGAGAACTGCTTTTTTATTAACTTATGGAAAAAAAAAATATTTCTGAGTTTGTATTATTACCTCATTAACATTGTAAATATTAAAATTTTGAGTTTGAATTTCTCCTCCAAATCTACACAGTGCTCATTTAATTGGCAGCGATCCCTCTGCCTAATTGAAAAAATTCAGAGCATGAATATATTAATATTTGTCATTTCTAAACTTGAACTGCTGGACACAAGATGTCTGCTATTACACTGAAAAGTTTTTATCTTGGCTTAAGTGCCGTGGAGGTTTTAAGTCCCACATCACACTTGTGTAAGTTTGCAGTTTGGACCTTGACTGCCTCTAAAGTCACGGTGATTTCACAAGATCACACTGTTGAATACACATGTTAAACTTTCCCCCCTTCAGCAGATGGATGTGAAAACAGCCTCCTAGTGTCAAACTCAGTACACACACCAATCTGCACAGTGAAGCTCAAACGTCAAAGAGAAGCAAAACAAGTCGCTTCAAAAAAAGGTGCAGATTAGTTGAATTGGACTTATCTGGAAGTATTTTAGAAGTATTTTAGCATTTTTTTAAAAGGCACTGCAAAAGAATCATTTGAAGATCCTCTCAGAAGATTTTACATAAAGCCTTGTGAAGTTGGAATGAACGGCGAACAACTTTGGCAGCTTACCGGTTCAAAACATCCAGCCCTCAGGGATCAGAGGCAATTAGCAACAACATTGCAAGTATTGAATTTGAAACTTGATCTAAATAACAATGGTTACAACATATTGGATACAAAGACAAACTCCTTTCCCTCCTTCTCTTTTTAAAAGCTGTCAAAGGTGTTAAGATGTTCAGTTTGGGGTGTCTATAGTTTTCTGTAGCAGCAGCCTCATAAAACCCTCAGAGAGTTTAACAATAATCCTAAAACCTAAACGCTCCTGATCAGACAAAACACAGCCTGTGTGTGTCTGCGGCTCCATAAGAGACATCCTCCATGTTTATCTGGGTCAGGGGGCCAAAACCAGGAAGCTGTAACTGCAGAATGATCTGCGATTAATGGAGATGAGTCTGATAGCCGATGACTGCCTAGGGATTATCTCAGAGCAGGGATGAGTAGTAACAGAGTGGCAGCACTGGCTAGTATAAACTTTCTCTGGCCTCTGATGAGCCCTCTCACTTCACACAACCCCATGTTCTCTATATATCTTTAGTAGCAATATGGTGAATAATGTTGTATATAAATATATATATGTGTATATACGTGTGTGTTTGACATATTACAGCTGTGTGTGCTTTTATAATAAAACGTAATTAAATTGTATGCCACAGACATATTTAACTCACTGCAATCACTATATGAAATGCAGAAAAAATACTCCAGAAGGATGTGGAAGAAATGTGAAAAACGGATTAACACACACATAAAGAGTGAGAGGCAGGAGCAGACCTGGCAGCTCTTTATCTCCCTCTGCAGGATACCAGCCCTGAAATAATCCAGCTTTCGTTTTCAGAGCAGCAGCTTAATCTGTCTTTACCACTCCCTGCTCTGTTGTACCTGTCGAAGGGAACGATGACATTTGTATTAAATTAAGAAACAGACGTGCATCTTTGGTAGTTTTTAAAAATGTTCGGTATATTTCTTTTTGGCAATCAAAAAGATGAAAACAGCCACGTTGTTCTTATGTTCCATCTGACAAAACTGTGACACAACAAGGAGAGCTGGGTGTAGAGAAGGCACACAAACTACAGTATGTCCCCAGATGAAAATCAATAGCTGTTCATCTGTATATTTGCTCATTTCGGGCACTGTGATGTGACAGCACATCCAGGAGAAGCAATGAGTTTTCACCCTCACACTAATGCACCCTTCCTGATAAAACCAAGGTGCATCAGATGACAGGGCAACATCAAACTTCTCCAGCTGTTGGTTAGCAATTTATGAAGGGTGGAGAAGAAATCTAATTGGCCAATAAAAGGCTATTAAAACCACAATAAACCCCACCTTCATGAAAACGAGAGAAAGGAACTACACAAGCAAATTAGCAACGTTGATACCAACCTCGTCGCCATCTCTCATGTGGACAAACAGCAGGGTTTCATAGACCAGTTTGACATTTTGGGAAACTGCTTAAGCGACTGATAGCACTCTATTATCAGTCTGTTAAATATAATGCTGCAGCTGGTTAGCTTAGCATACAGACTAGAAACCAGGGGAAATTAGCTAACTGGCCATGTCCAGAGGTAACAAAATTCTCCTGCAAGTATCTCACTGAAAGATCACTAATTATCATATCTGTTTAATTTCTACAAAGTTAAGTTAAAATAAACAAACAGTAAAGGACAAGTTTGCAGTGTTCATGTTTTAAAACTTCACTAAAATAGTAAGACCATCAAACAGTCCAACTGGCTAGCTGCATGGCTAACTGAGCTAACTAGCTAATGCCGCTACAACTGACAGCAGATAACGGTTACTTTAGTGAAATCCAACCCCCTATTTGTTGAGGCAGGACTCATCAGTCAGCCAGTATTTACATATTGCACCTTTAAGGTGAAAGTGGTAGGCTAGTGGTTTCCCACCGTCTACAGTCTTTATGCTGTGCTAAGCTAAGCATCTGATGGGTGTTGCCTTGTATTTAAAAGTTTGACATTAGAGTGGTATTGATCTTCTCACCCAAATCTTGGCAAGAAATCAAATTAACTTGTTTCCCAAAATGTCAGAATCTTCCTTTAAATAGCAGATTAACGTATTAGTGAACACCCATGTTAAAGTGAACATGAAAAAAAAATATATAGAATTCAGACCAAGTGAAATGAAAGGGTTGAAAAGAAATGTACAAACATGTTAAAAATGCACAGACTGCAACTTTAAAACAGTATAAATGGGTTGATTTTATACTGTATCAACAGACTCAAAAAGTAGTAAATATTTACATCCAGCAGCATCTTCACCTCTGTGTTCTTACACTATAATCATGTGTAAATGCTTCCTTCATGACCGAGGGGAAGCCTCTGGGCAAAGCTGCACGTTAACAACACATCACGTACAGTATAAAACATACACACTTGCCCTGGTAAATAGTCCATGGTCACAGGATTTTTATTTCGTACAAACCTCAAAAGTTCTCATTCAAGTCCGATAATACAGCACAGTAGTCAGTTTCTTACACTTAAAATCTCTTTAAGTTAGTAGTAGTGGTGAGGCATGTGGATGTTGTTTCGCTGTGGAAAATGTCTTTACATACAAAAAGACAACCATAGTAAAGAGTTAAAATACAATCAAAACACAACCAAACAGTACAGAGCCAATGAGAATGTCTGGATTGGAGAACAGCGAAGCCAATCACGGGTCGAGGTGCGACCAGCTGCTGGACGGGCCGTCTCCGCTCCGGACATGTGCCGGCAGAGGCCTGACCTTTGAAATGGAAGTGAAAGGGAGTGGAGGCAGGGGGGCTGCTGGGAACACAACCTGCTGACGAAACACGTCCTCCTTGTCCAGTTGGCTGGCACGGATGTAAACAACAGAGCGGCCGCCAGTCTGATTGCTGCGTCAGAGGCTGATTGTTCTGTAGCTCCACTTTATGTTCTCAATCGCACGTACAAACCTGCCTCACAGTCGCCAGAAGTCTTTTAGTCTTACTTCTCTCTTTTGTTTTTTTCCCCCCATCTCGGCTTGGATCAAGTGTCCTCTCCACATGTGTTCTACAATGTCTCTTTAGTTTTTGGGGTAGATTTTCTCGTAGAAGAAGTTTTGTGCCAGCAGGTAAAGCTCCCCATCCTTTTCTCTGACAGCATGTGCCCTGACAAACTGGAACTGCTCCAGTGCAAACTCATAGAACTCGTTCTCCATCTTCCAGATGGCCGACTGCTGCAGTTTGGCGATAGACTCTTTTGTGGGCGGCTTTTTCTCACTGGTCTTCCTCAGGTGGGATTTCTTCCCTGCGATGAAAGAAGAGGAGAATTAAAGAGGGCCGGGAACATGAACTCAGTGATTCAGCTTTTATATACACATGTGATCCATTATGTTAAATGTCAGTGAAGGCATTACTGCAGTTTTATTTTTGTAGCGGTAGTTTTTTATTTTTGTAGCAGTCATTCAGTTTTGTTACTGCCTTTAAAAAAATTAATTGGACCCATTAATAAGTTATTTAAAACGAGTTCCTCTTCTCATGTCACGACTCAGTATGAGCCTTAAACAGTAAATCATTCTAATAAGCAAGTTCTCCTCATATTAAGTGCAGGATCAGCAACATGTGTCTGTTGTTGTAAAAGGGGATTCTGACATGCAAAGTCTAACGTTTTAAAAATCACTCATTAGCACTGGGGGTTATTTTGCGAGACTGTATTTTGGCAGGCCTTGGTAACTTCCCTTAGTCTCGTCACCAGCATGAGGTTACATGACAACCAGCGGAGACACCAAGAAGTTACAGCAGCCTGGGAATAGTCCCAACACATAACTCCGTCCAAAACAAACAAATCAAATAAGATGTAACTTTAATTATGTTAATTACTGAGCATGGATATTTTTCCACGCGGGATTTCGTTTCCGTGTGAACGAAGCTTCTTGCTCATGACATATTCAAAGCAACAACCTCTCAACAACAAAGTGTGCTTACAATGTTTTTACGTAACAACAGAGCTACACAATCAGTGCGTTTACAGGAGAGATTCAATCCCAGGAAACATCTCTCTCACCACTTGAGTGACTGGTCTCACATGTCAATAGAGGGAAGATTGTAAAAGTAAAAATTGTAATAAACATGTTCCAAAGTATCCCCGGGTGACCCACCCAAGTAAAGTCTATGTGTGGGAAACACTTAAGTTTCCAAAGAGTTGGATATCTTTGAGCATCAAATCTGTGACTTTCAGGATCGTATGGATCATTGGCAACTTCAGGCATTAATATCTCTGGATTCTTGTGGGTTTTTAGCACAGTGGCTGTTTTCCCCTCTGTAGCCCTTATGCTAAGCTAAGCTAATGAGCTGCTCGCTGTAGCTTCATATTTTACAAACATGACAGCGGTATCAATTCTCACATTTAGCCATCAAAAACACTGCACGCAAGTACATTTTCCAAATCTTCAGAAATGACTATTGTGGAAACATGGCACAGCTCTCATCCCGCCTCTCTTGTTCTGCATTTCTCTTAAGGACAGTCTTTAATTTTGCTAATTTAAAGACAAAGACGTCTCTAAAAGCTCCTGCAAGACTGCCAGTCAGCAAAAACGTGACAGCAGAGACGGCAGTCAGTCTTCATTACCTGCATACCTGATTAGCTTGGGCACTTGGCTTTGTCTGCTGCTGAAAAATGATGAACATCATACTTTCATTTACATCGCTGTTTGATTTCATTCTTCTGTGCACTCCATTATTCATTCAGGCTGCACTCATTGTAACTAATCTGTAACTACATCGGCAGGAGGTATGAGTGCATATTGATCACGAATGAATTCTCATGGGAACACTTCAAACAGCTAATATGCATCCACGGCGCGCACACACACACACACACACACACACACACACACACACACACACACACACACACACACACACACACACACACACACACACACACACACACACACACACACACACACACACAGGAGCATTTCAATGTGACTGAGCCATAAAGTTGATTTTCAGTGGCGAGGAAACAAAGGTAACAGCAAACGGTACCTGTCTTGTACAGCTCAGTGGCTCCTTTGAAGAAGCGTGGCAGCGCGGCCTCCAACATCATGACAAAGTCCTCCAGCTCCTCCGTTACTCCGACCAGCATGTACTCATTCACCAGGTTGTATTTTGCCTGCTCCAGAGCCCACTGGCTGCCCACGTTCCTGCACACGCACATAACGGTAGAATGCATGTGGTTAGGTTTTCTAGTATCCTGCAAAAACGGTGTCAGTTCTGCAGGATCCAAAACAATCACAACATCTGCAAATAGCAGAAATGGAGAGGAGGAAGACTGTGATGAAAGAGAAACAGAAGAGAGCTGAAGGGTACAAAAAAAAAAAAAAAAGGTGACAGGAAAAATGATGACGTGAGATATGAACAGAGTACGGACGAGAAAGCCAAGACGAGACGGGAACAAAAATGAAGACAGTGGCAGATGTCATCTTCAGGAAATTAGATGATAACAGAGGAAGTAAATTGTTTAAACCTATAAAGTAACTTTTTGGCAAAGCCTCCTTAAACAATGCATTAGAGGATTGGCAGCACCTTCACCTTTTTGTCTGCGGTATTTACTCAATGTTTCCAAGGTGCTCTCCACTATAATATACTGCTGGTGCACCACAGCAAACTTAATCCTGGAGGACCCTCAGTCTGTAACCTGGATCAGGAGGGTGGCTGGTTAAAAGATGGAGGGCAGAGTCAAGGAGAGACTGAGGAGGGACGAGTGAGGACAGAGGGGGAGAGAGATTGATACAGATCATCATGTAGAGAGACCAGATCAAGGCTGAGGGAGCTATCAGAGACCTTGAGAGCGGCGGTGTAGCAGAGCAGGGCTGTGAGGTTTAATGTGGCGCATTATGAAACAAAACCGCATCGCTCCTGAGATGAGGACAGGATGATGCTGTCGATATTCTGTTTACGTTATTTTCTGACAAATCCCGTTGAAAAGCCCCAAAACAAACAAAGCGGCAGCCTGCCTCTCAATACTAAACCCCCCGGCCCAATCAACTTTAAGACGTTAGTCCTAACAAAACATCACAGAGATAAAGCTGCGCTTCCAGTAATGGCCAAAAAGGATTCTTAAACAGCTGGGCACTGTAGTTTTTACCAAACATGACTAAAACAGAAGTAAGAAGCGCATTTGTAGGGGACTATTTTTAGCTGCGGATTAACACACATTTGGCGAAGTAGTGAGTTTTTGATGCACCAGAATCGTTTGTGTAGGATCGAATTAAATAAACCACAGCATCCACATTCATTATGATGAGGGAACAGTCTCTTGGGCTATGTTCAGACTGCCGACCCAATTCTGTTTTTTTTGACATACCTACATTGTATCCCAGTTGATTTTAAGATGTCTGGACAGCAATAAAAACATTTTTTGCAAATTAGGTCAAAACTCCATTAGGAGGTGATTTGAAATGCGATTCAAATCAGTTTTCTACAGCATCTTAGTCTAGACTCTCATATCGGATTTCAAAGTGGTTTTTTTTGTAGGCTCGCAGTGTCACACACAACAGCAATGTCAGATCCAGATAGACGGCAGTACAGCAGGTCGGCTGAGCAGCACCCAGGCTGCGAGTAGCAGAGCAGTATGGAAGACAACACAGAGAACAACAGTCTGTGGAGTCACACTGAAAAAAAAACCTGACAGTGTGTTTGTTAGGAGAGCGGGATGATTGATCATGCTTCAGAGTTGGAAAACTGCGTCACCAGCGTACACAGTTACTGACTACTGACGCCTACATCGTTACCATAGCAACCCGTCCAGATATGTTGGTGATGTCTGGGAACAGAACATCCGATCTGATCACTTGCAAATAATTGTGCGAACACTCCGCATTTCGGATCTGATTTGAGATATAAATCCGACTCGCCTGCTGTCTGAACACGGCCTTAATCGCACCGGCTTAAATCACATCGGCTTGGCTCACTGATTTATTTTAGGCTGGTTTTTTTTTGGACAACAATGGCACCTCTATAGCGCAGAGGAATAAGATTAATCAGTGTTGAACAAAAAAGATTGCGCAGAGGCCTGGGGTAAGCAAAATAGCCCTGTATATCAGGCTCAGGCTATACAGACAACAATTATCAGTGGGATCAATTCATTGTATGTTTGGGCCTTTTCATGAGATATGCTGACGATAAGAAAAATCCAGATTATCACCGCCCTTATGAACAAACACACCGAAAGGTCAAAACATTACTAAAGAAGAGCTAAATCAAGCCTTCCTCCTCTCATTTCAGATCAGCGCAAGAAATCATTATTTGAGACTCAGTGTGGTCTGAACAGGAGACAGTGTCAGGTGTTTGAATACCTACCAGCACTCAGAGTAATGACCACAGAAAAAGGGAATCTGGAGCCAGAGCTTCTCAGGGGCACAGTCTGAGCCGCCGGCTGATACACATTCATCAAACGTCTGCAAACCCAAACACAGAGCGTGAGCAGTTCCGATGAAAACAAAAATGATTACATTATCATGGATTTCAGTCTGTCTTAAAACAATAGTCAGGTGCCCACTGAAACAGGTTTCGCCTAATGCAATCATTCCTCCGGGTCATTAATCTTCAAGCGCCTCTAGCAGCCTGAAAAGAGATGAGGGACAAAAATCCAGCCCTCGTTTCCCTCGACAGTGTGTTCAGACATCTTCCAAAGTTTTTTGGGGGGATTTTTTTGTGTTCCACCACTACAGCTCATGAAGACACTACCGTCCAGGGACACACAAAGTATAAAAAAAATGCTGTAACTTTGGAAGATATTTGATTTGACTGACCGACTGAAGCCTCATATTAAAAGGATCCCCATCTACTTCAGCTGTTTAGCAGGATGTTGCAATGCTGTTTTGCTGTGAAGCTCCAGAAATGTCAATGTTCATTTTTGGGTGAACTTATTCTTTAATTTAGGATTAAGCTAATTAAGATTTTGTCCATCACTTCCATTTAAAGTGCATTAAGAAGGGACCATTGAACAGTCAGTGTGAAAAGAAGTGATTGTGCTCACAGAGACCCCTAATTACTGTTTTAAGACAGACTTAATACATTGTGAACTTATCATCTATACAAAAATAATGGACATTAACCTTCTTGTCTCCTTGTTTCCTGCGTCTCAAGCCGGGCCGGTAGTCGTCCCCGAAACGCAAGAAGTAATAATAGGACACCAGCCTTTCAATGGGGTCGCGGATCACATTTATGTAGATAGGCTTCCTCTTCACCCCAAACCTAAGAGACATGACAGTCATTGAATTTGAATTTCAAATAAAGCTGAATAATCTCAGTCATACACCTCCTTTGCTGAAACATACTGAATTTCAGCAGCGTTACTTTGTGCTACAGTCACTCCATCACGCTACGCTGTGAATGTGAGAAGCTTTCTGACCACAAGGGGGAGTCACCTGCACAAAGCCGCAGCAGGGTGAATAAGCTGTGAAGTCACAGTGTTGTCATTAGGACACAATTGCAATACGGCATATTTACTTGGTGAAGTCGAGGAAGGAGACGTGTCCGTGGTAGAAAGCCGGCTTCATTTCCCTCCACTCGGTCACATTCTTTACAAACCGCACCTGAAACGAACAGCGATGGCAGTCATTACAAAAAAATTAATCACTTCTTAGTGAACACAGGAACAGGCCTCTACATTCCACGAGTCATTATAGTGAAGTCATGTTAAACTTGTTCTCAGCCGTCGCTCTCACCTGGTCCTGTATGGACATGACCGGGTTGTTCTTGGTGGTGTTGATGTGCAGGACGTGGTAGTGGTTCTTCCCGCACAGGTCGTAGGCGATGTTGGTGAAGGAGGTGCTGGCCGTCTTGGGCACGCGGTTGTAGATGATGACGATGTCGTCTTCGTTGTCGGACGACGACGAAGCCGACGAGTCCCGTTCCCGCAGACCGTCCTGCGTGTGCCGCTGCTCGATCTCTCGTACCTCGTGTCTGGCGATGGCTCGCTCTGGGGTGGGGGACGACAGGAAGTTAGAGACAGGTGAGTTCAGGACATGAGCGTGGATCCGGTGCTGGTTTAAGACTGCAGAATGGGAATGTGAACAAAACTGTCCTTCAGCGAGTTCATTATACAAACTCCAACAAGCTCCAGGGGTGCTGCTCTGGAACCTGACCTCTAACCGCTCCGTAGGCAGAATACGTGAGGAGAAAACTTTGAATAAAAACGGCTAAAAAGTATATACAACATATGCATAAATAAAAGGCAGGAAGAGGGAAGACACAAGTTAAACCCTTGGTTTTACACTTCCAAATCTTTGCTTACACACTGGTCCTTGTGACATGTTTCACATGTCTCCTAACTTCGCTCAAACAGCACTCAGATTCTGCATATTTGTCATCTCTGCATCAAATTTAGACACAAATTTAAAGCTGATCCATTTAATAAGAACTACTCCCTAAAGACATGATTTTGTCCTTGTCAGACGTACCGCTGCCGAGTGTCACACTTAACCGTGACTTCATTAAAAATGGATTTCAATTTCATTTGAACACCGTCTCTTTTGGAGAGCAGATAGCGAAAACTCCTTTCTCGCTTCACACCACAGATCAAGAATAATGTCAAACGGGAATATTAGTTAATCAGTTTTGAGAGCAGCCTATTTCACGCTGCGGTACCACCCCTCTTGTTCACTAATCAGATTCCACTCTAATATCAGTACCTTTACTTATTTAACCACATCGTGTCTGTGTGCACTCGTTTCAGATCAAATAAATGTACCGCCATGTGGTTAAGTACATCTTCGTGTGCTTCAGACAGACCCCCAGTAAGTGCGAAAGGATTTATTCGACCTAGTTTGCTCTTTATCCCAGAAAAGCATCATGTATCGACGGTGAGGGGGTGAAGAGCATGAGGTGACAGGCTAAGGGGTCAGAGGTCGGTAGTTAGACGGTAAGGCTACAGTCACTTGATCGCTAACTGGACGTTTACAGGACGTCAATAAACTATAAATAAGGAGGGCAGAGGTTGCAGAGGGGGGTATCTCAATCCAAACACTGCATGAAGCGGCAGAAAAGCCAGACCTCGGTGCCTCTGTGTGAATAGATCCAACACAAAGACGCCCGGGCCTTTGTTGCCCTCTGGCTTTTCTTCGTCTGAATTCACCTCAGATTGACTGGTGTTGACAATGGCTCCGAGTGCTCTGCAGGAAGGACGGAGCGAGAGGAAGAAGGGTGTTTGTGTGTGAGCAGGGGGGAGGCAGCACAACACTGGACCACCTAATACCCGTGGGAGCACTCGGTGGAGCCAGCGGGCTCCTAAAGCCCTGCCTAAAGCCCCGCCTGGCTGCTGGGACACTGTTGCGGCCAGGCCCGGACTGGCCCGGCTTGAGAGGCTGGCATCTGGCACCGGAGGCCAATTAAGATGTCACCTGTGAATCCGCCGCCCTCTCCTTTATCTGCGCGAACACACGTGGGCACAACACACACACACACAAATACTTTCACTGCCCCCTCTCTTACACCCTCCTGAGCAGCTGTTAATGTTCCACTCATCAAAGCCGGATCTGGTTACGGAGCCGAACCGCTTCTGCGCGCTCGCAACTGCTGCTCCGGGCTGATGGGGTGGAGACGTGCCAGGTGCCTGTAATGGCTGCAGGCTGTCAGCATGCGCAACAACTGTAATGGAGACATTCGTTCACGCGTCCATCCAAAGCATGCATTAGCCAACAACAACAGCAATAACAGTTGCTGTGTTGGAACTTGATCGCCGGGGCTCAAATGTCCTTTTAGGATTATTTTTATGGCGGCGTGCAGTGACGGCAGACCGAGAGAGAGAGAGAGAACGTGACATTCAAAAAATAGTCAAGAGTGTGCCCCCGTGACAATGCAAGTCATGAACATGAGTCGCCTCTAGTCTGACGCGTCGCACCAGGTGTTTGGAAGAATTTACAGATTACTTTAGAGTCTGAAAGGCCCTGAAAACATTTTCAGCGTCTTACAGAGTGATGAGGTCTTACAGGAGCACAAATAGCTTTCCTTCTTCGGACTTAGAACGGTTGTGTGTGTTTCATTTCTGTTTTTTTGTTTGTTTTTATCTGTGGTACTCTTGCTGCTTTCAGTTGGGAGAGGGTGACGTCATGTAGCTCCCCTGAAGTTTGTAATACCTGAACTGCTCTATGTCAAATATTGATACATTTCGATTCTGATTATTTCACGTTTCAATGCTCATTTTTTTGCGGTAAAAAGACAAAAGGTGTGCTGCAAGTAGCCCCACCTCCAAGTAAATTAACTTAACTGTTGTTCTTAACACACAGCACAAGAGCCTTGCTATATTCATACGTACATTTTATTCTTCAATGATGTGTCAATTTTCATGATGTTATCACCCGACTCTGCAGTTGCTTTCTAGCATCTTTCAGCTAACTGCTTTAGTTTTCCGGCCTGAAACTTTTAATGCTCTCTGACTTAAAGATTGTAAATGTCAATGCAGAACATTATGAAAATCCCATGTTTACACGGGCTTTAATTTAACATGTGCTAATCCCTCACTTTCCTCTAGCGGTGTGCCCCGGTTTTGAAAGATTCGCCTCCAAGATTTCACCCTCACAGTACAGTACAGTGAATTCAATTCTACTTTCCACTGCAGTGAGCAAGACAATAAAAAAAACAACAGCAACATGTCTTTTTTTCCCCTCAGAGACAGTGTCCCTGTTACCCGGGATAATCTGCAGACCTCGCTGTCAACGGTTTTCACAGGAATTACTTTCCACTGAAGAGACACAATGGAAACTGTTGACAGTGAAGTCTGTGGATAATCCACGGAGATGCGGACATTGTTTCTAAAAGAGATCTGGCTGTAGAGTAATTCGATTATATTCTTTTAACGCTGCAAGCCCCACGAATTCAATTCCTTACATCTCTGTTGTGCTCGCTGAACGCTCGAGGCTAGATATCGCATACACATGATGAACAACTTAGAAAAAGGCTACAGACGTGTGACAAAGTGAACGATAAACCAACAGAAAGCGCTCTGGGTGTCGGGCCACCTTGCAGAGCAGACTCAATGCACCCTGGCACTGATTCGATTAGTCTGTAAAACTGATTAGAGGAATGAACGCCATTCCTCCAAAAGATATTGAAGTGAAGTGTTTTTCCTTAATGTGATTAACTGGGTTGAGATCTGGTGACTGTGAAAGCCATAGCACCCATCAAACCCACACCACGTTCACAAGGTGGCCATTTTAAAGATTTGAAGACACGGTAAAGATTTTTTTTCAGATTTCCTACATTGATACGCCTTCCAACCTGGAACGCAGCAGTATATCACCTCAGTTTCCCACCCCGACGTCAGAAGAAAATGGCCGCCACGTGACTAGGGTCTTTTCAGTGAGCCCTCTACCTTCAGATGCCTTGTTTGTCTCACTTCTCACTCATGTAGGTTCGCCTTTAATCTGTCACTGGTCTGTTGCTACGTGGCTAGATACCATTAGAGGCAAGTGAGAACATTTTTGTTCTTATTGTTCTTGTCCATATTTCCAACTGCTGCCATCTCCATGGCCATGACGGGAGAACACGCATCATCATGTAAGCCCCTTTTTTTTTTTTTTGCTTTGCTGTGGCATGAACACACACACACATTCAAAGCTTTCTGTGTAGCTCGAGCTTGCAGGGAAGGCTGCCAGTTCCTCGGCTATTTTTTTTTTTTTTTTCTTCCAGAGGAGGTGAAGGAGAGTGAGAAAAGACTGGGGGCTACTGTGTCCCCAACTACAACGTCCTGAACTATGCAAAGGGGCCCAGAAACCACTTGTTAAAGACATGGTGTTTTGTGGCAAATTTCCAACAACCAACAAGGAGGCGAAGCGGGCACGGACAGGGCTTCTTAGGCTTTGTAGTAGACGCCCTATTCATTGCGAGCCTGAATACGCTTGGCACAAACCCTCCATATCAGAGGGCGCCACACACACACACACAAATTTAAGCTTAGCGCTCCCTTCTGAGGTCATTTAATTAGAGAACAAAAGCCTGAATTACTATGGCCACACAGCGGGCCTGCTTTCATTCCACATTTCCGTCAGTTTCCTCCCCTCGAGCCGTCTCTGTGCATTAAAAGCTAATTATGAACCGTGAAGCCAACACGGGTCTTAAACATTGTGACAACTACAAGCCTATTACTCCGAGTTTCATTCAAAGTGAGAGACAGGAGGAAGACGGAGCGCTGGTGGTTGAACATATTTACTGAAGCAATTTCGCGGCTGATTAGACGCAAGCGTTCGAAATCATCACTCATATTTCGCCGCCAGATCTGCAAAATGTGACGGGCCGTCGTGTATTATTGCCACCGCGTCAGATCTGATGGGATAATAAAAGTGGAGGAGAGAAGATGATCCTTTCTCCAAGCGGCTCGTAAATCCATCATCGCGCCCGATCCCGGCCAGTCAGAGCTCTCTCTCTCCCTCTGTCTGCCTCCCCGGAGAGGGTTAGGCCCTCGAACCGAAGCCTTGGGCTAGGTGGGTAATAGAGATTGGCTATCAGCGGCGGACTGAGGTGTACGGCTTGTATGGTTCTGCTTGGATGCAAGTGGATTGCAAAATCAATGAAGGATGACAGGGAGGAGATCTAGGTTGCCGCTGTATAAAAATCGAGTTAGTCGGCTGCTGCTGGTGCCGTCTCTACCTCCACCCTCTACATAGACTTGGATGCACGCTGCTGTTTTGCTGTGCCAGGTTTAGAGGGGACAGTTATGTCACCACTGCAGCACTCGCAAACATTTGAATACACAGCGCACTTTCCGAATTTCCTAATTATTCTAATTCAGTCTTCAAATCCTTTTAGCGGAGAGTGGATTATCAGTGGGAACAGAAGCTGATGGGGAGATTGGGGCGCGAGCGAACATTGCCGGAACATGCATTACCATTGTTATTCAAGTTATGACAAGGAAGATGAAGCATGGTGTCAGAGGAATCTGTGTTGTGCAGCTTTTCAAAGCCGCTGGCAGCTGCAGAGGACTGGTAAAAAAAAAAAAGAGAAAAAAAAGACAGGAAAAAAAAAAGAGAGACGGATAAACGAGAGCGCTTTCATTAAGAGAACGTGAAGGTGTTCTGTGCATTCAAAAACGCCTTCAGAGCTTTCAAATGAGCTCAGTGTGACGGCAGGAACAGAGACAAACACAACCACGCACACAGAGACGGAACACTCCTTTTAAACTTTAAACTAGACGCCAGTACTTTCGTGCTGCACGCAGTTTTTCACAGATTTACCCATTAGCACTTGTTTTGGGCAAAGATAAGACGGAAACACATTTGAGTCAAAGTGCAATTGTTTCGGTGGGCTTTTTCAGAAGGGGGGTGGGGGGCAGGTTGCCGAAGCTGAGGCGTTTTTTCCCCCCACTGGCTTTGGCACACAAGTGCGACATTGACGCTCGATGAAGGGTCTCATTCACTGCTCTGTCCTCCACAGTACAGCTGGGGGAGTTGAGGCAGAGCGATGAAGAGGCAAGGACAAGGACCGGGTTAGATGGAGACCGAACAAATTCAGGGTCAGACAATTGATTGACAATTGACAAACCACTACAGCTTCTAACAGCCAGGGCAGGACCGGAGCATCCTGTTAGGGGGCCTGGGGTAACAGTTTGCTGGTGGGCTCCTGTTGATCCTCCACCCCTGGTCATCTGTGCAATGTGCACACATCGCGCTGCCTCAGGTCTCCATCAAGTACAGGGCACACAGCCGACTATACATGAGACCCCGAGACAAACCAGTACAATGCTGAATATCACCTCACCACATGTGTCTCAGTTAGCTCTAACCAATATTTGTTATGTTGTCAGTGGCTCTCATGATTATAAAAAAAGTGTTGCTTGTAGTAACAAACCCACAGAATTGGCACCTGAAGGATTAATGGATCACAACTTTGAGGGTTTTGGTTCACTTTCATGAGCACTTGAAAAAACCCAATGTTCACTGGGGTTGGGTGATGGGAATATGCTGATTAAAAAAAAAAAAAACATCTTGATGGACGATAACATTGTTATCTGCCGTAAACTGCCGTTTCCCACTGTCAGTCTGACAGCAACTTCACCCAGAAGAGAAAACATTCTCTGGTCTTTTCATCTTCGATCCACAAGTTTATAACTTAGCTTTGTTCAGCCTCCGGACTTTGAAACAACGGTAGCTGGCTGGCTATATTGCGGAAGCAAAGCTATGAAAACACAAATAACAATGGCACACTAACAGAAAAGAAACACTGCTGCTGCAAGTGTAACCGAGCATCTTGGGTACATTTTTTTAAAAAATGGACATGGGACTGTAGGTTGCTTTTTGGCGAGAGTTTCACTGTAAATCACGAGGGCTCAGCTGGAGCTACTGCACACTACCTGCCTCACCTTTTGACAACAGACAGAATTGGTGACTAACTTTTAAGTAGCTAATGGGAGAGTTAAAGTCGAGCATAAATTTACCAGGTGGTAAGAAACATGATGTTAATGTCGCTGTCTGTCTGCTGGATGCGTAAAAAAGCAGCTGTTTGCCAACACTTGCTACACACTAACATATCCATGATGTGTTTCCGACTTGCTCTGTTGCTCCAAGTGGTCAAATAAGCAATAAATATCATATACTTAATATTATACATAACATTTTATTCAGGAATATGCACAATTGAGCACAATGTAAGCCTAGATACATTTCTTTAGGGTAGGTTTTAACAGGGGGACATCTCCAAAGACAGAGTGACAAGATTAGCCAAAATTTGCAGGACCAGCTGTACTTTATATTATACTCAGTGGAGAGAATTCCATTTAAGCCAATTACTCAATCCAGCTGACATGCAGTCCTTGTGGGTCTCAGGCACTGAGGCAGTTTGCCTGCTTTGACTTGTTGGCAGTCCAGAGAGTTGAATGACAGCAGTGCATGGTAGCATATAAAAATGTCAACACAAAGATCTGGGGGGTCTATTTGTTCCATCCTCTACATTTACCACAAAAAAAAGGAGGAAATCTGATTGATCTGATTGGAAATGCTAGAAATGAGACTAAACAATGCATCAAAGTCAGTCCGCGCCGAGCAGGCTCTGCTTATAAAATTCAAATCAACAGATGCACCCACTGACGGGAAGTAGTGAAAATAAAATGCCTGGCTACATCGCAGATTCTCGTAAATAAAGACGTTTCACAGTGACGTGACATTTCCTGTCTCGGCGCTGCTGCTTTGTGAGGCTCCATAAATGCAAGCGGTGGAGTTTTTCATTGTTATGACTTTCACGGCAGTTCTGCTTTTACTGGATGGTGCAGCGGGGGGCGGGGGGGACGGAAATATGAGGAAAATACAGCGAGGGAGACGCGCCGTTAAGGTCACGGGCTGGATTTCTGACCCATGGGGGCAGGTGCATGAGCTGGGTGCTCCGTCCTCTGGAAAGATGCTGCCGCTGAGTTTAATCAGCACAAACAATCCACGTAAAGGTCATGTGTCCTGCCAAGAAATGACTTTTTCTTCCTCCCTGACGAAGCAGCGCTTTGAAAACAAGCGTGTTTTTGTCGGAGGGTGCCAACAAAGCATTCCTCAGACATGGAGAAGAGACAAACGTGCCCTTGTCTGCGCTGATGGACAACAGCGTGTAGACAGTTTAAAGTGGTTAAGTGGTATGGGGCAAGGGTCTCGAGACCATAATTACTCTACTGGGCGTCAGCGAGGACGAGGACGTTACCGCCAGAAGCTGAAGAAATTGCCTTTTTTTTTTTTTTTTTTGGGGAGCAGTCTCAGAAAGCTCGGGCCTCAGCTGAAGATGGGGTGTTGTTCTGCTCTGTGGAGGTCATGAACTATTGATGGAAAACAAGCTGTTCCACTAAACACCAGGGTACACTAAACAAGCTCCGGCCACATGTGGCCACACTTATAATTCCTAGTCTAAATGCAAGCCGTGTATCTACACTAACGATAACAATCCGGTATAGACGGAGATGATTATCGCTATGGTCCAACCTGTCACTCTCTCCCCTAATATGTCTTTTCGTGCGATCGAAGCCTGTAGTGCCGTCTGACGCGGTGAGCCAATAATGTCTGGGAAAACAGAACGGGTAGCGGGGGGGGCCACGTGTCGTCCGCCTCGTCAGACAGTCAGATGAGATTACGGAGCAATTTACACAGATGGCAGATCCCATCATTTCCCCGTCTTGTAAAGTAAAGGCAGGTCTGACAGGTTTGTTGGGGGGGGGCGGGTGAGTTGATTGGAGCGGGTCTCATCTTGGCACAGATTGTCTATGACTAAGCACTGGGAATTAGCCAATGCTTTCAGGAGGCATTTGTGCATCAGAGGATGGAGAAAATGTCTGGTCAAGAGAGAGGCCGTTCAAGTGTTTGTTAGCGGAAAAAAGAAAACCTCAGCAGGAACGTCTCCGTCTCTGCCTCGCGAACACAGCAGTCAAACACGTGAGAGCGTAAAGTGAGAGGAACTGGAAATGCACAAATTACAGTAGCTGAAGGCATACAGATTCACACTGGTGTACAACTGTCGGCTTCGCTCAGGGCCCTCACATCCTAATATAACAACAAACACTGTTTGCGTAACAGCGCAGATCTGGTTGCAAGCTACAACCCAGATATCTGATGTTCCCACTGCCTCTCTGCCTCTGCCCTGTAACAGATAATTAATAATTCATATATCGGAGTCCGGGGAAAACTCCACACTCTATTAGAGAGAGCAGACGACAGCTATTCATAGGTTTTAATGATGAGTGGGAGGGACAGGTGAACGCCACAGAGAATCTGTCCCACACAGAGATGTGCTGCGCCGCTGAACGGAACATCTCCGCAACGAGCCCGGTTCAACTTGTTATCACTTCATCTCTGTGCCTTTCATGTCTCTGGTTCGCCGCTTCTCCTCTTTCATCTCATTATATTTAGCGTCTGCGGGCCATCCATCCAGCGAGGAGGCTGTGCCGTGGTCGTCGGCAGAGGATCGCCGTGGTACAAGGAAGAGGCCGCACGTTCACGTCTAGATAAGGATTCCGAGGCTCCGACTCAGGATTTTGGCTGATATTGAGTTCGGATTTATCTAAGTGGTGTCCATGAGCTTCCTGGGGGAAGTCAGTGAGGTCAATTGGTAAAAAAAAAAAATTCTGGGTGATGCTACCAGTGCTTGGTGGAGCTAGCATAAATAAATTATCATAATTAGCGACGCACCGGCGGCACTGCGAAGGCTGCGGAATCGTTAGCTAAGTGGGTTAAGCAATAATAACACTAATAATAATAATGTTATTCGTGTTCACTCATCCAAGTCCTCAACCTAAATCTTAATTAATAAATTATATGCCATATTAACCACTCTAGCAAGGAGGATTAGCATACTGATACAATGGAAAATGTCGGTTCAGGCCGCGCCCATAACTTGTGTAATACATCATCGCGGGGGCTCGGAGTGAGCTGGACGAAGAGTTGAGTTTCCAGAAGGAGCTGTGCAAAATCTGATGCACTGCCTCGTGTGATGTCACTTTAGACAGCCTCAGATGAGGTTAAAGACCACAAGTTTGTAAATGACAAAGAATAATAAGGAGAAACTAGTGAGCTTAACACACGTCTGAGGCCCGCTTCTCATCTCTGCTTGAGGACAGTCGCTCAAAGCTTCTTATTTAACACACTTAGGCTGGGAACCTGACCAATCTGTCACGCTTATGTTTTATTTGCTCTGGCGGATGAGTCATGGCCACCCTCCCGTTTGCACAGATTTCCATGAGACTTGGTTCGTGATGGGCCGATCAGAACTGTTTATTTGAAATAAGTGAGGTGGGAGCGCTGGTCAGTCGAGTCGTGTCCGGACTGCAAGTCCGTCCAGGCGCACGAAACCTGTGACTATAATATCAACATGAATATGCATCAAGAATCATGTTACCGCATCATCTTTTCTTTGTGCTGAAAATGTTTTCAGAGACACACTGTAGTGTGCTGTTTAGCTGTCATTTGAGAATGTTAGCGAGCAGTGTCACTCGGCGCTACATCGCTTGTTTCATCGCGCTGACTGGTTGGAGGTCTGTCCAATATCATCTGGAGTCATTTTGGGGCGTGCTGGTTGACAACACACCTCGAAAAAAACTGAGAACGCATCAACAGGGACCAAACTATATAACACACGTTACTTAGTTTGGCAGGTGAGTTGCATTGTGGATAACCACACAATGAGAGGACATTTCCCAGTGTTCTTGGAAGTTCTTGGAAGTTATGTTTGATAAATCAGTGATGAAAGTAGTTGTTAGTTGCCCTAATAAGTGAAGACATTAATACAGAGACGCTATTTGTTATTTTGTCTGAGCAAATTTTCTTTATGTTTAACATGGTTCAAATCAGCAGCAGTACTCATCCTAGGAATCGGAGCGGTGGGCCATTAATGTAAGACAGTGACAGGGCAGAATAGATACAGACACTAGTTTAATAAAAAAAACTGTGGAATTGTGTTTGTGTTTTGTTTGTTGGGGGGGGGGACATCATAGCAAAAGAAAAAGACATTCAGACAAACAGATCTACTGATCCTGGCGCAGCGGGGGACAGTCTGAGTGTGGGAGCTGAATATTCAGCAACACCAAGGTACTTCATTAAAGCACACACTCGCGCACACACACGTTTGCCGCGAAGTTATTTGTATTCTGTCTAATTAACTTCGAGTTGAATTACATGCAATTCGGCACGCTGAGGAAATGCAAAGGCATGTAGGAGAGAGAATTGGGGAAAATGAGCCGAGACGAGGAGAAACAAGGTGCAGAGTAGAAACTGTGTAGTAGCGCCACCTTAGCAGTTACTCCCTGGCGACGCCTGGTCTTCGACATGCTACAGGGGAAACGAGATAAAGGCAGCTTCAAGCCAACTCTGCAGCTAACAGGAGCAAAGTTGAACCAGGGGGCTGTGGGAGAAGAAGGGCAGAGCCACTCGACCACCTTCCTTCCTCCTTTATCCCTCCGTGCTCTGATGAAATTGGTTGCAAAATTGCTGCAGGCGTCCTTGTTCCCTTTTTTTTTCCCCTCACAGGGGCTTATGATTTTCACAAGCCGGGGCTTTAAATATTTCTGTGTCGCAATGAAAATTAAATCATCTTTTTCATTTCAAGCGCCCCCCCCCACCCCACTCTCCTCCTCCTGGAATAGCACCTTATTTCCGAAGCCAGTGGCGGATATTCTCTTTTCAGGCGCTCATCCAACGGAGTTAGTAAAACACAAGGAGGATCTGAATGTCACAAAGGAGGCCCGGCACGCAAATAAACAAGTTGTTTACAACCATTGATCCAGAAGGAGCCGGATGAGAGAGCTGTCATCATTATAAGTTATAGGTTTATTAGCTGCTCCCGGTTTCTCCCGTCAAGAGGAGGAGCTGAAAGGTGTCGGAGAGAAAAGGAAACCCTGCTAACTCTGCAGAGGAGAGGAGAGGAAACTGACACCTGCTGTCAAGTGTTTACAACCGCAGGCTCCATCATGTGTCAAAAACTTACAGGCTTCAGCTGGGTACAGCAAGGTGTGAGCCCCAGAGAGTCTAAATTGGATCTCGTAGCTTTCATTTTCATTAAAAGGGGGAAGTGAAGAGTGGGGAGAAGAAGGAAAAGCCACATCGGGATTGATGTTCATTCTGAGTGCCTTTATCACTTCAACTAGGGCCTGAAATAACATTGCAATATTTACAGCCTATATCCTAAATCACAATATGTATCTCAATCATTTTAAAGTTGTCTTAAAAACACTTCATAAATGCTGGGAATGCGCGACAAAATCAAATTTCACAATATTTTTTATTAAATGAGGCGATATCAATATGCGACAAAATTTGCGGGGATGACTCACGTTACTTAATAATCATCAGTATTGTGGATGCCTAATGCTGACTGGGCATCCACTTTACTAACGTCTACTGGGTGAAGACAAGTATTCTATTATTATTCTATTCTTAAAGACAAGAATTCAGAAAATTACATTATTTACTGTAATGCAACCTTCAAAACCAGAAAAAGACAACACTCATGCCATATCATATATTACAATATTCATAATCCAAAGCGATAAATATTATTATGCTATATATATATATATATATACACACATTAACATATATATAGAGATATAGAGATAGAGATATATAGTCGATACAGTAGCAATTACAGGTGTGAACCTTCACTGGCCTCACGATTGCAAAACGGTTCTCAATGTATCTTGATGCATCTCAGTGTGCGACATCCTCAGTGATCTACATTACAGCACATGGCCACTTTTTAGTACCTAACAATACCTGCCAGGTGTTGTTGGGTATGTTTGTTTCCTCCATGTTGCCGCCTACAACGTGAAAAAGTGTCCCCGCCTTTTCTTGTTTCAACCCAGGACCAGCTGGCTCTGGATCAGAGCTCAGTTTCTCAGACGTTTTAAATGATAGTAAAAGATTTTACGGTCAGCGGAGACCAGGGTTGATCTGAGGCTACAGTAGAGAAACAATATTAACGGCTTCTATTGTATAAACGCCCAGCTGTCTTCTGCAGCTGTGGTGAGAGGAGCGAAAAGACTCTGCAAAGACAGTGATATTGTAAAAGTATTACTGACCTGGTACTTCAGAATAATAGCAGCTAGTTATGCGTAATACATTTTAGGAGTGTCTTGCCCAACACTGCCCAGCCCTAACTTCGACTAAATGATATCGCAGCAGCCATCAGTCAGAGCTCCGCTTGTCCCCACAAGTTCGGTCGATCTAATCCTGCTTGCAGTGGTTATGTGTGATATTTGAAGCGTATTTCTTTCGCGTTGAGTGAACCGACACCTCTGCCCAACAGTGACACAGGAAGAAATGAAGACGGAGGGGAGAGACGGCGGGGAGGAGAAAGTGTGTCGGCGGGAAGGGGAGGCGGAGGGAATATTGGGGGTCGGCCAGCCGAGGGGAGTGATGGGTGGTGCTGGAGCGGGTTGTTCCTCTAGAGCGGCCTCCAATTACATCCAGGGTGTGAAACCGTCCATAACACCCCGATTAGCCTGTCCGTCATCCTGCTACAGCTGCAAACGCTGCGCCACTTTGCGGGGAACACATTCCCTGTCAGACAAAGTGCGCGCCAGGGGCCATAAATCCTCTGCCCTAATCAAAGCCGGCTTCTAACAATACAGCAAAAGCCCAGTATGACCATTAGCACTCTTCCTCCCCACCTCCCGCGACAAATCCATCCCCGACACCTACGCCCCTCTCCGCTGTGGGCTCCTCTCCATTAGCCGCTCAAATAGCATGTTTCAGAGCAGGCAGTTCCAGGTGATAGACGCTACCGGCTGCTTATGGTAGCAGATGCCGGCGTGCAGAGTGAAAGCAAATGACTCATGCACCCTTTATACCCCTCAGGGAAGCTAAATACAGAGAAGTGGGATGTCAGAGAGAGTTCAAAGGGAATGTGAGTGTCGTGTCCACAGAGAGGTTAAGGAACAACAGGAGGAAGAAGTAAATACTTGTGGTTACACATTTAGGGGGATGAGGTTTGTACCTGGTGTTGCAGAAAAAGACACGAGGTTCAGTTTAGCTGAGTGCTACTGATGTGTCACCAATTAGCTTCAAACGGGAGCCACGGCTCGGTGTTGCGAGTCACAGACACCAGTCGACACACACTTGACAAACGTGTAGGAGTGAAAGGAAACTGGTTACGCTCGGATCATTAATAAAAGTATGGTTTCAAACACAACTGCAGCACAGGGTTTCATGGGTGACAGGGTGAGTGATGTACAGCGGGGGCGGGGGGTTCCGAGCTGCTCCAAGGTGTGAAGTCGTCCAATCAAACTTCAAGCGGTGCGCGCATGAGGATGAACTAGCGATGGCCGACCAAAGTCCTTTCAAGAGCAAATTCCTGATCAGATCCGCTGGTCCCCCGACAGCGGAAGCGCGAGGGTGGGCTCGAAGCCGCGAGTGCCTGGCATGACAATCAAAGAGAAATTCAAGCCCGAGAGCGGGAGCAGCGATCTGCGGTGACAGATGAATGCCTAAAAAGTCTTGCGTCAGGCTCCGCACACACGTTAACAACGAGCGCATGCATCCCTTCCCTTCTTCTGCATTCAACAGCATCCCTCTGTCTCTCAGAGCTCCACACAGAGCCGCTTGTGTCTGAAACTGAATATCACCACGCAACAGATGGAAATTGAATTCCTTTAATCAGCCTGAATAACGGCCAGCAGATAAAAAGGCAGTAATGCTGCTGGGGGAAAAACAGGCCTCCGACTATCTGTTGAGTTAGGTGACACGCAGCCTTCGCATGGCCCGTGGGGCCAGAGGTGAAGAGGTCGCCCGCTCCAGTTACGAGGGCCATGCGGTGACAGTTTTATTAGCAACGTTTCTATTTACTCAGCGCTCAGTAGACCACAGATGCCCTCGCGAATTAACCTTTTTTGTACGGCTACAAGTTCTGCTCCGGACTGATTTGTCAGCATTAAAAAAAAAAGTTCAGAAAGGCTGCTGAAAAGCCGAGATTCCTGGAATGAAAGCAAGGTTGTCTTCGTGTTTATGAATAGCCTCCCTGAGGAAATAACTTCAGCGTGGCTAAAATCTATAAAAGCAGCTACCAAGGACAGATATCTCACGAGTAATGATGCACTCAACTGTGTAATAAACAAGCTTTCAGCAAGCAAGAGACAGGAATCATTCAAAAATAAAGAAATAATGGCTTCGGAATCTTTACTCAAAGTAACTGGCAGTGGTATTAATCTAATAAAAATATTTCCCACAATGCACCACTCTGGTGTTCCATATCATCAGCTTTACTGCGCTGATTCTGACGGGTTCATGCTAAAGCCTCGAGCTCGCCTTCATCGTGATTGTCAGCTCTGCACTTAAAAACAATCAGCGGCAAATTAATTTGCACAGAAATGTATCAGATTTGAAGATGTTCACATTATTCCTCCCCTGAAGATATTCATCTGCCTGACGAGTAGAAATGATCCAACCACAGACTTTTCCTTTGATAAGAGTTCTGTTCAGTGGTTTTCAAGAACCATAAAATCCTTCTGGTTATGGCCTTTTCGTACAGACTTGGGGACAGACATCTGGTCCGGCTCCGCTTTTAACAAACTGATCACATTTTCTGGATCGGCTATTTAATCACAATTAAATCAAACTCAGACATTCATCTGCTGTCTGACGTCAGTGAAACATTACACAGGAATGTTAGTCCCAGACTTGAGTATGCAGTGGCTTAAATCCTTCAAGGTGAGCTGATCTGAAATTGCCTGAACTGAGAGGGCGTTAATGGCAACCCTGACAGGGAAAGTGGCCTTGAATCCCCGTTTTGTGGCTCTTTATTAAAGAAACTCCATCTCCATTCTTCCATCCATCCATCCATCCATCCATCCATCCATCCATCCATCCATCCATCCATCCATCCATCCATCCTCGCACAGTCGGCCTGCATTACTGTTGACCCAGCCGGCAGCAGTGCCGGTGAGCAGGCGGAGAGAAATACTGTCAGAATAATGGATTAGGCCCACAGCAGGACACACAGCTGCATCGCGGCATGATTGTAATGCAGGAGGCTTCTCTGTGAAACCTTGGGACGACGATTAGCTTGGAAGCAAATCACAGCTTGTCTGCCCTGCGGGAGGTGCCTAATGGGGGAAATGATTCAAAATGCGTGTCAGACAATAGGATCCCACGCTGCGAGGAAGAGGGCACCGGTCATTCCATCCCGCGTCAAGTTAATTGTGAACATGTGAAAAACGTGATACAGGAAGACAACATATAGCACCTCTTCATTTCCCCCTCCCGAATTAGTCGTGCAGGAGTCGTTCATGGGGACCTAATGTGGGTTTGGACGCCACCTGTGCTTGTTGGTTGGATTTTATTGTTGCACAGATGGACCTGCAGCAGGCGTACCTGGTAATGTGACCGGCCCCCTGGCTGTCTGTCAGCATCGTGCCTGTGAAAGTCTCAGTCACAACTATTTGGCTATGCAGCACATAATTCAGAGCTCCAGTATACAGACGTCTGCTCAGCCCAGTCATCCATCACAGCGCTTTTTGCCAAGTCAACAGATTCTCGTGGTGGTGGGCAGTCAGGGGAAAGGCCTCTCAGGTTCTGTTTCAGCATCAGGAGAGTGTGTGTGTGTGTGTGTGTGTGTGTGTGTGTAGCCCGGGAGAGTTTGGCTTTTCACTGGGTGTAAAGTATAGCCCTTTATGGCAGCGGTAAACCATGTCACAGACCAATATAGCCGTCTATACTCCCAGGACTCATGATTGTTCCAACATGTGAAAACACACCGGGGATGTTTAATTCAATTAAAGACGACTGTTAACCGTTATACTCACGATCTCGTCAAAGACAAATACAACCAAATCCTCCTATCACATGCTTACTGGTAGGCTTCAAGATGGGAGGTTTTTTGAGCAATTACTTTCATGGCTGCTTCATTTGCTGTCGGTCAACACAAAATGCAGATTTCGAGAATTTCCCAAATACAAGCTGACAGGCTCAAATTCTTCTCAGTCAAAACCCAAAGACATCCAGTGTACTAACATAAAAACAAAGCAACAAATATTCATATTTGAGTAGCATCAACTCATGAATTGTTATAATTTTGGCTATTTTTCAGTTAGCAAAAATATCTTTTATTTTATCAGAGTTGTTGTCAACTAATCACTTATGTGTTACGACATAAACGTTGGTTGATAAAACTTTACTCATCTGAAAGGCTAACACTTTTACACATGTTGTATAAAGCCTTTTCCGGCTCCAGAACCAGCTGTTATGTCACTCAGTGGCAAGTTGTATTATGGGTAATGTTGGAACCACATTTAAAAAAAAACAGTCCACTTGTCTGACTATTGTACTCCAGTAACACTGTTGGATACCTTATGGACAGCTTAAACTCAAATAATCATAATCAATCAGAGCAGAACCACAGATATCTCTGATGCCTATTTATTCTGCGTATTCTTCTTTCTTTTCAAACCTGGCACCTACATTACCCACAATGCAATTAAGCTACTGAGTGACATCTCTGGAAGCAGTTTATTGGATTACAAGCAGCTTACTCTGGAGCCAAAAAAGGCTTTTTTTCTACTTTTTTCACAGAAGCATAGTACTCCTTTAAATAATTTATCAGGCTAGCCTTTCTAATGCTGAAAAGATAACTGGATTTATTAGTCACAACTGTGATCACTAATTTGGCATTTATCCATTTTAAATCACTTTTAATTTAATGAATGCAGTAGCTAATGGTTATTTTCATCACAGATTACTCTGCTGACTATTTTCTCCATTCATCATTCAGTCCACAATAACATCACTGAGTACTGGATGATGGCATCACAATTTCCCAGAAACCAAGGTGATGTCATCAGCTGTTGTCTTTTCTCTGAACTGGAGCCTAAGATTTTAAATTCTACAATTACTAAAAGACAAGACAGCCAACTCTCACACAGGTGTTCTCGCTGATTTTGGCCAATTAGACGTCAGGCTGACTTCACACTGAGTCTGACAGCTCCTCGTCACTCATCTCAGGTTTGCTGCTCCTCTGAGTTTGGTCATCTCATATTTCCCGGCATAGCTGCGCCGTACTTCTCCCTGAGCAGAGGTCTAATCATCCAAAATGACACAAGTGTGGGTGAGCCGGGCCTCTCAAACACGCAGTAGTTAATATGTAATGGACATTTTTTTTCACAGCTAGAGGTATTTTCAGACAGGTATTTTGTCTCGACGTAGCAGGAAAAGCACAGGTGTTACTGATAACAATGCGTCCCTGGAATTCGCCTAAATTCACTGAAGCAACATTGTTAATGGTGTTAATCACACCTGTGCTTTTCCTGCTAGAACATGTCAAAATGTCTGCTGAGAAAATAGGACGTCTGTCTTCAGCTCCAGGCTCCTTCTCTCATCAAACAATACAAAGGGTGGCGTGTGGACCCCTGAGGTACGCCGGCCGCATCCTCAGGTCGTCCGCACCGCTCTGCTCTACTGTTCCCTAAAAAAAAAAAAAAGTCCCAATGGCTGAGGCACCGGAGAGATAATCCTGCAATGTCCCAGATCTTTATTGGGACGGAGCCCCTGATGGGAGCTAGCAATGAGATTTGAACGCAGCGCCGGCCGCGTTTCAATCAGAAGAATGAGTTTGGTGAAAACGGTGGGAGGGGATTTGCAGCAGGGTGCTCCCATGCATGTGGAATAGTACTTTAAAAAAAAAAAAAAAAAAAAAACTTACTCTGAGCAAAAAGATGTTTTCTGTCTCCATCACTGACCATTTCCACTTTTAGTCTGACTACTGACCCACAAGTCTGCAGCTTCAGTATTGCATTTATAAATTATATATAGTTTTCTAACCTAAAATACAAGTAAGTGTGGAAGAGCAGGAAATGTGTCTTTTATCAGTTAATCTAATCTGATCTGCAACTGTTCTGGAATCAGCTAACCGATATGGCACATGACATTCTCCAGGGTCCAGCTTCTCAAACATGAGGATTTTCTACTTGTCTCTACTTTTTTTTTCCTTAAAAAAAAAAAAAATCATTGTTAAACTGAATATCTCTGGGTGTTGGAGAAATGGTTGCACGATAAAAGCTGCACACGTCATTGTGGGATTCAGGGAACTGCAATTTCCAAATCTCTCTGACCCTGCATAGAGCTGGAGATGAATCACTTAATCCAGATCTAATCATCAGATCAATCAATAATGAAGCTCTGAAGTATACGGACACACATACACACACTCTGTCACAGGGTCACAGGCTGAGGGCAGCAACCCCTCCTCAATCCCACACTGCACTGCACAGATTTAAATGACGTGTTGACAATGCCTGTAATTTTCAAAAATGTTGATCTCACAGTCATGCAAAGTTCAGCAGGACAGCTCCCAGATCCATATGTCATGTGGCACCGTCTGAGCCATATGCTGAAGCATGTATAGTGCTGCCTTTTACCGACACAAATGCACAACAAAAGGTGATGCACCGATCTGCCTCTGACTTCGCACCCATGACGGGGGGGTTTCGGGGGTCGGGCTGCAGCCCCTTCAACTTACCGAGCTTTCCCCGGGACTCCTCCAGCTTCTGGATCTGGTTCTCCAGGAAGAACATGGCCACTGCGAACGCCAGCAGCGCCAGAAGCTGCAACTTGGGCGGCATCATGACTCTGAGCAGCCCCATCAAATCATCCAGAGAGGGATTTGGTCAGTCCATGCTCAGAGGAGGAGACACTGAAAATACACGCACGCACGCACGCACACGCACGCACAGACACACACACACACACACACACACAGCGACGACGTTGATTACAAAGCGGCTGAGTGTCTGTGCATGGCCCTCTTCCCCTCTGTGCGTGTGTGTGTGTGGATATCTCCCACTGTTCAAATCCTCCGATTACCTCAAACGCGATGTGTTCATGCTCAGCTTGGTTATTTCATCAAGTCGATTCCCGATAGCGGAGCGTCGTGCAGCCGCAGAGATTTCTCCAGAGTGCGGATTTGTCGCTCCTGGATGTGGGAGCCGTGGTACCAGCTACTGTCGCCTGCGTCCCCCATGTAGCGCTGTCCTGTCCCGACCAGTGTGTTCACCACCGCACCACCGCGGACGGACTATTAGCTACTACCATCCCGGTCATTGGATGTATCAACAGTCCACCATTCAGCTGAGGCTTTCTATTCGTCGACTATCGCTGTCTGTTCAAAGCGGATTGGACAGCTTTCATAAACGGACCCGAACTTGGGCAGCAGGTGTCGCTGTTCTTTAAAACCATGACAACGGTCGAGGCGAGGAAGAAAGTATGCGTCGACCCCTGAATATGCCAAAACTCAAGAAGCACGAAGTCCTACAAATAATCGAATTCAGTTATTCTTAATACCTTACATATTCGCTCGATTATTAACACAGCCAATATGAATGACGCTGTCTCAGCAAGCGTTGAATTAATTTGAAAATATAAATAATCAGTTATGATCAGGCGCGACGGGCTGCCTTCAAGTAAGTGCTGGGGTCCTCGGAGTAGTTGTCGCTGACAAAGCAAGCTCCAAAATGTCGGGAGAGGTGTATCTCCTCTGGCTCCTCTCGCTTTTACAAACGGTGAGTTTATTAACACTGAAAGTTAGCCATTGTCGCCGTTTTCGGAAGTGCTTGATAACTAGCATACGCAGTTGGCGTAGTTGTCACCTGTCCAACGTCATGTTCAGTTTTGTGAGACGCATCCTGCTTAGCCCGGAGCCTCAAAATGACGTGGCTCATCCACAAACCCTGTGAGCTCCGGTGGGAAAGTGGAGCCCCTTCAATGTTTATTTCTTAGTTAAGTGATTTTTAGCGTGTTTAAACCGATTCGTATGTCGAGCCGTGTGTCTTCAAAGAGAGAAACAACGACAGACCAAGACTTCCGGCATTGTAAATGTACTTACTCCCATTTAAAACCTCCCTCCTGCTCTGTAAAATTAGTCATACACGCATATAGCGAGTCAGAGATATTACTTTTATCTTTGCAGCTGGAGTTAAAGTTTGGACAACTGTATGGAGAGAGTTAAACGGTAGAATGCACCAGAAGTCATTCCAAATAAGGATTACTTTTATAGGCTGACTTAATCACTGACTTCCTGAATCCTGAGAGCGACACAGATCGGGTTTAATCTGATTAACCTCACAAGTCTGCGTATCAAGATCAAAGTAAAAAAAAAAAGTTTGAACACACTTTAGGCTGAAATATCCTGTTAAGTGGCCCACCCGTACACCCACTTTCCCACTTGACGATATTATATCTATAACACAACAATTGTGCTAAGATTATTAATCATCAGGGCAATCAGTCAAAGGTAATTGAGTCTAATTTGTGTGCTTACTAATTACAGACGCACTCAAGTGATGATGCCAGTTATTTGCGACTGAAAACACGTTTTGTAGATTAAGTATGACAATGTTGTTACAGCAGCAGCAGTTGGTCCTTGATATCTCAGTTCCACAGTGGTCTAAACTTTTATCAGATAGTCCAGAGTGCTTCTTTCAATCAAATGTTTGTTATCAGTGTTCATTTCAAGAGTTTATTGTGCAATCTGTATTTCTAATTTCAGTAGTGATGCTTTTTTTATGCACACACTTCTGTATATGAGTTGAATGCACTTCATAAAAACTCTGCCTTTTTATTTTGCTCCTCTCCGGATCTATGTCATCTTCTCCTTCCCCTCTACAGCTGTCGGCGTACGGCGCCGAGCTGTCGTCTGAGGCGTGCAGGGAGCTGGGCTTCTCCAGCAACCTGCTGTGCAGCTCCTGTGACCTGCTCGGAGAGTTCAGCCTCACCAAGCTCCAGCCCGAGTGCCGGCACTGCTGCCAGCAGGAGGCCCAGATGGAAGCGCGAAAGGTAAAAGGAACAGCAGAGCTCATGGAACTGGCAAACAGGAAGTAATTGCCTGTCTAGCTTCAGTCACAGCGAGAGGCTTGTTATTAAGTGTTTATCAAAGGAGACTCAGAAAGTGTAACCAGAGACATAGCGAACAAAAAGTGAATGCAGTAAAGTGATCAAATTAACTGACTTTAGATTTGAGACTGACACTTGACGCATGATGATCCATAACAGAAGGATTAGTATTTGTGGGGTTGTGAGCTGATCTTTACTGCCTCTAGTCATTAAGTAAGCTTCAGTGACGACAGGCCCTCTCTGTGGATAGCAGTAGCCCTCGGTGGAACTCCTTGTCAACATGTGTCACATTTATTGACAGGATCACAACTCCCAGCATTTGAACTGCTACTACAAACAGCCCAGTTTTAACCCCCCTGTCACTGGGTCTGTTGGCACTGTTGGCAGCTGTGCATCAGATCTATGCAGCCACACACACATTCTGTCACTAGCTGTCTGTCTCAGTCTCTCTGATGTTCAGAGACGAGGCTCCTTAACTTCAGCTTGCCACTCCCCATGGGGTCAAAGTGTCAAGTTTTGTGGGAACATCTGTCTGTAACCAGACGAGGTGTTGCTGAGCACTCATTGCTCCGGTGATTACAGAAAATTCAAAAGGAGTCCCTGCTGAGCTGTGACGCATAAACACTGAGTCAAATGATGGTGGAAAAACAAGGTAATTTTTTCTTTGATTAAGCTAAGCCCCCAGTGCGTGTGGGGTATCCTAGCAACAGCACCTTGGAAAAGAGTAGTGCACACCTCATTACACCTCTTGATGATAACTCTGTTTCAGACAGACACTTGGAGAAAAGATTACTCCTCCACCTCCTCACGATTTGAGTGAAAATGTCACTTAGAAGAGCAATCGGCTGTCTCCAGCTGCACTCAGAGGGTACCGGCAGAAACGACAGTGTCACTAAGCACATTTTCTCCACAGACGGCAACAATTATCTGCCTTAAGAATTCTTTCAGTCTTGCAATAGACATCAGTGCCATGCCATTACACCCTCTGAGAAATGGCTTATTGCGCAGCCTAGTCGATTAGCAAGATTCACTGAGCACGGAGGGCATTTCGGTTACTCATTTTCAAATGTGGGCTTCGTCGTGCATATCAGCACCTCGGCTCCCCTGGGTGCCACCATGCAGTTTGTCTCTGTAGATCCAGAGAGTCGCTCAGGCCTCAACAGTAACGGCTAAAGACAAAAACACCAGAGGCCTTTCAGGACTTTTAAGCCTCAGAGAAAACATGTGACAGTATTCCGTTTTCTCTCACAGTTGACAAATCTCTCAAAAACCAACAATGAACTATTCATAAGAACATGCCTGTTGTAGCCAAAGTCTGATATATTACATTAGTTTCTGGCATAGAGCTCCACTGATTATTAAAATACGTTGATGAGCCACAATGTTGCGCTGGAAGACTTCTTTATGATAAGTAATGGAGCTGTGGCTGAAAACAGACAGATACACTATTTCCTCCTGTCTGAGGGTGGGTATACAGAGTGGCATGTTGTTCGTTTAGGTGTTTTCATTGTGACAATAAGACAATATATAATATCACCAGCCCTATCCTTTATTCTTAACACAACCCAAAATATGTTTTTTGTAAGTTTGGAGGCTTGCGGAAAAAATACATGGACTGGTTCTAGTGATCCAGAATAATCCCAATTTAAGAGAATGAAAATCCCTTAAATGAATGTCTTTTGACATTGAAGTCTTGATTGTGGTCTAAATATCACACAGTGAAAGAGGTAGCGATTACTCATATTTCTTTGGGAAATGTTTTCCTTATTAACCTTTAGTTTTATGTCTATGGCTGCTTCTTTTATTGCCAGCTCCAAATAATTTATTCATATCACCATTTTTGTTTGAATGTATTAGTCAGTTAACATAGTCAAGCTCTGCATCTGCCTGCAGGGCATGTTTGAGTACCTAAAAGTAAGACAACGGCACACTTTTACGGATTTGAAACTCCTGATCGACAGGTTTATTGGCTAATTAGCAGCATTTTGATGCGTTCAAATGCCCTGATCCAGTTAGAGCGCCCGTCAGTTGCTTCCTAGTCTCCTGTTCTCAGCAGAGTCGTGACTTTTCTCAGATCTGTGTGGTAAAATGAAAAGCACGGAAATTTAATTTCAGCCGTGCTGGATTGTTTACAGAAAGACAGGCGAAGAGAGGAAGAAGATCGGATCTTAGCTTTCCATGCATAATTTAATTTGCTGCGTGAACCAGCCAACCAGGCCATTTACCACTCTCCTCTCCTGAAAAAGCAAGCAGAGCGTGGTCTTGAAATACTGCTGTGACACTCCAATTTCCTCTAACTTATTGTATATTGGCGCTGGAGGTTTGATTACAAGTGAGCCCTGCATAAACCACCATCCATCAGCCCTGCTCCATATGCACAGGCTCACAGTTTAATTACCCCCAAGGAGTTGCCTGGACACGTTTATGAATCAGTCTGCCCGAATCAAATTACCACCAGCAGGGACGCTGCCCATTCTTTGTGTCTGTGTGCGGTCATTGATGGGTGTGTGTTTCTCTGCGCACAGCTCTATGCTGGGGCCATCCTCGAGGTGTGTGGATGAAAACTGGGGAGGTTCCCTCAAGTCCAAGGTGAGTTCTCTATTGTGATCATCCTCTGATATCCATTATCTTCATCGATAGACTGATATAGTGTTTTCAGATACTGGTTATGAGTAGTCAAGGAGATGGGTAACTGGTATTTAGAACTGATGTACATTTGCAGAGGCCATTACTACACTCATCACTCAACTAGATTTATTTGGTAACTTAAGTTAATAGCTACCCATGACATGTAACCAATCAGATATCAGTGTTGAATCAGAACCAAAGTAGCACATTTTTTAAATTAATATATTTTATCACCGGTTAGCCGAAGGAAAAAAAACAATTCCGTTATTCAGAAAAATGCTGAGTATGGGCCAATAATCATTCAATGCCTGCTTATCTTGTTTTTTAAACACAGTAACAGCTGTTGCCTGACATTGAGCTTATGCTTTGTGCTGTTCTGCGTGTTAATCAATGGGGGTGTGTGTGTGTGTGACATATATATCCTTTTAAAATCACTTTTTTGCAGTAGGTGGCCTGAAATGCCTGAGAGACAGCTGTTTTTTGTTTGTTTTTCTCAAACAAGCTTTTAAAGTTGGCTTTACCCTGTGTGTCTTGGGAGTCGACCTCCCCTGTCTTCTCAGTGTAACATTTGGTTAATTCAGTGTCAGGTTACATTGATGGAGATGCTGCAGCTCGCCTCAGTGCGGAGGCAGACGCCTGGAGCCCCTAGTGTGCCATATGGCTGTCGTTTGTTTACTTCAGCTGTAGCCATCCCGTCTTCTCGACTGTCTCCGCCGTCGTTAACGCCGCATTCTCAGGAGGTTTTGCAGTTGTCACTAATTACAGACCTCAGTGCTAGAAGGACTAATTGGCTGACTCATGGCCTGACATTTGTCTCACCAATGTTTTTATCTCCTCAGCTTTTGTCAGGAGTGAAAAGCCAAAGATGTTCAAGGGTCTTCAGATCAAGGTAGGAGTGATGAATTGTGTTGATGTAGCAGCATGATGACTGCTTTAATTTCATAATTGGATGCACTGAGCCGTATCTGTTGAAAACATTTTTTAAAAAAATCAAAAGATAAATCGGACGATGTCGATCGGATGACTCACAAACATTTCTCTGAATGTTTTACATTTGTGTCGAGGGCAAACCTGCCTTCCTAACGCCCCCTCCTCTGTCTCTCTCTTTCCCACTCACCCCCTCCCACACTGCAGTACGTTAGAGGCTCCGATCCTGTTCTAAAGCTTTTGGACGATAACGGGAACATCGCTGAAGAGCTCAGCATCCTCAAGTGGAACACAGACAGCGTGGAGGAGTTCCTGAGTGAGAAACTAGACCGGATATAGATGCAAGAATCCCAAGTTCTTTGTTTGTTTGGTTTTAGTCTTGAATTGAAAGGTCTGTTCACCCAAATTACAATCCCTCCGGTCGTATCTAGCTATGCAGATATTTGTCTTTTGTGCCAAGTTTGAGATGTCTCACTCTAACATTTCTGTGTCCATCACTTCAGTGCAGTTCTGTTTGTGGTCCTTGCAGGGTTGAAGAATTATGTTGAAATTACTCAACAGCAACTTATCTTTCTAGGAACTGTGTCCAGGTTCATGTAGATCAGTCACCAAACACACAGACACTATCTCTGGAAAGATTTGTAGCTGTAAATCTGATTTTCCAATATTTTGGCCACCACAAACAAACAAAAATACATTCACCGTCATACAGCAGTACTCAGAGGAGAAACATCTTCTGAAATATCAGCACATTAAACTGGAACTATCTGCGTGGTAGAGCCTACTAGGGGAAAGTGAGAAAAATGTTTTTGTTTGATAGTTTGGGTGAACTGACTCTTCAGTAGTTTACCGATTTGACCACACCTCGGCCTTGATAGATGTTAAATCACTGCTCTTTATGACTGTTTTTGTATCTGAAACCCATGAATTTCTTGTCTGGATATTACCAAATGACTTATGTGAGAGTGTAAAAAAAGACACAATCACAGAGCCCAGACAGGCAGCACATCCGAAATACTGACCAACAGATCAATTGTGGCTCAAAGTGGGTCCATTAAGTTTGAAAACGATGCACACCATGTTGTTGTCCACCTGTGGGAGTTTCTGTTCCCCTGTCTGATAATCTTGTATAACCTTTTTTTTATATAACGCTCAACATTGTGATTGATGAGAATTTTTCCTAGTTGCTCTTCAAATGCGGATGTCTTTGTTGAAGCACATATTAGTGAAGACCTCACAGTAAACCAGTGTTGGGATGTGAGGTCTGATGTAACTCTGTGTTTTTCTGCATCTTCTGCTTTGAAGAGGAACTGGATTTATTTTGGATGATTGATTGTTTTTGAGCAAGTGAGGTGACTGTTTAAATATGCAACAATAAACAAAGTCTCTGATGGGTTTTTTTTGTCCATAGCTCACGTTTTTTTTATGCTAATGAAGTATGTCATAACATTCATCGTTGTATTCGAGTAGAGATAACTGCTTTGGTCTGCCGACGGATTTAAAATGAAAGAATTTGCTTACATCTAGTGGTGTGAAACAACATTGCAGCTCAGTGCTGTAACAGGGAGCCGAGTAGTTCATTTTCTATATTTGTAAGGAAAAGGCTTTTTATGACCCTGTTTTCTCTGTGTTCCTTTTTAAAATGGAAAAAAAATACTTTCTTCCCCCATAAGGTTCAAGATTTCGCTACTGTATTTAAAGGCTGAACTAAAATCGCACTTGGTAGAACCTCCACCAAGGGCCAACACCCTTTAATTCAATCAAGCCTAATCCAATAACAAATAAAACATTTAAATCTGCTAGAACCAAATCTTTATTTGGAAGTGCATGTAATTCTACCAATTTATAGATACAAGCCACCTAAATACAGCCAAAAAAATACTCAACAACATGAATGCATTAATCCCTGGGAAATTAACAATATAGAAAAAACAGCAATGTTAAAGAGAAAACTCCCGGATCTGTCCTTTTATCTGGATCCACATCAAGAGTAACTGTGCTCCATTCTGGGCAGACGCATCCTCCATCCAACTTTCATGGAAATTTACTTTGCATGTTGAAGCAGTTTTCCAAAGCAAATGGCTAGTATGGAATAATCACAGTCAATTCATATATGAATATCTCTTCCTTGAATTACCTTTACTCATATGTAAAATAATCAAATGCAAACATGAGTTCCACATGTCAGTAATCAGGCATGTGTATGTTTTCATTTACCATCTTTAAGGGTAACTGAACAAAAAAAACCAAAAACACTTGCCACAAACACATTTCACAAATCAATGTTTTATTAACATAAAAATAAAATGATTTAAAAAAATAACTCAGGTAAAAAAAAAAACTTCGCTTACATACAGCATCTGAGCATTTACAAATATCTAGTAACCACTGACATTCACATGAAAACTAAATATTTCTTATTCCACCTGTTAGTATGCTGTTAAGATGTGAGACGTTATTGTCACCATTGGCAGTTAGTAAAGACATAGCACTGGATGCGAAAACAAGGCCACTGGAAAAAACAAAAACAAAAATTGCACAAAGCATGCTGATTGTGAAACGCCTTGGCAAACCCAAATTATTGAAGCTGTTAAACATAGTTCTGCTCCTTCTTGCCGCCCACTGAATGGTGATCACCCTGGTCGCTCTTGGTGCGGGGCTGAGGTTTGTAAACAACCCCTGGGTAACTGAAAAAAACACACATGGAGTACAAGTAATTGTACTAATTGGCTTTAGTCTAACCCAAATCTGAAGATACAATAAGATAACTTGCAAACATGGGACCTCAGTAATTGAGATCATTTCACTACTAACACGAGCGGCGACTCACCTCGTCCTTTCATCCTTCACCATTTCCCTGAAGGCCAGTGACTTCAGAATGCCTCCAATGACGAGGACGCCCCCTGCGATCCAGGCCACGAACAGCGCAGGGCCGAAAGTGTATCTGCGGGGGACAAAAAGATCAGCAGGTCTCGACGCAGTGTAGGTCCAGCGTGCGAATGACACGTGGAACGTGAAAACACAAACGCAAAGTCACAAACGCCGTGTCTTACCTGGGGATTCCTCCCATTCCTCCACCCATCCCACCCATCCCACCCATCCCTCCTATCCCTCCCATGCCTTCCATGCCTCCCCCGTAGTTGTTGTAAGAGGACATCCTGAAAGTGGCCACGATCTGATTGGCGTAGATAGAAGCTCCTGCAATGCCGCACACACCTGAGAGACAGGGATGGAGAGACGTAGACAAGGACTCAGTGATTTAAATCTATTGCAGGGTGTCAGGTACTCTTTGTTTGTTTGTTTTTCCCCACTTTTTTCTTTGGTTAAAGGGTGACTCCACCAATTTTACACATTAAAGTGCGTTTGTTTTAGAGTTTTAGATTAGAGTGCTACTGCTCATGTGAAAAAAAGATCCAGGAGAGGTGGCATGTCATCTGATAAACTGATAAACCAGTGATTTCAATCAGTTGCATTGTGGCTAAAGCAGCCCGCTGGTCTTACTATACACTCATGTAACACTGTTGGACTCGATCAATACTGAAACAGCAGAACCAGAGACACCAACGTTTTCATTCCACACATCCTTCTTCCTTTTTTTTTCGAAAGCCTACATTACCCACAGTGAAACTGAGCCACTTCCTCTGGAGACACAGAAGCCTTTTTACTCCATTTTCACATTTACATTAGTGCTCCCCAAGACCTGTAAACACACTTTAATATGTAAAATATGTGCAGTTGCCCTTTAAAAAAAAGTAGAAAGGTGATGGGTTGGGTGGATAAAAGATCCGCTCCACCAGCTCCCAAATGAACTTCCTAATGTTATTTCTAACCCTACCTGCGATGATGAACATGATGCCGGCGGTGAGGCTCATCTTGGCCTTGGTGCTGTCGGCCATGCTGTTCATGGTCAGGCAGGTCAGGGAGAAGACGGATATGAACGTCGCGAGGACGCTCAGCACCACGCCCACTATCATCAGGGCTCGCACTGCCTGGAAGGAACCTACAGGACATAAAATACACATCAAGAGACATTTTAACATTGAGTCTGATATTTCTAAATTAAAGAAAAAAAGACAGATTTGTTCATTATGTCTAATCAACAAGAATCGACTCTTCTTAATCCTCCAAAGACGACGTCAACAGATGAGTTTGATCTCATAATGCGACCTGTGTTCTCTCACAGTAGGTGTGCTGTAGGAACCTGCCCTTTGCTTGTTGTTTGTTCTGTTTCTGATAACTGTGTTGACTAAGTCTCGGCCAAGCTGTCCATTATTTTAAACCAGAATGCACTGGTGCTAATGCAAATACTGATAGGAGAAGGCTTGGTACTGGAACAGCAGTTTGTAACAGGACGACTGAAACCGAGAGTAGAAATTGCTTTAAAACAGCATCTGTTAAAAAAAAGAAAAGAAGTTATATCCAGAGGAACCTTTTCACTTTTGCCTACGGCTTCATTCTTATCCCTTCAACAGCTTAAAGAGTAAAGGTCCTTGCAGATATATATTCAAATTGTTTTAATCAACAACAGACATTTAACTTCACTATATGGCGATAAAACACATTTATTTGATCCCAAACGTCAGTGAAAGCTGTTTGATGATTTTAAAGTCCATTTTTAGAATTGAAATGCTCCTGGTAGGTTTCAAGAGTTCAGACCAACAAGGAGCTGGATGCTCTTCTCATCGACGTTTTTCTTTTACACGATATCTTATACATATGTCACAGAGATGCAGAGAGAGAAGGGCTGAACCTTCTGTCGAGAAAACTTCCTCCTAAACTTGGTATAGTTTAGTTACAACTTTCTTAACCTTTGCTCCCAGCTGCCTCATTGTTCCTGTGACCGGAGAAAACTCAGCAAACATCTAACAATGTCTCCTAACAGAAGATATGAGAGAGCCCAGACTATTTCCTCAAAAGATAAACTCGTGAGGCCGCTTAATTCCATGACAGTGAAGGTGACACAGTTTAAACATTAAAATAGCAGTGAACGAAAACTAATTCATGTGTGAACGGTCAGCCACTGTGGAGGCTCTGCACATTCAAACACATGAGAGTTTTGTCCTACCTGAGAAGCCCAGGAGGCCATAGAGCGGGCGACACTCTGTTAACCCTGCCGTCGTCGTCTCGCAGTCCTGCCACAGACCCTTGTAGGTGTAAATGGACGTCACCACGTCCCCCTGCCTGTCCTTCACGCTCCATTTGTTCATGGCCGTAGCTGCGATGAGGGCCGCCGCGCCGATCAAACCCAAAACGAATCCACCATTCTGCAGAACTGAGGGCGCCATTGTTGTCTGACCTCCTTCAGAAGTTAGGAAACGTACCTGAGTGGCACTGCGTGTGTGTGTGTGTGTGTGTGCAGTGGATCAAGAGCCTAACGTTTAAAGTACAGCTGTATATATAGGTGAGTTTAAGTAAAGGTGCCAGCAGGTGTGTGGGCAGAGAGAATGAAAATGGGCGAAGTGGCACCTTGTAGTGATGGCCGCGTTGGGTGGAGACGGTTGGGTTTCGCCCAGTGGGTGATACAGCTGCAAGGGTTGGGCTATTTTGTGTTGAAAGGTGTGGACACAGCGGCGATAGGCACACCTGGCACCCAAACGACGATTAACAGTTTAAATGTAAATACGGGAAACTGAATCATCGACTTCACGGGGGCTTTCAGGAAACTGCCAACAGTCAAGTGGGTAAATGATGCAGTAAAATGCTGCACCAGCACTTCGACAAATTAGAACACGATGCAGCGCAGCAGAAAGACAAACACAGAGAGGAGGCAGAAGTGAGCGTGACGCCCAATCACGTATTACGTAGCGAACCAACAGAAAGAGAGTGAGATAAAGAGGGGGATGCATAAAACAAGGTGAGATTCTTATTATGACGGCAGAGTTCATATCAGGCCTCAGTGTGTTACTTTGAAACGATCATGAGAAGCACGACCCGTAATGTCAAACCTCTTTTCACAGTACAGGGATCGAAAACCTGACACTAAATCCTAAGAACTTCCTCCTCTCCTGGGCTGCCCAGGGTGTCAAGTGAAAACCCTCCAACTGGAGCATCCCGATGTTCAAATGGTTGATTGCAACATCCCTGATTCGTTGCCTTTCCACTATCTAATGAAGATGCCCCCTGGCAAAGACCCAGATCCACTGCGGCCAGTCTTTCCTGGTTTAAGTGTGATCATGTCATACCTAGAGAGCGAAACTCCCTGAGAGGACTCATTCCCGCTCGCTAACTTTGAGACAAACAGCAACTCGCACGATGCCCGTGATTCAACCGTTCACCTTATCACTCTGTCAACATCGAGGGAGGAGAGAAGTTTCTGTTCGTCTGTTATCATGAGCCCGCTCGCTCACGCTCCCTCTCACAGCCACACATCATGGAAAAACAACACAACTCATACGGTAGTCAGTGAGATGATGAGACTAGGAAATTTAATCATGTTTGTCAGCAGAGTGGACCTCTGTTTTTTTTTTTTTTTTTGCATTAAATTGTTCACTGTTATTCTTTTGTCTTTGCCGTGCACCTTATCAGGAGATTAGAACTCAGCGTGTTTAAATAAGAGCGCTCAGGTGGTGAGGAACATGCTCTGATAGCAAACTTCCCCCAGTTACAATTACTTGAAATGACATTTGATTTAAGAAATAAAAAAAGTGAATACCTAAAACACTGATAATCAATAGATTTAAATATGGATCATCCTGAATACAAGCTATAATATCAAAGAAAGGAATGAACTTCACACCAACATTGTTCACTGAACAGCAGCTGACTTACTGTCTCAAACTGATTTAGCTGCTGTCCGTTCCTTTTAAAACAACAGACGACAAATTGAAGTAAGAAAATAAACAAAACAACAACAGCTGCTATCATAAGACAGTGCTTTATGGAAACATTTATTATTTCCACTTCCAAAAAAAAAAAAATATTAGTAATACAGAAGCAGATCCACTGGGGGACAAACTGCTGTTACTGTCCATGTGTAAAAAATGTCTGAATCAAAAGTGCAAAATTAAACTTAAAGGTGCACTACGTAGTTTTGGGGAAGACATTTTAATCAGGAAAGAAAGATCTGCATTGACTGATTTTATATCTGCATTACCATAAGTGAATAAACAAACTGACCTTAAAGGACCACACAATTACTGTTTTTCTTTGTTTATATGTGGCGGACCCTGCCACCTTTCTCGCTTCAAACAGTGTTCCGGCTAAAACAGCTTGTTTACTTAGTCATGGAATACATTTTTTTAAAAATTCTGCGTTTGTATTATTACTGCTGTCATATCATGAATATTAAAATTGTGAGTTAGGATTACTTCTCCAAAACTAAATATTGCCCCTTTAATACCTTTTTTTTGGGGGGATAAATAACTTGCCAGTGGCTCCTGCAGGCTTCCTCTGCCCGCTGTGTTTTATGTTTATCTGTCAGGACCATGGACACAGAAGTCTGTTTGCCTCTTGTTTAATTAGACAGAAAAGTTATGCATGGGCCTTGTGCATTTTATTTTAAACCGTTTTGATTGCTTCATCTCAGAAGTCAAGTCAGAAGAGTATCAAATTAACATCTTTAAAGTTCCAAATCTTTACTCTGAATTCACACGGAATAACGAGTAATACAGAGACTTCTGTTGTCTTTTTGGCAATCTGTGCATCAGATACCCTGGCCTGGTGTTCAGTTCTGCTGTGATATGTGTGATATGTGAATGAGCCCAGTCCTCTCTCTCTGCTGTGATGTTATACAGGGAGGTCCTGTGCGCAAACTTTCCCCGTCACGTCTCCGAAGTGCATCCGGCCTGTCACACGCTGGAGCTGGGTGAGGTGTACGAGTCCATGCCGCTCTTGGCCATCCCTCCAGGGAAGAGAATATAGGCCACCTGAGGCTGTAAACTGGCCGCGGACCATGCGCTACAGTTACAGGGCACCACGTACCCGGGGCTGGAGGGGGACGGGTGGGTGTGGGTGTGCTGTCCGGGGCACGCCAGACCCCCGATCCCTGCAGTCTGGTATCCAAACGCGTGCGCGCTGAAGGGCAGCGCGCCGGCGGCCAGAGTGTGCGGCAGCTCCGCCATCCGCTGGACAGCTCCGGTGCTGAACTGCGCCACCGGCTCCAGCAGCGGGAAGGACGAGGCGGAGGAGGAGGCGGGGGCGAGGAGAGCTCTGGCTTTATCCCCGGGGACGAGAAAGGAGTCCATGGAAAATCCCTTCAGGTGCTCCGCGGCGTCCCCGAGTAAAGACGGCAGCGGGAAAACGAAGCGGTCCCTCTTCAGGAGACTCTTGGGTTTGCGCCTGGGTCTGTACTTGTAGTCCGGGTGCTCCTTCATGTGCTGAGCCCGCAGCCGCTTGGCCTCGTCGATGTACGGACGTTTCTCGGAGTCGGAGAGCAGCTTCCACTCCGCGCCGAGCCTCTTGCTGATCTCTGAGTTGTGCATCTTTGGGTTCTCCTGGGCCATTTTCCTCCTCTGGCCCCTGGACCACACCATGAACGCGTTCATGGGTCTCTTGATGTGATCTAAAGGTTTTGCCATGTCAGAAAATTGATGAAGTGACACATTCATCAATTAAAACACGCGCCGGTCCCACTTTAAATCAAGTCTCCAAGAAGCGCATAGCTCCTCTCCGTGCGTAAAAAAAAAAAAAAAAAAAAAAAAAAGTGGTGGAGAGGCGCCACAGAGGGATTCAGCAGAGAAGTATTTTCTCTGCCTCTTTGGCGAGGAGACACTGGGAAGCGCAACTGCGAATTGGCTGAAGCATTTGCACAAAGTGGAGCGGCAAAAAGTGCATAAAGCGCAAAGCCCGGGCGCATGAATGGGAGTCACAGAGGACCAAGTTGGAAGCTTGTTAAGGATGATGCTGGGCATGTCAGCCACTCATCACCACAACACTGTCACTGCGGGCCAAGCCAATGGGAACGAGAGGGAGCACTGTAATCCCTTCACAAAAAGTGACTGTACAACATTTCTGAGGGACTCCCCTCCTTCTCTCCCCCTCAGGCTCTCCAAATGCCTGCGGAGGCAAGTGCAGGCAGGGAAGCGGTGAGGACAGACATCTGCTGCTACAACACCAGCAGAAAACTTTACTTACTGACTTACTTCTTTAGAACCGAGAGTGGTCGGTGAGGGCTACAGAAGCAAAATATGGACATCACATTGCACTGCAGCTCCTCACTGCCCTGTAATGACCCACACGGCTCATTTGCTCAATAATGACCTGATTGCAGGAGATCTGGGAGGAATTTGCTGCATATTAACCATCTCATTAGACCGAGGAGGTGGCCACAATTACTGAAGTTATGAGTCCGTGGCCTCCAAACACCTCTCACAACCCCCTAAAGAAAAAGTCTTTAATTATTTGGATTTTCCATTTTAAGGGTTTTTATTCTTTTCTTCTTCTTTTTTATTTCTTTTGCTGTTTTCAGACAGAGCGATTCTTTCAAGGGAAAAGCTCAGAAAAAGAGCCTTAAACTAAACTCTCACAATCAGCGACCAGATTACATTTTTTCTTATTTTATCATCGAGTCTCTATTTTCTATTCATGCTTTTTGCACTGAAACTTCCTCTATATATTTTCAGCTTACAGTGTTTATTTTTATTAACCAAAATACCAAGCATGTAAAGAGCTACTTGGCAATAATCATGATTTTGATCATTTTCTTAATTACTGGGGAAACAACAGAGCCTTTGGTCAGGGGAGGGGACACAGGGAAGCCTTCTGGATTCATAGACGCATTGTGTTAAAGTACAATACAGTGCAATCATTCCAACGCTTCCCTATTGATCAATAACTGAAGAGATGATTGATTGGGACGATCTGGAGGGGCATCAGGTCATATTTCAAGGTAAAACAACACATTTGATCAACATTAGCTAACGTTAGCATCTAACCACTTTCGAGCTCATATAAGTGTTTGATTACTTCCAGTGTGTTACACTTCCAGGCTTAAATGAATGTGTCCCAGATGTGCGTCGATATTTTATCATTTACACCTTTTACAGTCAAGTCCTGTAACACTATCAATCAGTAGTCTTAGTCAGGAAGTTGGCAAACTGGATACCAAATCTTTTGTTTTACTTTTGCATTTGGCCCAATGTCCCTGCAGATTTTCAGCATCCATCATCTTTACAAGTTGCAGATAAATGCAGCAGCAGTACAATGACAGCAATTTGTCAGATCGGTTGCGTTTAAGGGACACACCTGGAACACAGCTGTATGACAGAGAGTGACATCAGAGGAAAAGGACCTCAGACTGAGTACGGCCCAAGGTCAAAACATGTTAGAGTTCTGAATTAATGTCCTTTAAATGATTCTGTCACTAAAATAAAGGCTTTATAATATTTCCTTCCTCAACTGTGATCATTTTTTTTCTTATTTGGAGTGCGTGGTTTGGCTCAGGTTTTTGAAAATATAAGTGTTACTGCTGTATTTCCCAACATGAAGGTCTAAATGTTGGTTACAGCGCTCTCCACAAGCCTCAAACAGTAGGAGAAATACTGAGTCTCAGTGAAAAATGGGTCAAAAACTAATGGAATCCAGCTAAAAACTGTCTCCTCGAAAGTACCGGGGACGCGACCCTGCATGAACCCTGCCTCCGTCTTTGCTGCCAAATCACTCCCGATTTCTACTTTTTTTGTCAAGACCGTCCTTAAAAACTGACACAATCACTAATTTACATTCTCTGCGATGATGCCATGCAGATTTCTTATATATCGATATGCGTGCAGGCGGCTCACCTCTCCCTCCTCCATCTTTGACGAAATCAATATTAATCTCGGCCATAATTCACCAGCCCTGGGTGACTCCACTGGTTGTTACAGTTTTCATAATTACTCCACCTTATCTGATCAGAAATATGCTTCTGCCACCTCTGTCTGTTATTGAAATGACATTGACGGGAAAAAATGGCCTGAGCAGCAGCTCAGCTACAAACTGAATGTGCACGCCGCCACTCAGAAGTAGATGTGGGCGCTAATGTGTAACAACATGGGATTACTGCATGGAGTATGTACTCAGGGAGCTCATTTTACAAGGAGGAATTCAATACCGTTTTTTTTTTTTTAAGTGGAGGCTTCCAGGCCACCTCAAAGGCACCCAAAATGGCTGCTGCAAAAAGGATTATTACCATGACAGAAGCACGATGTGTTTCTCCCCACACAGACCTGTGCTGGTTAGCTGGAGCTCTGGGATTAGGTTTTGGTGACGGCGATAAACTCAGATATCAGGGCACTGGCGGGAAGGAGGCCTTTATTTCATTTACCTCCCACAATCAACGGTACGGCGGGCCTCCTCCGCCGCAAAGTAAATGGACATAAAAGATCCAGCGGCGCACGCGGCGTCAGGGGTGGAAGCGATAAGACGTTTTCAGAGAGCGGGGTTTTTTTTTCGTTTTTCTTTTTTCTCTGGGTTTCCTCGGAGCTGACGACCCGGAGGGATAAAGTGATTGGCAGCAGGGGTCAGACAGTTGATCTGTCTCCTCATGGCTGTGCCGTTATCTGCTGTGCTGTGGGCTCAGGCCTGGCGCGCAGGAGGCGAGCACCGCCACACAGAGACAATGATTACTTCCGCAGTGGAGCCATGTTTTTAGAGAGATGAAATGCCGTCTGAGAACAACAACATGAGAGGATCTGAAGGGCAGAATGGAGAAATCTGTTACCGGCGCCCGTCTGTCGAGATTTACTTCTATTCTTTCCACTGATTTGCTTTAGACGGATGTGTTTTTGTGTACTCAGTCAGTGTTTGGTGTGACTTCTAAGAAAGGGCAGCGTTTCAACTCCACAGAGATGAAGTGAGGGGGGGGGAGAGATGGGTAATAAGAAAAACTGCCAGCAGCACAAAATGGCTGTCGTAATCCGGTTATCCCCTGGGCTCTAAAGATACTGGTCCCCTCCTTAGGAGTCTATCTTTTCTTCTTATGTCAAAACTGTCCTCCATGCACTCAGGTGGATTAAGGAGTCACACTGTAGAAAGAAATTGACAGGTACAGAAAGACCCGGGGGTGAAAAGGAAATGAAAGAGGACACAGCGAGCCGGGCCGGGGCCGAGAGAGCGTGCCAACGTCTGACAAGAAAATAATCTATCAGAGCAGCTCCAAGAGGAAAGAGAAAATAATGCTGATGTTTCCTGCTAATTTACTCCATAGATTAATTGAATAATCATTGGCAGGGCTGATTAAACATCTGTTGTCCCGTGAGGTGGCTTTTCTTTTCGCCGAGTGGCTGACGTGTTTGACAGCTGTATTGTTCACTGATGCCGCTGCATTGTCTGACTGCGTCATGTTACGTTCAGTGGCAGCTCCACTGGTTAAAACTCACTTAGAGAAGATTGCATTCTGAATTACATGTACATCATCTTCTTTTGTTGATAAAAAAAACCTAAACAAAAGGCTCAAGTTCACAGCTGCTGAAGGACATGCCCTGTTTGACACTAACCAGGATGTCATTTCTGCCCCGCTCTCAATCAAAACAGAAGATTTAAGGGGTGTGGGATCATGGGAATTGTTGTCTTCACTGTTAAACAACCAATACTGCTGATGGAAATATGTCTGACGTGAATGAGGCAGGTGACGTTTTATAGTTTAATTCATGTACGATTAAGTCACGTTCATAGACTTCCTTCCTCCATGACTCTGCAAACATTACATTTTACTTACACGCCTTACTTTGATTCTAGGAGTCAGATGGGGAAAAATGTATAAAATAAATGCAAATGTTGGTCTATTTACCAGATTTTGATGATGTACACTGATGTATTCTGACTAACTAGAGCCATTGCCCATCTTATAATACCCAGCGTCAAACAGGGAGCAGAGGAGTGGGAAAAGCAAATTAATTATTGACACAGAACTAGTTTCCAGACTCCCCTAACTGACCGATAACATCTTGAGTCAGACTTGATGAAGGTCGTGGACATGTGGTCCACTGCTCGGGTCTAAATGCAGTTTGGTTCACCGCATCAGTTCGTTTTGTGCCTTGCTTCACATCACAGTAAAACTAAATTTAGAATATCCTCAGTAAGAATACACACTTTCTGTTCCTACACTGAGGTTATGCTGGAGTTCTTCCACCGAGCTGGTGGATGGGTTTCCAACTGATTGTGTGGAAAGTTCAGATGCACTCATACTTCAAAATTTTGTCATTTCAGCTCCAAATAAATACACTGTAATCCAAAAAAAAAACTACATTCAAGTCCAACAAGAGTTTTTGACACTTCTGAGCAGTCCATTAGGAAACATTTCAGGGGGAAAATCCCCCAGATTTTCCGTGCTCTGGGGGGGATTTCACTAAATCTTGTGCTTATTCTCATGATACTTAGGAAAAGTAAAGCGGTTTTAATAGCTTCCCCCTGACACATTGATGGTGGAATATGCTTTGGCTCCGCGGCAGATAGCTTCAATCCCCAGAGGTTGAGAGAGAGTGGAGGGAGATCGGCTCGTCTCAGCCTGCCACTACACTTTCATAAGGCCCCATCTAAACTAAATTAATACACTTCCTCCAACATCTGAGGATAAACCTGAGGGCCACATTACTGTGGCAGCCCCTATCAGCCAGCTTGTAATACAACCGAGTCAGCAGTCAATGAGATACATTTGCAACCAGGCATTTGTCAGCGACTCAGAGCCACAGAGGCAGGAGATTTAAAATGTCCTGCAGTAAATTAAGTGCTGCTTGAAAAGTGAAAGGTGCCGGCTAAGCAGGCAGCTGCTTACTTTAAATGAGAGACCGGTTAAGAGGGCGATGATGGCGTGGTGATGGAGGAAGCAGAGCCAGGGGAGAGAAGTATGTTTCCTGATCATGGCCACAACGCATTTTACATACCGGAGACTATATTTTATTTCTGTATCCGTGACTCTGACATTTGGATTGAATATCATCGATATAATATGTGACACTCGATTCGGGGCCCTGTGGGCTAAATCTGATGCGTCTTATTTACCATGAAAATAAATTGATTCACATTAGGAATTTCAACACCAATCAGGTCCGACTGGCTGACAGATATGCCAGTTTAGTATGATGAGATAAATCAGGCTTTAAGTAACAGAGAGAAGGAGGATGTTTGTGTGATGGCAAAGGTTGAGCAAAGTGCAGTAAATTCAGATGACATGGTGAGCTATGCCAGGTTATGCGGACATAAGGATCATTTCTAGCTCATAAATATGTATTTTCCGGCAAAAGAGCTTTATTATGCTATTCATCCTGTCCCTGGTTGGAGCAGTTCATGTTTATGGTTCTTGTTCAACCCCAGAGGATTCCAGAGGTTCCAGCTATAAGTGATGTTGTATGAACGCTTTCAAATGCAACCAAGGCATTTAGAACTAAAGTGCCGCCGCAAGTATTAAATACAGTAACTTATCTAATTCAGTGCCAATCCTTGTAAACTGTCATTTGAAATAAAGAATAAAAAGAAAATGGGTTACAGGCCTTTAAATCTGTAAGCTATCGTACTATCACATACAATTAAACTGTAGACTTTGTCCTATATACTGAGTGTGTAAAATAATCTCTGACTTGGGACACAAGTGAAGCTCAGAGGCTGGAAAAATGTGGTAATTTCTTGTGGATCTGATAATTTGAAAGTGACTGGCTGAGATTCAGTGAGACAGGTACATCAGGTGGAACCTTCAGATATAACACAGATCTCTTAAGATTAAAGCAATTAAGTGATGAATCAATTAGTTTTAAAGTGTTTCATGCATACATTAAAGTATGATTATTGATCTACAATGCATTACAACTGTTTCAATAAGCATGGGTAAAGTACTCAGAACTATCTCAAACCTTTGAGTACATATACCATTTTGTGTTGCCGTTATACTGAGACTCTGAGTTAATGATTACAGAAATGGTCTGTGTGTGTAAATGTTTTTTTCTGTACCTCATTTCTTTTTCATCTCGTACTTGAAGGACCATAGGAGCATCTACTAAAATTCACGTGTCCTCCAAAACCTTCCATAATACTCACATCTGAGAGAGGGTTTTGATTACCACTCATCAATTCAGACTTGGCCTTATCAGGATATATGTGTTATGTTGTGGTGTGTGTAATGGGGTTTGCAGTTTCTGTCATCAAGTTTCTACCAGTTCATTGTCTTAAGTAACTCACGAAATGAAAGGAAAAATCGCCACCGCGAAAGTTGCAATAACACATGCCGTAAAGACACGAGCAAAAAAGCGCTGGCGTGGACCTTTATCTATGGCTTCCTCTCTGAGCAATGAGATTTTCATGTCAGCATTAATATAAATATAAAAACTCACACACGTCACCGTATGAACCTGCTCTACAAATGACAGAGCATGGCGCCGCTGAGGGCTTATAGAAATAATGGAAATAGTGTAGCTCCTGTGGCGATGATATGCTCGCTGCAACAGTAAGGAAAAGAGACTGGCATTCACCGAGTTATCTCCTGGACTTGTGTAAAGCAGAGCGGTGGCTGTCCTGATCCAGACTGGAGGGAGGAGAGCAGAGATCCTGTTACAACAGCAGGCTCAGACAAACCCCAACTGAGTGAAGACAGAAAGGCATTAAGTGAGAATACCTTCAAGTAGACGCAAGATTGTGCACAGAGTAAGCACAGGCTGCAGGTGATTTAGACAGAGCACATGTGACTGTGTTCATTTGTGGGCATGTTTTTTAGCTCCTAGAAGTCAGGTGAGAAGTTTCCCCGGACACAGGTGACGATAGAGAGGAACTGAAATAGGCTCAAGACTCAGAGAACTTCAGTGCATGCACTACTTTCCTTTATCCATCCTGTATGCAGACGGGTAACACCTTCTGTTCAAGGTAAACTGTGGACTGTATAGAGTCTAAGATGGGAAACTATCCTAACTGAGACAATATCTCTGATCTGCGAAAAGTGTGTGACCATCATAGAGCTGTGTGGTACAGGGTTTAGTTTTAGTTAAGTTAATATGTAAATATGTAACTGCATTCCAATAAAGGAAAATAAAACATAAACTGAAAGCCCTGACTGTAGTACTGCCAAAGTTCCCTAGTGACCAGTATTACAACACATTTGTATTACCTTTGACCAGTTGAGCAGCTTCTCCTGTAAGCATAGCTTTTGCAACAAAATGCGATTTTACACACTGAACAAGTGTAATTGTATTGATTGCATTCTGTAGTTTAGATGCCAAAGTTACCTGGCGAAAAGAGAGGGCTCGTCCGGGATTTGAACCCGGGACCTCTCGCACCCAAAGCGAGAATCATACCCCTAGACCAACGAGCCACTTGCTATGGTGGCGCATTGTGAAGTATTTATACCTAACACTAGGCAGCGACTTACTCTCATTAATCTACGCTCTTTATGATTTCAAACCATTTAGCCACAGGCAGCAGGACTAATGCTAGTTAACTGTTACAATGGCTAGCAAGCTATGCTAGCTGCTCACCAGCGAGTCCTCCCATCGGAGCTAACGTGCTAACTGCGTGACAAAAGTTCCTGACAGCTAGCAAATTAGCTAAAAATGACTAACAGCCCATTGTGACACATCAGACTACCATGTTCACAACGACTATATGGTTGGTTAGGCACCTTGTTTTAGACAATGTATCACACTCAAATTAGCAGCAAACACGTCCCACTGAGAAAGTTACTGGTTAACTGCCTTCAACTCAGCACTCTTTAGGCTAGTCACCAAGGGCGTAGCCATCATTTCAGAAGTGAGGGGGACAGATTGTTCAGAGGTGATTCATTATCCTCTCGCATTCAATTGCACCTCTCCTTAGTGGCTAAAGAACCACATAACCACAAACAGCACAGCACCAGGGGACCGACTTCATGTCTTTATAATTATACACTGTCAAAATCTAAAGCTGCCAAACTCTGGTTGAGTTGACACAGAATGACCCTCAAGCATCTGCAGGGTGAGTAACCAGATAATTAAGTGCCGAATGACAACACGGAACACGAAAAGTTCTGAAAAACGCCATTCCTGTTTCAAATGATCAGCACCAAAATGGAATGGTAGTGACAAGGTAACAGGGTAATAAGTCACATAACTGAATATAATGGCAAGAAGCAACATTTTGAAATAGAATTAGGAATACAGTAGTAGTAGTAGTGAAATTGTAGAATTTAACCTCAAAGTCCCTTTTATGCTATCGATATTTTCTCTCAGCCAGTTATAACAGAGATGCTCTAAAGACTTTGGTTATAATTTCTCCTCACCTGCTGTAAAGACCCTCCCTGTTCATTCCTGCTGCTGCTGGCCTCTGGTCCACTTTATCCTAAGTGACCCTGCTCTTCCTATTGTATAAAGATTCAAAAAAATATGTGCAAAACAATAGTGAGCACAAGTTCTGAGCGGAAATTAAGGAGGAGTGGGTTTATTCCTAGGTGGTAGGTGTAATCAAGTAAGAGTATTGTTACTTACATAGAAGTAAAAAGTAGTCATCCAAATAATTACTTGATTAAGAGTAAGAAAGTATTTGGAGAAAAAAGTGCCAAGTAGTAATGTCTGATTTATTCATCAAATAAGAACACTATTCTAATCATTCAATCAAAATGATAATCAGCAAGCAAATTCATGTATTTTCAACGTTAACTGCTACAAAAATAACTTAAATCTTTACAAAAATAACATGATCAAAGGAACACAAATACATTTATATTCTCGTTAGAGTAGCCAAAAATTGTAACGTTACCAGGGATGGTAACATGTTTGTCCATCTGCCACTGTGGCTGGTGAATTCTAAAATCTACCAGCCACTCAACATTTTTACCAGCCACTATGCACAGAAACATGTTTTTCTTGTACAAGACATGCATATTTCCCTATGTTCATGTAGCTGGGGTCAGCCAGCTCCATAGACATGGAGCCAGTGTCTTTTTCCTCGTCAAGATTTGTTTCCCCTGGTCCCGCCCCCATCTGAAGTGGCCTGAATGGTGAAGGAAGCACGCATTCACAAAAAAGCTCGCCCCCGAGATATTGTGCTCGTACCTCAGAGAGACTGTGGAGAGAGCTACGGTTCAAAACTGACTTTTTTTTTTTTTTGCGAGTTTTATCTGAAGCTGTTGGAGAACTGAAATCCAAATTTCATGACTGTCTAGTTATAATGAATTAATAATAATGAATTTGCATGCAGATATTGGCTTTGTTAAAACACCTTTTCTCACCTAAACTGCATATTCAGGTAAGAGAGTGAGGTCAAGATAACGTTACCTGTTAGTTACCCGAACTGCTCACAACAACCTAATTTCAACTTCAATTTAGAATGATGTTGTAGATTAATATACATTCTCCCCCGCCTGCCTACCTTTGACAATATGAATACACTGTTTGTTATTAGGTTTGCCTTCTGGCCAGCAGCACAGACAGGCAGAGGGGATAACACACTCTCCACAGAGAGACACACTCAGCAAGCACCAGGTGAGAAAGTGGACAGGTGTTCAAGACACCACCGTTATAATGCCAACTCACATATTGTTTTGCTCACATTCATTGCAGTGGAATCTGTAATGATTTCACATTACCAAATGGTGTATTCACCATTCTCCCAAACCTCCTTTTGCATGTATATATGTGATAGATACTCGGTTTGCTCTATTCATCATCAGATTACATGTCAATTTCTAGCTGCTTAGATTTTGCAAGGTGAGACGACACAGCTTCATTCTCCTATGGTTTGTTTGGAGCTTTACTTTTTATGTATTCTTTTTTTTTTTTTAATTTGATACTGTCGGTCCAATGTGGCTGTCTTAGCTGTACATTTATTCAGTATTTTCTTGCAGAATAACATTATCTTTGTGGTTCAACAACAGCGTTTCTCAGATTTTTCTCAGATCATAATTGAATAATTAATGTCTAAAAGGAAATAATGTTATTAACGGGTCTAAATTGGTCAGTAAAGAGTATGTGAACAAAACTGACAACTCTTACAGTGCACACAGAGACACACAGACACAATGTCGTGAGTGGACTTCATAACAATCTAAACATGGCCTGATTTATTAATCCCTAGTAATTCATCAAAAGTATTGTTTAAAGTTAAAATATCATGTATAGAAAAATACAATTGTATTTTAATTCAATAAAATCAGTGATTAAGCAGACTGGTTAAACACTTTTGCAAGGCGCTGAATACATGTGACATTCTTATTTCCATTTATGGTGTCCCTTTTTTGTCCCCAGCGACTTACTGTAATTCATATACTGAACGTGGTGGGTGCTGTGTAAGGTGCAGACCAGCGCATCAGGGGCAGTTTGGGGTTCAACTTGTAACTTGCCCAAGGGCACTTTGATAATGCAGACCAGGGGAATCGAACGAGTGACCTTCAGATAAGAAGACATTGGCTCTACCCCTGAGCCACACCCACGTCTCATCTGAGCACCGGCAAAGGTCTGATCCTAGAATCACCCCTGGTTATCACTCTGGACTCAAATAACACAAAAATGATATGATGATTATATACAGCACTCACAGTGCAGTAGAAGAAACTCATTAAATCATTTAAAGGCTTATTAGAGGCCCAAATCACTACGCAGCTGGCGATAGATACATTTTGGTTTTGCACTTGTAAGTTTGGCAAACACAGTGCCTTACCTGAGATGTGTTGCCACATACAATTAGCCATTAAATGTCAAGGAAAAGTGACATATTGTAATGTAAAATATCATGTCATATTCAGAGTGCCCATGAAAAAGAGAGTCAACTACTCTCTGTGGGCAACCCTGGATAAATAAATAAGTTTAATCACTCATGCTATGACGACATGAGTGCTATAGGTGAAAACAGACAGGAGGAAGGAGCAGTCTAAGGTGCTGCAGTCAGGTGTCAGTCTCCTGGACCTACCCTGGTGAGGTGTGTCAGCTTCTGCCCTACATTATGTTAGCATACCTGCTGCCTTTGATAAAACAGATAAGAATAGAATCAGAACTATTTGCTTTAACAATCCTGCACTAAATCCACTAGAGGGCAGAAAAGACCAAGTGTACAAGTGAAAGTATATTTACTGAGTGCCGCTCTGTTAATGTCAGACTGACCAGAGCCCCAACAAGCAAACACATCTCAAATGTAAAGGTGATCCAGTCAAATCTGATCAGGATTGATGACATTATTGTGTTGAGAGCTGTACTCTAATCAATATCATGTAATTGTTGTCACTTTAACAAAGTCTTATCAGTGCAAATGTTAGACTGACATTTCATGGGTATACATGTAACTGTACATATGTACTTTTAAATGAATTTTGTGACACTTATATGTATTTTGTTCTTTTTTATTGCTTATCTCAGTGTTTATATTCTATTCTAATTTAGATAATTGAATATTTGCTTGTGACTGTTTATCCTCAGTCATTTAGATGTATTGCATTGATGCAAGTATAGATTATTATTAATTTAACACTAAACTTCCCTTAGAAGCTGTGATTAAAAAAAAATCCCCCTGATGAATGACATTGATGAATGACAATAAAGAAAGGAAATAGTCAATAAATAACTTCCACTGCCAGAAGAACTGTAAAAACTATAGAAGAGTTAACAATGTTTGACTCTTTGTAAATGAGAGGGTTCACAGTTCATGCTGTATCCTTCTGCTCTCTGCTTCACTGGACTTCTCTTCTGGTCTGAGCTTCTAGAAGACTTCTCACCTCTCATCCACCTCTCTTGGATGAGAGGGGAAACGTCTTCAATTAGCAGACTGGTTAAACACGTTTGCATGTGACACAATGTGAGGTCAGTGGAAACACTTTGCTTTGCTGTGAAGCTCCAGATTTGTTCTGTGGACTATGAAACTTCAACCAACTTTCCACAAGTATAGGGGTGGACACAAAATGACAGTTTTTTTTGTTTTTGTTCTTTGTTGTTTTCTGCTGAACTTGTCCTTGAAAAGAATTTATACTTTCTATTCTATACAGTACTTTGTCTTACTGAGTTTTGAAGTTGGAAATAGGACTGCATGTGTCAAAGACCGCAAGGTTTCACAGATATACCTGTAATTAACCAGCTTGTATTCTATCAACAAGTGGACTACATGAATAACTCAGGGTTGGCAAAATAATCTTGTTTTTTGGGGACCCTGACTTCTAGTTTTCTACATGCCATTATACATGTATGTATATTGTTAATGCGCCCTAGACAAAGCCAAGCAGGCTGATCCAGTGTCAGCAGTGGAGAAGTGTTCGTGTGTGTCTCAGTGCTGCCGCCGCTGCTGCTCTCGCCCAGTGCATTGTGGTCTGTGTGCTAAAGGAAGCTGCTGCACCGGAATCTGAAGAATTTGAGGTGTCCGCCAAGTCTGCTGTTCATCGTCGCCTCGTCTCTCCGTGTCTCTATCTGCACCGTGCTTTCGGCGGATAGACTGTAAGGTAACCTATCCCTCTAGCTACTTCACCACTTATTAATCTGGAAGTTGTCTCTGTGCTGTGTTTATCGCGGTGTTGCTGTTAAACCGACGACGCTAACATTAGCCATTCAAGTGAACATCCTGCAGGAGAAGCTACTCGGCTAGTTAGTTAGTTAACGCTATGCTAAGCCTGTCTGGCACCAGTGTACAGAACTGCTAGCCTGTGCTGTTAGCTTAGTGAATAGATCTGATTTGGTGTCGTCCTGTTAGCGTTTCAACAAGAGGAATTAGCATGAAGTAGTGTTTTTTCATGGTAGATGTCGGCATCAACACATTTCACACCCACTGTGGGTTGGACCGTTATGAAAATAGCCGTTGCTAATTAGCGCTAACCGGCTGATCATTTCCATCCACTGATAGCTCAGGAAATTAGCCACTCGTATTTGTTTCAGTCATTTCTGTGATTGAACTAGAGGGATAGGTCGCCTTAAATCGGCCACAGCTAGCTTCCTAACCAGCTTGGGCACATTTTATTTTGTCTTGTCATACATACAGCCGTTTTCATCCTAACACGGTGAGGGGCTGTGGGTGTGTTTTTGACACTCTCGGCTCTTTTAGAGTGATTAATTAAAACCACGTACAGCACAATAACCAGCAACCTAGACAGTAAACACATGACATTTCGTAGATTAGATAGTGGGATTAATAGCATTAGAATAGCTTAATCTCTTGTCCTCATGTCATTGCGCTGTAGTGGGAGGCAGCTGTAACTATCTGAGCAGGAAGAGTTTTTTCTTTCTTGTGGTGAGACACAGCACTCTCACAAACCAGACTTCCTGTCTCTCACACAGTCAGGCCTGTTTAGTATGCAGTTGTATGAATGATCTCCATTTTAAAGAAGATCCAGAAGCAGGCTGGAATTGTGGCAGAATTTGACTTGATTACAGTGACAGCTGCTTGTGTTTGTCGGTGTTTTGATGCAGTCTTTCTTTTCTGTCAGGTTCAGCAAGAAGAGAAAATGTCTCAGGCCGAAAAAATGAAGGTGAGTTTCTGAAAACAGAAATCAGATATCACATCTGAACCAGTACAGGATGCAGTTGTACCAGATTCCTGCTTCTTCTTCTGAGACTGTTGAGCATTAACAGTGATTTGAAAGTAAGCTGTGTGTGAGTGTTAATATGCTGTCACAGTTAAACTTAATCTTAGATGATTTGGCTGTGTTAAGTGATGGTACGGTAAAAGATTAAGTCGATCATGTGGAAATTTCATTATCAGAATAATTGTGAGTTGAGATAACCGCTAGCGTCCTTACATGAATGTCTACCTTGCTGACATACAGTCCAACATTGGTCTCCTAATTTATTTTGTTTTGCCTAATCACCATAGCTAGTGTGTGTGTGGGTTTAAACACTACAGATTATAAACTACAAAACGTCAGTTAAATGAGGTTACCAGCATGTAATTATCCTTGATGAGGAGCTTATGATTTATGATGACTTATTTGAGATTCTTTTGATTGTTTTTTTCTACCAAAAAGATGAGTCCTCTTTGTGAGGCCATAAGAATATTTGTTTGTGTGATTCCACATTTGACAGTAATTCCAATATGTCTTATTTCAGAGTTACAAAATTATTCTGATAATCAACTGGATTATATCATGAATCGCCATCATGTTGGATGGGATGATCGTCAAATTTTAAAATCTTTTGCCATGCTTACTTGTGTCACAAAAGAAGACTAAAATGTTGCTGTTGTCTTTGCTAATTCAGTCCAAAAAGTCTTAAACTAAACATTCCCCCTATTTTCACTTGGACATTTTGTGCTTCCCTGCTTTTCTTATATTATTCATGCGCTGTTCAAAACACAGATATTACCGGTGGGTCACTCAGCACTGTGCTTAGTGTGCTGCTCTCCATCCTCATGACTCACTGCTCTAGCTTTATGCTGGTTGAAAGGCCCAAAGGCAGAGCGAGAACACATTGCTTATCGGGCTAATCAGTCATAACCTCCGCTGAAAGAACGGGGAAGGGAGGGTTCACTAATCATACAATACCGTCGTGTCCAAGTGAGAAAACTAAATAAGGAACTTGTGCCTTTTTGTATTTGATTTGAAACAGCCTAGCATTGCTGCAGGGGCGGTTAATTCCTATCCTGCTTCTTACAGTGTATGAAAGGGCCATAAACACCAGAATGATGGGTGGAAGGCCTTTGCAGACAGACAGCAGAGAAATCACTGTTGCCGTCCTAAATATCCTGGCTGTTTGTGAACAGATGTCTACTTGGTGGCTTCTACTCTCACGCTAATAATTGGCTGTCATGTTAAAATGAAGTTCAACTTCAACCTGATGCAGATTTATGACAACAATTACTTTTAGCTGAAGGAGTGACGTGCAATGCCAAGTCCTTACATAAGTTTCACTGTTTTCACTTCTCCTGATGTTACACTTTTTTTTTCTACAGCAGGGGCAGTTCTCCAACCCTGAGACCCCAGGGTATGTTGGATTTGCCAATCTGCCGAATCAGGTTCATCGCAAGTCAGTGAAGAAAGGATTTGAGTTTACGTTGATGGTGGTAGGTGAGTGTGTGTCTTAAGCCTTTTCTCTTTTTTAGTTCTTTTCTTGAGGTTTTATTTAGTTTGAAAAATGATAGTGCATCTCAGTGATAACAAGCTAGACAGCAAGAGTAAACATGACCATTTTTAGGAATGTGTTTCTGTGTTTTTGGCTCATGTGAGTTTGTTTTTTCATGTTAAATTTATGGTGGGACTTTGGCCATTAGCTTGCATGATATACAGTTGCGTGCTTTCTTTTTAATGATTGCCTTCATACAGGACAGTTTTACAACTCGTTCTTCTCTGTAGTTCTTTTTGATTGTATGCTGAGGGCAAGCGTGTTGCTTCAAAGGTGTATTTTAGTGAACATGAAGGCTGTTGGTGAGTAGAAAATGGCAGATGTCACGTCAGTGTAGTTGCTCAGCTGGCGTCAGCAGCAGCATGATGCGAGTGCTGTGACTGTGTGAACCTCCCTGCTTGTTGGTACGGGGGGAAGGGTAGAAGCTCCCCTGAACACTGCTCATCCTTTTGCTTTAAAATAAACCAGAGAGGAATGCAGCCAGCAGGCCTCGAGGGATTGATTCACACAGTGGACAAGGCCTGCTACTAGGCCGTCTACTGCAAGAATACTCATTCAGTGCTTATTTAACCCTCTGCGTGACCCATCTTCTCAAATGCTTCACCGATTTCCTGCTTATTTGGATAGCTGCTGTTGTCCTCCAGTCATTGAAATTCATAATTTCTCCTTGAAGTGCATCGCTTTTGTTAACGCTCACCCTCAAACAATGGTCATTTTTCCCCTAAAGACTTTTTTCTACATGCTCCTGAAATGTGGACTATCCATACAAGACGTTTTGGAAAGTTGCCTCTTCAGGACGTAGTAAAGACTTCCGTAAATCTTTTGCGACGACTCTCTTGGGAACCACAGTAGCAGCATTCCTGGGTCAAGCACTCAGGCTTTAAGTTGAGCATCTGTAACTCTGTGACCGTGAGACTTGAGGAACGTAATTTCTTACACATAGTTTCCTAAATTTTGATAACTGCTGTTGCTGAATTGCTGCCCTAGTTTTATGGATGTGCAAGACAGAAATAAGGCATACTGCCTGACTAAAACAATACTGAATGGGCCTGGGAGAATATATTGGAAAATATATTTATTCTGGTACAAGGCTTTTATTTAAAACTTCAATTAATCTGTAGATGGTTATTGTCTCTGTCCTATTGTCATGTGTTTGTAGTAGTCTAGCACCCGCTGTTGGCATATGGAAGATTGTTTAAATTTAGTAAGCAACAAGTTGGGGGTATTGGTAGGATTAATCCATTATAAGGCAGACTGGTTTGATACTGCTGCACTGTACTGCTAGTTTATTTCAATCATGATCAGATAATCTCAACAGAGACATTTGAATAAAATCGGTCTCAGCCTTCTCTACACAGTTTCTTCAGTCCATTGCAGACTCTCTTGTAAAGCGGGAGTCAAGCTAAAAGAGGACGTCAAGTTTTGTAGTTGTTGCTGTTAATGTTTGTGAGAGTGAAATTGTCCAATGTTCTCCTTCTAGACCTGAAAGCTGCTGACTGATTATAAACACTTGCACTCCTTCCTCTGGTTATTAAAGGTTATTTAATCAGCCACCTGACATAGTTCGAGGAAAGATTAATGCTCACGTCAGATTTAGTGTCACGTATTTCCGGGTGGAGCGTGGCCTGCTGTGTGTCACAGTGCAGATGTCTTGTTTCCTGCAGCACAGTTATGATCTCCTTTGTTCGAGTCATTGAAACTGAACTCTGTGTTAGAAGAGGTTTACACCAATCAGAACCTGTAGTCTTATTAATTTCCTTATTTTGACTTCTCAAACGGATGCTGACTGCATGTTGATTGTTGTCAAAAGGTGAGTCCGGACTTGGAAAATCCACCCTGATCAACAGCCTGTTCCTCACTGACCTTTACCCCGAGAGAGTCATCCCTGGAGCAGCAGGTAAGAAAGCAGGTTTTTTTAGAGCACTTAGTATATTAAAAGCCAACAATCACCTAATCAACTCAGTGGGGTTGTTAAATGAAAATCTTAAACTGACAGTATCTTATGTCGTTTCTTTCTCTTCTAACAGAAAAGATTGAAAGAACAGTTCAGATCGAGGCGTCCACAGTAGAAATTGAGGAGCGAGGGGTGAAGCTCCGTCTCACCGTGGTCGACACACCAGGATACGGAGACGCCATCAACAGCCAAGACTGGTATGATATCTGTTTTTAGGGCATATGCTGATGAGGAATTTTTAATTACCCAGCGTCACTCTGTTATGTTGGGCAGTTAGATGTTTGTTTGAATTTTTTAAATCATAAGGACAGAAGAGGGCAAATTTATTTTTCATCTTTGCTTTTGATATTCAGTGGTTTTGCTATGTGCATGGCTGAGTTCTGGTAATGATACAGCTTGGGATATGATGTTTATTTTTCGCATCCAGTTTCAGCACCATTATCAGCTACATCGATGACCAGTTTGAGCGCTACCTCCATGACGAGAGCGGTCTTAATCGTAGACACATCGTAGACAACAGAGTTCACTGCTGCTTCTATTTCATCTCCCCGCTTGGCCACGGGTAAGTTCTTCTGCACACCCTTGCACACATTCAGGGATTTTCCATCAGTACAGTTTCACAGAAGTTATTTTCAATTTTGTTAACCACATTTCTCACACCCTCTTTTAATAAATGCTTGAATTTTTTTGTCTGTCTTTGACGTCACACCTGTCTGTTTCCTGCCCACCCAGCCTGAAACCCCTGGATGTTCAGTTTATGAAGGCCATTCACAATAAGGTCAACGTGGTTCCTGTCATCGCCAAGGCAGACACACTCACCCTCAGAGAGAGGGAGAGGCTTAAGCGCAGGGTGAGAACAATAGTCACCCATTGTTCAGGAACTTTCCCAGTTCCTGAAATAAAGAGTAGCTATCATGTGCTCATGGTTTATTCTTCCAGTGTGTGAAAATACTGTTTGCATAAAAGTAACAATATTGAAACTGGGCTTTAGAGTCAATATTTCATACCGAACGGTAGATAAACCAAAGTAAGTGTCAAGAGATGGACCAGTAAAAAGTGATTTAGATCAACATAAATGTTAATGAGGACAGAAGTTGTATAGGGAGAGAGAAACTTGAGTCAAATTGTCAAACAAGGCAGTGCTGACCAAATATGAATTAAGATTCTACAGTGCAATTGCAGTGCAGTGTGGTTGCTGCAGGTTCTTTTGAGCCACAGCCTGTTTTCTCTGGTCATAAAGCAATAATTTATAAAGATATTCACAACTATTTACTGCATGGAAAGCCCAGTTTAATAGAAAGACCATTTTTACAGTGGTGAAATACGGTGACGCTAACCTGCGCTTTGTTACTGTTGTCTCTGTAAGATTCTGGATGAGATCGATGAACATGGTATCAAGATTTACCACCTTCCTGATGCTGAGTCTGATGAAGATGAGGACTTCAAAGAGCAGACCAGGATCCTCAAGGCAAGCTTTCCACTCCCTGCTAAGTTTTTAATCTGTTAAAAGACAATTAGGCGTGTTTTTCTTTTGGTTATTTTATCCATGGGAATGGGAATCTTTTGATAAAAGCTTATTGAGCTTTGTAAGATAGCTGAAAATCATCCCATTTCTCTATGGATTTGTTTAAAGTGCTGTAGTTATTTTTTGTGCGGTTGAGCCAACACTACAGACACATGAACGGCTCATCTTTTCCAGGCTAGCATCCCATTCGCTGTGGTGGGATCCAACCAGCAGATTGAGGCCAAGGGGAAGAAGGTGAGGGGTCGTCTGTACCCCTGGGGAGTGGTGGAGGTGGAGAATCCAGAGCACAACGATTTCCTCAAGCTGCGGATCATGCTCATGTGAGTGAAAGAGGAGCTAGCTTAAACCTCATGCTCTCCCTATCCTTACATTTTTTTTTAAAATAAGAGTAATGTGACAAGATTTAATGACCTGCCTGTTTCCCCAAATTTCTGTGAAAAGAAACGGTTGTAACGTCTCCAGAATGCCTTTAAAGACGAGAGCAAATACACCTGCCAAAAACTTTTTGCCAAGAGCAATTAATGGTTGTGACTTGCCCCCACAGCACCCACATGCAGGATCTACAGGAAGTGACCCAGGACCTCCACTACGAGAACTTCCGCTCGGACCGCCTCAAGCGGGGTGGCAGGTTGTCCTCCCATGGTTACATTCTGCCTCTTTCTCCTGCGTACGTACCTGTCTGTCAGCTTGCTTCTCTGCACCTCCCCCCCACCTCAAACAGCAAACCGCTGATTAGACTTAAATCATAAACGATAAATTCAGCAGTGTTGTAAAACAAAACACAGAAATGCATATACCACAGGTGTTACTGTGATGAAACATCCAGAGCTGTGTAAATGGAAGCTGAGTTAATGGATCATGTACCTCCAGTGATTCCTCTGTTGTCTGTTCACACAGATGTTGTTGAACTAGTGTCATTCCGTAGTCCAGTAGCTCGGACTCATCATTTTGCATTTTAACTACGTCGGGCAGGCCGCGGTAGGGAGGCAGAATTGAATTTCACGTTGTGGGTTGTGGTTTTACATGGTTAGTTGGTAGCTAAATGGTACATGTCGTCTGAGTATTGCAGAAGTTGTAAACAAGATTACTGTGTGTGTCATTTAACATAGTGTGGATATATCATCATTTAACCCTCATTGTAGACCAGAAACAATCTTTTAGACTTTCCTCTAAAGCCATGCCAGGATAACAGGAGTGGCTTTACTGCTGTCTCATTGGCTCGCCATCTGCCCAATGATGGCTGTCTGGTCTTGATTTGTCCAATCCCATGTGTGGACTGTTGAGGTACCTTTTATCATCATTCGGGGGAGGTAACGCTGCTCCCCTACCTCTCGCACTTGCTTCCTCTCTCTCTCAAATCTTTACCGCTTTCACCTCTTCGTAGATATTTGTCGTAGATGCCCACTGTTCCATCTTTTCTGCAGAAGAAAATTCACTAACCCACTGACCCCTTCTTCACTTTCTCAATGTGGCACTTGTCATGTTTGCCTAATGCTATACTTGAAATTGTACATCACGCATGCACACACACATTTTTTAATAATCAACACTCAAAGTGGTTTCACACGTTTAACATTTCCGATTGTGCATTTAACATAATGCTTTTGTTAATCAGCACACATTCCACAAATATATTGGAGGTTGATCCGGTAGCATCACAGTCACATCGAAACTAACTATAGTTGTGTCATTCATGCAGAAAGGGACCGGAGCCAGAGGAAATGGACAAGGATATGATCCTGCAGGAGAAGGAGGCTGAGGTAAAATGTTTTAAGACACTTGACAACTTTTCACTAATTAAAAAAAGAGATTCATTTGTCATGGATCAACCTTTTCTTCTAGTATGTTTGACATTTTGGAAAATACACTTACAAGTAACATGAGAAAATTATCACTATCATATCTGCACACTTACTGTGAAGCTTGAGCTAAGAGAGGGTTAGCTTAGCATAACAAGTGGAAGCAGTTGGATTTTGTTTCTCAGGCTAGCTGTTTCCCCTTTTCCAGTCTTTGTGCTAAGTTAAGCTAGCTTCGGATTTAGCATACATTTAGCGACATGAGAGTGGTGTCAAGCCTCTCATTTTATGTATATTTATCTAATGCATGGAAGAAAAATGTGTATATACTCAAATAAACTTTAAATCATTTAAGTAAACATTTGGTTTCTAATCATGCTGTCATTGTGGGGCCCCTCTTCTCATTTCACCAAACATGTTGAACAGATGCAATTTCTTTTCTCGCCTCTGCTCCTCATGCCTTAATCTCTCCCAAATGAGTTCTGAGCAGAGGAGGTGAGGAAGGTACACATTAAGAGACAAGTTGACGCAACAGGCCTTTAACCAAATTTGACATCGGTGCTCTGTAGCATAATTTTAAATCAGGGTCAATTAAATGAGCGGTGTGGCACGGCTGAATCATCCATCTATTCCTTTGTTATAATTTCCTGTCAGAGGAGTGTAACAGTGATCATGGCAACTTGTAAACCTACTTTTTTAAATTAATTTATTAATTTTTTTAATTGGACGTATAATGCCACGCTGACATATCATTAACAAATGCAGCAGGAACAGATCCTTAAGAGGCGCTACAGCAAAAGACGGAAAGTTTGAGTGCACATTTAATCATCTTAAATCACCAATACAACTACGAAATATAAAAACTACATTTTTAGACTCCTGTCCCCGCCATGGTTCGTATATTCCAGTTCTATGTCACAACTCTTTTAAATGTCACAGGTGCTGACAAACCTTTACACTTGTACATCCTTGCTCATAGTTGCCACAGCAAGCCACCTCTTTCCTCATTCCTCTCTCCTCGAGATGCATTTAGGAATTGAGACACCTTTCAAGATGGCACGCTGAGATCAATTTACAGGTCACAGGCAGGAGGACAGAGGAGAGAAGACACGACAAGGCACCAAATAGAAAAGTTGGAGGAACCTTCAGACTGAAGGCTCAGGAAAAAACTGACACCTTGAAAAAATCCGAGTGAATGAGATTTGGTCTTGTTTCTAAGAACAGCTGTTCATTCATGTTGATGCTCTGTGTCAAACAGTTGAGACGAATGCAGGAGATGATTGCTAAGATGCAGGCCCAGATGCAGAATCAGGGAGCCGGAGAGGGAGAGGCGTGAAAAGTCTGCGGTAAGAGTCAGACCGGTGGACACACTCAACACCTACACCTACTTTATTTTTATTTTTTGATGATGATGATGAAACTTTTCGTCTGCCTTTCCACTGCAGGTGTTTGAGCCACTTCTCGAGTTTGACTAGAGGGAGACTGATGATAGCAGAGAAGGTGTGAAGGCCATCTGGTTATTGACTCGTACTGCTTGCCACTATTTTTTATTCCAATCCTACATGGGATGTGGAGTCTTTTTTTAATTTTACATACAGTTAAGTATATTCAAACAGTGTTAAGTTTATATATTTACACACAGTTCTGTTTCTTAATTTTTTTTTAAATTTTGTTTCATTTCCTTAAAACTTATGCCAGTTATTCAAATGAAGTCATGTGACCTATCTTTTAAAATGATGGCATATATCTTGGGATGTTCTGTTACTTTTCCATTTTTTTTGTTCCCTTACTGTTTTTGCTCTTTAGAAAAACCAAAGTATCACTGCTTGTATTTGACGCTTTTAGTGCTAAAAAAAAAAAACATCTGTCGAAGCGCGTGCTAACCTGTGCTCTGTGAAAGAGCTTCCTTGGGAGAGCCAATCATGGTGAAAATAAGTAGCAGAAATATGCTTTTTATGCCATTGTTATGCCATTGTCTCAATACTCTTTTTGTCGAGAGAAACCATGATAACATATTCCCTCTGGTTAAGAGACCACACAAGCTTCCCTTTAAATAGGGTCCACCCTGCTCAGTATTAATCACAACACCCTCCTCATGTGCATGTGACTCTCGAGGCTGTCTGGTCAAAATTCAGGTGAATTTCCCCTCTAGTGATGTGTTGGGATCAGTTTCCTGTCCAAATCTTCGTCATTAGTGCAGTTCTCAGATCAGTGTCTCTAAGTACAACAGAATTCAAGTGTTTTGAGTTTGATACAAATTAAATAAACTGTGACCCTCGACCTCCTCCAGTCTTCCTGTAGACCTGACAAATGAAGGACAGGCAAATGAGGCGTGACGCCTCTGCTTGGTGCTTTCAGTGAGCTAGATGTATTTAGTCCACGTCTCCTCCACTCTGTAAAGTGAAGTCATGTGCCAGGGAGCACTAACTGTTCTGTCGTTATTGATGCAGTGAGATTTAAAGAGGTATAAACTCGTACCTATCCCAACTGCTGAGTACTTTGTGGTTTCCTTGACCGCAGAGATTAACAGTGACCCGATGAGGTCAGTGTAGCCAACGTTTCCCTCACCAGCCAAGAAGTGAGTTCTTGACATTCCTCTTTGTGCTGTTTTTATCCAATATTAAAGTACCAAATATTGTTTTGATGCATATATTGTAATAAAAGTTTTATTAAACTTTATTCATCTCTTGTGTGATTTGACCTTTGCAGTTATCTTCCCTCGCATAACCTCGATTTTATAAATATTTAAAAGTAATCAAAGTGACTTAACTCTTAGATCTTAAATGGCACAATCATTTTTGTCCAATTTAAATGTGTCCTTTCTAATTTTGGTCAAAATGGGTCGAGCACTTCTGCATAACTTGACACTTCTGCTGTCAAATCTTAATAGCGAGCTAATATTCTCTTCTTACTTTATATTTGCACTTACCTATTGGCAGTAATGGATTGTAACTAAGCATATTTACTCAAGTACTTTACTTCAGAGGAATTTGAGATCAAATTAAAACTTAACTTTTATATCTATCTATTTTATAACTATGTCAGTAGACCTGACATCAATTAGTGGACCTTAAGAATACAGTTTATATATGCATGTAAATATATGTATAGTTTACTTTTACCTAGTTTTGATACTTAGGTACATTTAATATCTGATACTTTAAGACTTACTTAAGTACTATTCACATGGATGACTTCAACTTTTATCTTAGTGCTATTTTAGCATGATATCTTTACTTTTACTCAAGTATGAATCTTGGATACCTTTTGCAACACAAAATATAGATTAAGCATGCTTAATCAAACATCCTAATGCCTAAATAAAATCTGCATGGGACCATGAATAAACTACACATCCGTCTTTATACTGACCTTCAATACTTGAATAAGAAATACAGTCCTGAATGTGGTTTTAAAAAAAAGAAAAAGTCTTAAGACGCATTAGATTTAAGTGTCTTGTACCTGTAGACACCCAAGTCTATTCAAGGTTCATCTCTATCCTTTCATACATTTTTGTCTCGTTACACCTCACACTTAATCTAATGGGGGTGTAGAAGAGCCTGAAGCTTCTATACACACACACACACACACACACACACACACACACACACACACACACACACACACACACACACACACACACACACACACACACAACAGCAGGTGCTTCCTGCTCCCTTTGTGCTTCATCTCAGTGAGATTAATTGCCTCTGACATACAAAACCAGAGTGAACCTGCCCTGACTAACAGGGCGTCAGTAATTACACTGTACGGAGGTTAATTACCCCAAACCCCAAGCTTAAATTCTTCTTTTAGAAAGAACAAAATAGTAATTATTTAGTTTTAACAATCACAAAAGGAAATACACATGATTATAATTGTTCAGCTTCCATGAATGTCAACTTTATAAACAGAAAAAAATATTAGCTTGAATTATTTACATAGTAGAAGGATTGTACAGTATAATATGCAGCCCTAGACAGAAGTGTCACTTCATGTAAATCTAAACAGATAAAATGTCAAAAATGTCTATGTGAGCATCAAACACAAAAAGGAAGATGTTAAAACAGTAACATGAGCCGGCTAGTATTCTGATATGAAACATACCAGTATCAGCCTGTTGTGGAAACATACGACTGTAAGCCATCCGTTTTTCATAACAGCGATGATTCATTCCGTCTTGTGAGAATCAGAGTGACACCAAACACTAAAGACAGCAAGACATTTTCCATAGACTTTATTATAGTTTTTTTCTTCTCAATCTAACAGGTATACACAACGCTCTAAATGTCATGGCTTTTTTGTCTTAAATACTCTCCGCTCTTAAAGAAAAACTGTAAAAATATTTAATTATAACTAATTAAAAGATCTCTCAGGGGACTGGGGAGGGTGCAAAGATACGAGGGGAGTGTGTGTGTGTGTGTGTGTGTGTGTGTGTGTGTGGGGTTGGTCTTCTGTGGTCCTTATCTGAGGCGTTGGGTGGGTCTGGGAGACAGAAAAGGGGGCAGAGTTAAGTTACATCCAGCTGGGGTTTCACCGCGAAGATGGGGTGGTGTTACCATTTAAAGAAAACCTGCAAGAACGACATGAAATCAATTAATCCATATACATGAACGAAAGTTTTTCCTGCTGCATAATGGACATCCCAGCAGACAGTTTTGACACGGGTCGATGTATCACCTGCACACTCTCTCCATCATGTGTGTGACGAGGCGGTCGGAGATGCCCGGACATGATTCCTCGGCCAGGTTGAAGGCGTTTTCCAGCTCCTCGATGGCTCCTACGCCGCCGCCGCTCGCCCGCCGCTTCTCCTTTAACTACAGAAATCACAGAAAGTATTGTGTTTGTTGTGCACGTGGAAGCTTCAGCCACACAATGTGAGCCTAATTCATCTGTACTGAACAGTTTATAACAATATAACAAGCGGAGATGGATCAGGTTTTGTTAGTTCTTGTATTTACTGACAGAGAAACATTATGTTTTTCATTCAAAGTTGTATGTTCCCCATCCCAAACAGCTGGACCTACCTCTCTGAAGATGGGTGTTACCAAAGCAGACAAGCATTGTGACTTGGGTTGCCTTTTCACTGAATCTCCTGACTGGTAGGAAGAAAAAAAAATGTTGTTAGACACAGAATCAAATCTTCTGTATAACCTGTATGCTATGATTGTCTTACCTCTGAATCTGTGTGTGTGTAGCCCTTCTGTAACTTGTTCATAGAGGTGGGTCTGACTGTGGGGAAGGTCCACATAGGACACGTATCCACATCACCATCAGCATCCCTGTAGGAAAAATAAGACAAGAGGAGAGACATGTAGAAATTGTGAGGGGCGCCAGCTTGACCTGATTTCATATAATGATTCAATGACCTAATTCTAATTCATGCAGGCAAAATGATTCTACTGAGGACAATTTGAAAATGCAGCCCAAATGGTGCGCAGCCAATTCTTCTAGTAAATCATCCATAAATCCCCCTGAAATTATCTAACAGGTCAGCTTAGTATCAGTAATTTAAAGATGTGCCACAGAATGTAGTTGATCCTCATTTCACACAGACACCCCCGTACGCACTTTGTCTGCCATGCGTGCAAACCATTCATTGCAAAATTTAGAACACCTGCTATTAGAATAGAGTTTGGTTTGACGGTCTGTCCACTCTGCAGACCACTGGGAGCAGAGGGGATTTCAACGTTAATAATTCATCAAAATTAAGCCGGCCTACCTTTTAATAATGGACCTTGTAAACAGTACTCAGCTCATAGTAAAAGGCTATTAAAATAGAAACAGTGATTCCGCCTCACCACAGCCATGTAAGTAGTTGTAACCTACTTACATCGGGGGCAGGACCCGCAGGAGGGTTGCAAGTTAGTTTCCAGCAACAGTTTTTACATCACTTTGCCTGTCCTAGTAATATAATTTACCTAAACATAGATTGTGTGTGTGCACATGCCAATGTGCCCTCTTTTTACCAATATGTAAAATGATCCAATCTTTGACTCAGTACTGTGATAAGATTGAAACTGTGAATTTTATGATCTGTTGGACACCAACTAATTTAACAGGCTCTTAATAGACCCTTTGGAAAGTGAACGGCCGTAGTGTACGACTGTGTGCTCTTGAGACTCACATATCTGAGTCGTCAGAGCTGGATTCCTCTCCGTGTCCCTCCGACTTCCAGCGGCGGTAGCGGTCGATCAGCTCTGTAAGATAGGCCGTCTTCTTGGTGTAACGTGTGATGAACTTGTGCTTCAGGAGCTCTTTGGCTGTTGGCCTCTATAAACAAACAAAAAGATTAACATTCAGTCACAGCAGCATCAGAGGGGTCATGCTGTTGCATCAGTTGTCTAGTTATAAGAAACTAAAAGAAGCAGTAATGAGTCAACCATCACATTTCTTAGATTTAGCAAGAATGTGACTCGGATTGAGTTTGAATATTTGAGAGTGAACAGCACAAACGATAATTCCTATTCAGGACAAAGTATGCTGATCAAATCAAATATTTGGGAGAATAAATGTCCAAAGTCTGAGCCAATCTGGAATTATCATCCAATTTTCTCATCTTATTTTGCCCAAAGCAAGCAAGTCTGATCACATGGTGGTTCTGCTGCAATACTCGCAGATGCATGCAGGTGTGTCACTTACAAAACGAGGGTCTTTATTGAGACAAGCCTCCACAAACTCTTTGAAGGGTTTGCTGTAAGGTCCCTCAAGTGTGGGTGGAGTGTTTTTCGGGATAAGAAAGAGGACCCTCATGGGGTGCAGGTCCGAGTTGGGAGGTTCCCCTTTAGCCAGCTCGATGGCAGTGATCCCCAGGGACCAGATATCAGCCTGGGAAAGGGAGAGTGCAATGTGTAAGTAAGGTGTGTTCATGTTAAATAAATGGTGAACATTTAATCTGTCTAATTATCAATGCTTCCCCGAAAAAATAGTATATTTTGTCCAAAAGTGAAAAAGAGAAAAAAACACAATCAAATCAATCTAAAGACATAATTCATTCAAAGCAGTAACACCGTGTGTCTTGTTCAGGCCACAGACTCACCTTAAAGTCATAGGCTGACTGTTTGATAACCTCTGGAGCCATCCAGAAAGGCGTGCCAACAAACGTGTTCCTCTTTATCTGGGTATCTGTCAGCTGTCCTGCCACCCCGAAATCTGCCAGCTTCACGTCGCCCTGCTCTGACAACAGCACGTTGGCAGCTAGGGGAGAGAAACAGACAGAGAAAGGCAGCTAAAGTACAAGAACAAGCAATACAAGTACGATGAAACCTTACAGTTCACATCTGCCTGGGCTTTATCAAACCACAGGTGCTCTCCCTGTGCACATTAGTTTTCTGTCTCCATCACTACCAGCCATGACTGTTGCTCGTTGTTGAACTGGACTACATGTGGCAGCCTGAGGAGCCCCAAGTGCCACTGCTGCATCTCACTGGCTCATTTTTGAATGTTAAACACTTCAAAAAGACTGTATTTTTCATTAAGAGAAAATAACTTTCTCTCTCCTGTCATAATTTTAGTATGGGTACAGCTCCAGGCTTAGGTAACACCTTTCAATAACAGTGAACTAGTTAGCTATTTCAGGCTGGGCTCTTTCCCAGGGCATCAAATTCTGATGGTTTGTCATGTCCCGTAAGGCTTTCTGACAGGAATGCTTTGAGTGTTGCATACAGACACTAAAGCATCTGAAAAAGGGCATGACAAAACAGTGTCAATGCTAAGTACGCATTATCGAAACACGATCACCAGTTAGCTACACATTATTAGGGTATGTTAAATATGCAACAGAGTCTCATACATTATATGTAGTAGGGCGTCCCTGCTCTGTACTACTAGCTAAGGGGTCCTTTGCCCCTGCTAAGAGCAAATTATTCTAAACAGCATTTGTATATGAATATAACCATGATAACTTAAGTTTTTTTTTCACTGTACTACTAAAGACAATAAATCCCCTAACATGTCATCATGAATGTATGTGAAAGGTGGGTGGATCATTTTGTGATTATAATCAGGAAATTAAGTGATGTAGCATCTGATTTGGGCCAATCAAGTGTCGACTTTCTGAAATGCCACAACAATAATTATTTGAGATAGTGTGCATTACGGGGAACGGACACGAGACGAGTGGGAATCACAAACAGCTTCAGACATCAGCAGATAAGTGGCAGTGCCTTCAGTTAGAACATGAACTGGAACACAAACAGGTTCTATGTAGATACAAACTGACTCCCAACTACAAGTAGCACAACATCAGATGAAGATTAAAAAAAATAGCTTCACACAGATATACATCTAACACCTGCATTATGTTGTGAGCCCACAGATGGTGTTGATAAATGTATGCAGCTCTGTAGCATATTTTTGTGAGTGGACTTCTGTGCAGCATCTGGTTGAGACTGGATTTACATGTTGTACCTCAGCAGCTCGCTCATCTCTGCTCACCATTCAGAGTGTTACTCAAGTAAAGTATTTACTTGCTGATAGGAGGCTTGAATCAAAGCAAGTTAATGGATAATGTCTCTACTCAACACTCATACTGGTGCGATCAGGTTCTGAGTAATGATCACGGTATCTGGCTTTGTACTGAAACTTATTTTAAAAAGACTGACTCTTAATGCTCGGAGATGCTGCTTATTACCTTTGATATCTCTGTGGATCTTCCTTTCAGAGTGCAGATACTCCAGCCCCTTCAGTATTTCCCTCAGTATTGTAGCAATGTATGTCTCTTCAAGAGGCCCTGGGCGTAGCTAAGGAGAGGAAAGGAGATGAGAAAATAAATCAGAAAAATGTGGAAGCTGGGAGAGAGAGTTTTGCTTCTCAAGTATAAAAGGCTGCCACTTTGCAAGATTTGTATAAAACTTTGTAAGCTGTATAAAAAAAAATAAATCTTCTTACCAGATCCAGAGCAGATCCTCCACCTAAATACTCCATGATAATCCACAGCTTGGTCCCCTGAGAGGAAAACAATACTTGATGAATCAAGTTCATAAAAATATGCTTTGTTGAAGAAACAATATGTGCATGTATTGCTTCATTACTTTTATTATTGTCTTACCTTCAGGTATGATCCATAATACTTGGTAACAAAAGGGCTATCACACTGGCTCAGCACTGTGATCTCCTGTTGAATGTCTTCAATCTCATCCTCCGCCTCCTCCAGGTCTATAATTTTAATCGCCACCACCTCCTTTGTGCGATTGTTGATGCCTTTGTAGACCTCTCCGAAGGAACCTTTTCCGATCCGCTCCTGCTTGGTGAAGTACTCCTCGGGGTCCAACCGAGTGTTCTGGTGCAGAGACAGCAAAGAAATTATTGAGGGCAAGTCGTGATGACTGTGCTCCGAGGCGTATTTGTGTGTGTTACTTTCAAACCACCTGAACAGAAGTTGTTTCACATTTGGATGCTCTTTTATGAATGTTAATTAGACGTGACAGCAGTGGTTACATCAATCTGTCTGCTTAAAAAAAATGCAGTCATGCACTGCTTACATATAAAAAGAAGATGAATGATTAACCTTTCTTATCCGTGTCAATACGGATCCATTCAGTCACATCCCATCTAATGACCTAGACTTTTCATCGAACTTTGTGCCAGGATGTAATTCAAGATGCATGACACTTGAAAGTTCAGTGGTTTTCTGTTTTCGTTACAGCAGGAAATGAGTGAAGATTTGACTGAGTAGGAGGCACATAAAGAAGTCATTACATTTATTTTATGGTAACATCCACAACTCTACAACAATGTAGACTTTCAGAATATTGCCATACAATGTATTGAAATTGTTGTCAGCTTGTTGATTGCAATGTTTCCCCTGATGTTGACAATGACAAAGAGATGAAAAATAAAGTATTTCCTGTATCTGTATATAGTAAGCTGTATGAATTGCATTGTTGGCTTAGACCCCCACCCACCTATTCCTGGAAAGCCTGGCAGTCATGGGGGTTCGCCTTGGTCAAGAAGAAGGGAGGTGACAGTTACTGAAAAGAGCATTTCTGTACCTGGTTGTGCATGTTATGAAGGTGTGCCATCCCCTCTGTAGGTTGGACGGGACAGGGACAGCCACAGCCCTCTCCTTCCGAAGTTATCAAAGGGTCCTTTCGCGTTTTTTCCTCCCCACTTAGCTGTCTAGGAAGCTAGCTAGGTCGCTAGCCAACTAGATAAACACCCAATCTGCTGCTGGCTTTAACGGGGCTGTCACTCCGCGCACTGTTTTCGGCCTCCAAGTCCAACTGAGGACCGAAGAGCCCGGCGAGACAACGAGCTACTGACCGAGAGACTCCATTAATGTCGGCGGTGATGAGCTAGAAGAAAAAATGCTCCTTCCGCGTATTAATATTTAATTCATTTCAAGGAACGTTTAGCCTGTTGTTCATTTGAAGCTTGAGGAGGACAAAATAATGGCCCAGACGGAAGACGCATGCGCATTGGTTTTGAGGCGTGCGGAACTGTGGGAGTTGTATTTCTGAGCTCTGTTGCGCTTTTCCGTTGAGGCACCATGAATGTGGGCTATGTGGGGTCGGATACCTGAAAACCTGTTGGATGCAGAAGCTGCCACAGACGTCCATGACCTAAATATACTTCATGAACACAAGAATGTGAATGTTTATGAACACATTTGTGTTTGATAATCTCAAAACAACACATGCCCAGGGCCTCCATGCCACTAGGGGGCCCAGATAGAGGGACATACCATCAACTACCTATTTAACATGTAGCAATTTCACTGCCTGTGGGAAGAAAGTGATATAGTTTGTATTAAGATAACTATGAAATAGTTCTATGTTCCAACACTTAACACTGTTATAGAGTGTTTGGTCAGGAGCTCATGACTCTCCTCCCCCCACTCATACAATAAAAGAGAAAATACATATTTTGTTATCCCTGTTGACTTTATCCAATCAGGACATAGAACTCGATAAAGAGTGCTAGCTGCAGAATGGACAGTTAAAAATGCTGACACACACAATATTTGTTTCATTGTGGGGGAAAAGCATTTTAGTGGTTGAATCTCAATGAAAGTGAGGAAAAAGGATCTGTAAATCTAAGTATTTTTGTTTGTCGTCTCAAAATCTTGAGTAAAGCTACACATTTAAAATAACATTTAAAGTGCATATAAATACATGTCAGGGTATCATTGAATACATGACAACCTGACTGCATATCAGCACCAAAGTATAAATAGACAAGCTAAAATATGTAGCTAACTAAATGAATGACCGTGATAATAACCATTTGGCAGTTAAAACATTTTGTTTGTCATTTTTTTCGTTTATCCTGCCCTCTGAAAGATGTTACTAATTGTGTGTAATTGATTTATTGCAGAGTCACTGGAAGACCCAAGATAAGATAAGATAAGCCTTTTTAGCCTTCGAGGGAAAGTCAGGTGTTGCAGAAGCACATGGACCGAAATAAGCATGGATGAAAAAAGAGAGTTAACAATAGATAATCTAAAGTATGTAAAAATAAAAATCTGAATAAAAATGGAAATATAAACTATATTAAAGCAATTTAACTACAAAATACAAGACAAGAGTAACATGGTGGTGTGTGTTCATAACATCAAAGTCAGCAATGTAGACAATATGTAAACAGTGCATACCCGAATAATATTCTGGCCATATAATAATCTTATGATTTAAGATACTTAGGGTTGTCTGTATGTAATATAAATATAATGGTGTATATAATGTAGCTAAGTAATACAGCAAATGTATAATGTATAACATATTAACATAATTTAGTAAAATAGTATGCCTGAGGCTGAGTTATATTTCAGCAGCAGCTATTTGTTGGATTTTCGACCAGTTACTGGCCTGGCAGGTTATCGAATCCAATATTCAGTATTATTGGAATTAAAAACTTTTTTTATTGTTATTTTCAAAATAATAAAATAAATGTAAAAATGTGCGTTTGGCTCTGAAGCAGCATGTCATCCCTAAAGTACCAAGTTACTGAAGTTACCAAATAAATGCAGTGGGGTAGTAGGAAAAAAAATGTCCTCCAAAACGTGGTCAAGTATCCAGTAAGTAGAAGGAAGTGGAAATGCTCAATTACAAGTTCCTCTGAATTGTATACTACTTCATTACTTGAGTGTTACATTGGGTAAAAGATGCATTCTTGATGAGTTATAAGTTATTATAAGTTGACATTGACTTGACATTAATTTTCCACTACCTCTAACTGTTCCTTATTAAATTGTTTTGATATCTGTGTATTTCAGGAAGATAATGCAAACATTTTGCTATCTGCAAGAGATTTTGACATTTTCCACTAAATTACGATGGATCAATTGAATTACAGCTGGAAGAGGCCAAATCCCTCCTGTGTCAATGCAAATCATAAATAAATAGCCTCTTAGTATTACTTCGTCTGGATTAAACTAATTACATAAAACATTTATGTGAACCAACTAATTTGAGCGTGATAACGGTGTGCGCTCGTTTTGAAAACTGGGTGCCGCCGGCTGCTGCGGCTCGGTTGGGCTGACGATGTAGCTCATACGCTCCGCCCCAGCGGGCACGCGGGGATTATTACCAGCGGGACACACATACTAGCTAGAAGCGGTGTGTCTCTCTGTCGTCCGTCCAGGTTAATGCTGCTATATCACAGAGCGGACAACATTTAGACACATGACATTTTAAACACCGGTGCTGAAACCATCACGGTAAGTGACCCTGGAAGCTAAAGCTAATTGTAGCATCATGATATGTAGGTTAGCCCGCCTGTTTTGGCAGCGGTTGTCATCGCTCTGCTGAGCTAACGAGTTGTGATAAAGATAACACGAGCTAATGCTGTCGGACCTGATATACTCGTAAAATTAGCTCGATAGGAGCTACGTACTTGCTAGACATGGCGTCTCATGTCGCTTTTCATTGAGTGACATTGAAGCCATGTGTCAACAGCAGCTACACCTCATGTCGACGTTACGTAATTTTATGCAACACAACGTGAAATGTTCCTTCTTCTATATTATTTATTAGCTTCGGCTGTTACACCCCCTTCCCTCCACCTTGTGGTCGGGCTTATTTGGGTTACTCTAACCTAGCGTGGGACGTGCCCTTAAACACGAGCCAGGCAGCATGTTTGGGGCACTAGTCTAAGCCACTGAGCCAATTACCAAGCGTTAAAGTCAACATATTTGTCAATTTGAATTAGTTAGGCGTAACAATACTGCTGTTAATCAGAAAACTAGGATGGCGTTGCAGACAGGCTTACTGCCATTCACATGAGGGTGGTGGCAGACTTCCAGGGTTCACAGACAGGAGCCTTGAGGGATTATTGACACTGACTAAAGTATAGTGTAGAAGTCTACCTTCTAACTTGCACACTAGTCTTTCCTTTCATCTGGTGACTATTTATACTATAGACTATATATACTATTTTTACTATTTTCCATTTCCTTCCATTTGTGTCTTCTTCAGGCTGGATGAGTGGGCCAACCTTCACGTCCCCCTCTGCAGAGGTGGCCGAGATGAACCGCATCCATTATGAGCTGGAGTACACAGAGGGTATCAGCCAGCGCATGCGGATCCCTGAGACCCTCATGGTGGCCCCGGAGAAGCAGACTGGGGCTCTGCCACTTCAGCAATCCCTGCCCATTCACACAACTATGATGCAGGTGCCAGAGAGGATTGTCGTCGCAGGTGAGGACAGCAAAGACATACTAAACTACCTGCTTCTAATACCAACCGCCACTGATTTGTTTGTCCCGCTCTCTTCACTTCCTCCACAGGTGACGATGGGGACCCTCTGTTTTCCCGTCCCAGAGACTTGGACCTGATCCAGTCCGTCCCTTCTGTGGACCTCCTGAACATGAAGGCCCCTCCACGTATCCTCACCCTTACAGAACAGCCACTGGACTCCCTCGAAACTGATCAAGCTGCCTCACCACAAAGCAATCCCAGCCAGGCGGTAAGGGTCAGAGCAATGCGTCCATACGGTGCCCTTTTTCATTTTCCTTAGAATTAAATACATTTCCTTAATTTACTAAACTTGACACTGATCCAGTTATTTATATCTATATGATATTGTACTGCTACCCTATCCTGTGCATTAGAAAAAGATAGATGGGTAGCAGCCTGGGGTTAAACACGCAGATCCACAATTGTACTTACAAGATACAAGATCAATAATTGGTTACAGTTGTTCGTTTTTTGACAAAAATGATTAAAATATTGTAGATGATGTTGCAGTGATAATATGTATTAATCAGATTAGTCACAGGCAGGTTGAATGGTGGAAAACAAAAATATTATTTCTTTCGTCTGAATTTTGATTAAATTATTCCCAAATTTGTCTTTTAGTACTACAGATCATATCTTCTAGTTAAGTTGTTTAAGTGCTATAACAGTGTGCCTTTTCTCCCTGTTGATGCTACATAAATGTGGTTACTTTTCAGTTCTTGACCTTTTGTCTTCATGGTACATCAACCAAGAACACAATTACCTGTAGCAAATGCAGGGTGTTGTTGTTACAAGAGCAGAGAGTGTTGCACTTCTTCCTTCTCGCCTACAATTAGACTCCTTCCTTTGGGTATTGAAGCAGCAGGAGCTTGAAACAAGGAAGAAGGTCTGCAGGATGATACAATGAGACATTGCCTGGAGAAGAAGTGAAAGCCATGACTTAGTTTACCTACCTTCAGTTAGCTTTTAAAATTGTAGGTTGTAGTAGGGAAGCCTGTTATTGCTGCTACTTGTCATGTAATGTGTGTAGATGTAAAGAAGAAACATATTTCAGAACTTGAGCACTGCCTACAGAAATTCAGACACTTCACCCCAAAATCAACTTATTTTTCCTCTTACCTGTAGACTTATTTATCCTCCTTGACTGTTTTGATGTGAGTTGCTAAGTTTTGGAGACATCAGCTGTAGAGATGAGCCTCTTGTCCATCAGTAGATGCACGCTTCCTTCTGCAGGGTGAAACATTTGGTGGATGTAATTTGGTAGAAGGAAAATAAACCCTAAATGAAACTGCTCAAAACAAGTCTGTGGATTATCTTGAGTAACCAGGTCAGGGATTCTGGAAAGAGACATTGCTCAGTCATTGCAGAGTTTTTCAAATGCCTTCAAGTGTATTCCAGAGATGGCAGACATGATGGCCGATACGTGTTTGGTCCATATTTCCAAAACTCAGCAACTCATACAAAAACAATCTAGATTGATAAATAGCACAAAAACGATATTGGGGAAAATGAAGATATTTGGCAGAGATAATAATGTGAAAAGGGGAGTGTCAGGGAGTGAAAAATAACTAATAATTAGGTTTTAACCTGTAACTGTAAATGTTCATAGGCCCACTTTCACGCTCGGTCTCGACGAGAACGCAGTGCGAGTGAGAACATATCAGGCCGCTACGGCAGTCAGATGGTCAGAGGTGATGTAAGGTAAGCATACATTCACAGTTGATAAACCTGTTTCAACACTGCTTCTCACGTACTTTCCATTCTGAATTGGCAATCTCATTCTTATCTTGCTCTTGGTTTGTTAAAATCTTATTTCTTTACTGTTTCTCCCCATTCACCTCTCCGCCAGTGTAACCCCTTCCCCTTCTGCCCCCCCAGTCCGCTTGTGTCCCCCTCTCTGTTCCCCTGAGGATGCAAACATCAACCTGTTCACAGCTACAGGCTTCTTGTCTTATATCCAGTCAACAACACGCCGGGCATACCAGCAGGTCCTCGAAGTCCTGGACGACAACCACCGCAGGTGATTTCTTTGTTTCTGGATTTCTCGGGTGATGTATTTACAAAGTTTCTCAGAACAGACAACTGGAATTCATAAAATTGGCACACATCATAACAACACAACAACATCAACATCTTAACCTTTTAAAAAAGTTCCTTCCTTAGGTGGAGAACTGTCCTGGAGGAGGAAATTATGGAGTGTAGGAGTTTCTGAATTAATGGAGAAAACGGCAGTAGGATGTCAAAACAGGATAAAGAATGATGTTTCTTTATTTTTCATTGAAAGAATGTACATTATTAGACAATTAATGCTGTTTCACTGTCTCAACTTAAATAATTCTCCCTCTAATTCATGTGAGGTACCTGAAGTTGTCACTGTCTTAAATGTGCAACTTAGACTTAGTGCCTGTGCAGAGGCCAAAGGATACTAAAAGACTCACCCATTCCTGCCACAGCCTGTTCACCCTGCTGCCGTCTGGCAAGAGGTACAGAAGTATTTGCTGCTGTACCACCAGACAACAAGGCAGCTTCTTTTCTCAGGCTGTGCAACTAATGTATTCATTCTTAACATTTAACCAGAAAGGAGAGTTCTGAACTAAATTATCATCAATTCATCCATTTATATAATCCTGTTTTTATGAGTAGCATAAAGGAACAACAGCAACAACATTTGTGTTGTACAATCCTGATTATATAATGATGAAGAAATTGAATCTTGAATCTCAATGTCACCATTACGTCTTCAGTGTAAATGCATGTTGGAAAAAGTTCTGTGCTAAATACTTGTGTAATTGTAATGGATGTCACTGTTATCATTATTCTAAATGGAGGTATGTTGCTCTCCACAGGACACACCTGGACATGACCCTGGATATGAACCCTGATGAGTCTGGCTTAGTGGACGCCTCCTCACTACGACGACAGGTAACATGTCTCACTCGTCTAAATGAATGCCTGTGTCACTGTCACTAATACGGTACATGATTCATACACTTGTCCGCTGCTCTGGTGGGCACATTGCACCTGTTGTGAGCATTTTCTCCAGTGTTTAGGTTTGTAGTTTACAAATGTTTAGATACAGTGAAGACATGCTGACAATCTGATGTATCCCATTTCAGGCTGCTTACAAATTATGCTGGCAGAGCAGCGCACAGCCAGTGATAAGCAACTGGCATTAAAAATACAAAAACTGATCCTGGGCAAAAGATTCTCTTAGAAATTGATCAGCCTTTGTTGATTATCCCAGATTATCCCAGGAAAAAATAAAGTAGAGTGTCTCCTCCAAATTCTTTATCTCTGTTGTTATCTTTGATTTTGTTGGTGTAGTTTTGCTCTTGTCATTGTCTCACACACTTCAAACTTAAGAGGTAGACACTACAGGAGAAAACGGTAAAGGTTAGATTAAATGATATCAGCATGATAGTTTCCCATTTGATTACTTCAACAACAGAAACACAGAAACATAGGGAATTATGGGTACCTCTTTAGAATCAACCAGTAGATCATACTGTCAGCAGCCATTTTAAAAAAAAAAAGAAAAAGAAGATCTTCGTCATGTTTTCTGGAATAAAATTTTATATGAACCAAGCTATGAATGATGGATATAGAGATATAGATAGGGATGGATATAGAGGTGTGTGTATATATAGAGAGATAGAGAGATAGAAATATATAGAGATTGGTAGAGATATGGAGATGGATAGAGATAGCGATAGACAGAGATCGATAGAGATAGCGATAGATAAAGATATATAGAAATAAGGATGGTTTGGTTTATGTGGTTGCTACTGAAGTGCAGATTTATAGCTAGATTGTGAGGAAAAAGCTTTAGATATATGTACTGTATTCCATACATTTTTAAAAATACAAAAGTGAATGCTGAACTAAAAGATATCATCATGAAACATCCCCATTTGATAACTTGTATTCAAGTTCTCTTTTATTCAGTGTATAAACATGCTAATAAGGCTGTCTAATTAAATGTGCACTTGTTTGCATAAAGACCCAGAACACAAGTCTGAACTAAATGTGTTTTGAGCATTTTTTTTACACTATTCTGAAAGAAAAACATGAGCAGTATGAGCAAAAAAAACAAAAACAAACCCCAAATCATGACAAAATTATGTTTAAACATGTACGGTCTCCCCTTAAAATGAAACTCAGAAAATGTTAATTCTGAGGACCACTACTGTAAACTTCTGTAAATCTTACCCAGGCCCAGCTCAAGTAGTGTTCTCATCTTTGTTGTGAAAAAATGTGTTTGTGTTTTGTGCTTCTTCAGATTGTGAAGCTGAACCGGCGTCTGCAGCTGCTGGAGGAGGAAAACAAAGAACGCTCCAAGCGAGAGGTGATCCTGTACTCTGCTACTGTGGCTTTCTGGCTTATTAACACCTGGATCTGGTTCCGTCGCTAAGATGAGACAAGACTGAGTCTCCCGAAACACTGGAAGCTGAAGCAATTCCTTGTTTAAGGTGCAACCATTAAAATCCCAAGCCTTAACTCCATCTAAAGGCAACCAAAGGGAGCTACAACATTACTTGCAAATGTTTACCACGATTCTCTATGGTTTTTATAGCAAATTGTATTGGAATTTCACTTAAGATTCCTAGGCTTAGCACCACCAAGACAAGACCCAAGACAGAAAACATAACCAATGTTTACAAAAGTGATGATATAGCTGTGTTTTATACAGACCTAATGTTACTACATTTGACATTGGCTACTATTTATATCTTTACAGCTGACTACAAACTGGATCTGCTATGCTAAAGTTAGCATATGTCATGTTCAAAGATGAGTAAATGTCTTTCATTGCTGGGTAAGCTGTCAGACGATTAGCAAGACAAAGCACAATAACGCTATAGCTAGGTGTGTGGAAATTGCTAGCAACTGCTTTGATGTAGTGAGTTGGAGCAACAGCATATTCTCTATTGAGCCAAAATTAGCTACTATACAAGCTGCTCAGTCAGAGACTTTATAGCTTTCTCAACCTTTTCAAATTCTGCACTGATGTTTCTTTGAGTTTTGGAGAAGCTCAGTGTGATGGAATATAATGACTAATTTAAAAGTAGCAAAGGAGCGTCTGGCATTAATCAGCATTTGTTTCTGCCAAAAAACAAGGAAAATATTACTGATTGCACTTTTAAGCTTGATAAATCCTTTGCACAGCAACAACAGATGTTACAGTGATGCTTGTCGTCATTCATCTTCATGGGAGTAAAGTAAAACTCTGAAAGAGACTTTAATAGCTTCAGGAGAAGAATGATTGGAGGGTAAACAAGGATTTACTTAAGCGACAAATGTTTTGGGAGCCCATCCCAGACCTGGGTCTATAGTTACAGGACCAAGCCTCAGACCTGACTTGTGTTGTCTGTCAAAAACTACCATTCTTAAAGTGTCAAAGTGAGACGACTAAATCTAGAGATGCCATAACATTACTCTGAATGTTCTTTGAGTTCTGCGTTACCCAAAACATTTGTGTACAGTACTTGAATAGCCTGTTGTGGAAATGGTGTAGTTTGTCCCTAATGTTTGTTTTTTACCTCTTTGACGGTCACTTGCCTATGGATTCTGTTATAAGCTTTATCAAGTGACAATAACAATAATAAGGGTTGGGTACTTGGGGTATTTTCTGTGAAGTGATCATATTTTTCATCCTGCTGATACAGTTTGAGGTTGTTTTTTCCACAGAATTTGACCGCTCATGGTTTTCCACTGTAACCTTCAAGACTACAAGCATGGACTAAGTGGTTTTATTCATCATACAGTGTGACATAAATTGTATAGCTACTGTCTGTATGATCATGTGTAATAGATGGATATGTAAATGAAATATGTCATTATTTTACATTAATGAGATGAGTTAATGGAGTTGTATTCGTCACACATTGAAGAGGCATCAACACAATGTTGTTTTTGTCTGTTAAGCACTCTACCTATGACTTTTGAGTTTGAGATTTAAGTTAATATGTTACTTCCTTTGTAATATATGAATACATGCATTGTTTGTTAATATTTTTGCTGTAATAAATGATGGATGTGGATTTCCTCCAGTCCTGTGTCTGTGCAATGCTGACCCCTACTGCCCCATTAGCTCATGTGCCACTGCAACACCAGGAAGATGTTGGAGGGTATTTAACTGGACATCGTCGTAGAGAGGTATCCTTCTATTAAACGTGCTAATCAAAGAAATCCTCCACAAACGCGCAAATTAAGGTCATCTGGGACAAGTCTAACCTGAACTGTATTTTCTCGTCTTCTATCACAAGTATTCAGAAAGCCAGTGGTGCTGACAGTACAATGGGGATCACTAAACTGGCAGATCTGATCCGGTCAGAGGCTCCTTGTGCTATTTCTCATAAGGATATCAGTGACTTCGCCGGTAATATACCTGATTTTTGCACCAGTCTCTCTTTTGTTAAGGGTCGGTACAGTTCTGATCGTCTTTTTGATGTTAAACGACGATTGCTAATCGCTAACGTTAGCATACAGTCACCTGACTACTAGCTATTCTAGCTAACTCAACTTTGCACTTCAATAATGTTTATTATCACTCAATGATTTACCCGAATCAAAGCATATAGATATTAACTACCGCTAAAATAAAAAGTGGTGGAGTGTCACTTGACTTGTTCTGTAGTAGGATACAGTTCTGAGATAGTTACTTTGTAACGTTACTTGAGTATTTCCAGTGCCCTGCTATTTTGTGTAATCTTAGCTACACTTGTTCACCAGCTGGTGTTACATTTTGAGGGAAACACTAACGTAATTTATGCAAGGTTTCCCACACTTTAAACGAGAATAACTAACAACCAATGAAGTAACTACATGTCTACTTCATCATCTACAACTTCAGATTCATCCTACATACATCAGTAATAATATTCCAGTATTACATATAACAGTGAAATTGAAAAGTGCCACTTTGCAAAATTCTCTTGATGATAGTTATGTACTGGAAAGCTTGTTAACATGTGAAACAGGTTTTTATTCCTTGATGCTACTTCTGCTTTTACTCTGGTAATGGATCTGGCTACTGGTCTAAAACTGATCAAAATCCATAAAGAAATGTTCACCTCAAAGTTGGCTACATTAACTAAAAAAAAAAAATGTAAGCACACTTTGTATTAACTGGTTAATCTTACTCTCTTTACTATGTGTTTAGTGTCTTTAATGGAGATAAACAAAGACTCAAAGCCCAATGCATCACCAGTCAAGCTCCATGAAATAAAGATCATATTAATTTGATGAAAACAAGTCTGCATAATTGACAGTTTACAATTACAAAGGAGAACTTCATAAATAGTGTTTTTAAGTACCGTATTTGAATGAATGTAGTCCGTTGAATGCTGACTACATGGTCACTCTATTATGTCATGCTGCTGGTGTGTTCCACTCCACAGGAAAAGTAATCGCACTGGATACCTCTATTGTGGTGAACCAGTTCCGTGCAGCGACGCCTTCGCTAAGGTGAGCTCCTTGTTGATGTTGACCCATTCTGTCTCATTGAAGTGGAGCAAAAGTATCGTTTTCCCACATGTGCTTCTTTTTTTACAAACACAAATTATGTACACTGATTCCCATGTCCAAGCCAGTTGAGTGGGTGTAAGTTGCACGGCAGTCCAATATTATTATCTCTGTTATTACTGCTTTAGTTGACTTAATTTGTACTAGGCTGCACTATTGTATTGGACTGCTTTCTGTTGTAGAACATTTCTGATATGTTTAACAAATTATTTGGATGTGAGCTTGATTATTAGAAAACCTTATTAAAACACTGCAACACAATCTGTAGCCCTCTGACAGGTCTCTTCTTTCGGACGCTCACTTTCCTGGAACATGACATAAAGCCAGTCTTTGTGTTGGATGGAAAGCCTCCTGACGAAAAGGCAGCTGTTGTAAGTGACACCTTTGAGTCCCTATCGTTTGACTCAACTTGATACCGAACACATCCGCCCGGTGTCTGTAAGACAGTCATGGGTCAGAGACCTGCGCTTGTAATGGCGGTAGAACCCTGGTCCCCACATGTTTTGATTGATAAAAACATATAAACCAGAGAGTGTTACAGCGGCGATGTGAGAGAGACACAACGCATCTGTAGTCTTGCACAGACAACTTGCCACCCTCACCCTTGTTTTTCCTGCAGCTTGAGAAGCGAGCTGAGGCAGCTGGTTGGAGCTCCCCCAAGCGCACAGGCAAAGGTACATCGTCAGCGACTGATAACCGTGACCAGACGTTTTGAAGCTTTACTATCCGTAGAGTGCATTTCACTCTTGGTAGATATTCATTGGGAGTATTATTTGAATGTTAAGCCTTCTCAAGTGAATTTTGACTCTTTTGTGCTGCGTACAGCATCATCCCAGACTGAAGATTGTCACCAGCTACTGAAGTTTATGGGTGTACCTGTCATCAAGGTATGACCTATTCACCATAGAGTGTATATGTAGTATATGTACGGTCATGATTATGTTTCTCTCACCTTCCTTCCCTCACTTCATGCATTTTCATTGTTATCTCACAACACTCCCCCCCGGGTCTTGTGCTCTAGGCTCCAGGGGACGCTGAGGCACTGTGTGCCCAGCTGGTGAGGGAGGGGACTGTGGACGCTGTGGCATCAGAGGACATGGACACTCTGCCATTTGGAGCAAATACTCTCATTCGCCAGCTGAATGCCAGTAAAGACGGGTAAGAACAGTGCAATTCATGTCATGCTTAAATGATTTGTACTTGAGTTTTTTAGTTGCTTTTCTTTAACTTTCTAACCTTTTCAACCATTTCTTAGTATTATTTTAAATTCATACTGGCAATTTTCCAAATAAATTTCTGTTCCTCAAAGCCTGCTCTACTTTACGAGTAGCTTTGGTTCCCCCTGATGTCGGCGCACAATGAATAACTACATCCAGAAACTTGAGGCATGCTTTAGAGAGATTATTCATCACAGTAAACAGCGTGCCCAGAGGTAATGTTGCTCAAGTTAAGCTGCTCTTGCACTGCAGTGCTGTTATGGTCTTTTCTGTTATGTTATTTGTATGTTTTCCTCAAGTTCTCTTCAGAACCTTAGACCTTAGAGAACAGCACTGGTTAGATGACCCTCGTTTAAACTTACAAGCTTATGTCCTCTATACATGTATTTATATGTAATTGATTATGTCAAAGTATGACATGAGGTGGTCTTACCATCTGCACTGATACCTTTGCACTGACATCACCTGTGGCTGTAAGTCAGTCATCATCTTGTCAGCTGGTGGCTTGCCAGGCAAAAATGAACAGCAGCAGCAAACTGGGCCGATCTGACAGAAGTATTTTAAGCCACAGTAACTCTCAAAAGAAGACGAACTAGGTTCCATCTGTTTTATCCAGCAGGTCACAGCAGTGACCTAACAGAAAAAAATGAACCGCATTCGGTCCATAAGCTAAGCAGGAAATCACCTTGAATGGCAGTTAGACATGTAGATGACCTCGACAGTGATCTCAGTGTTGATCTTGTCCAACAAACAGTTCAAAACCCAAAGATTCCTCATTTACCATCATAAATGACAAAGAAAGGCAAGGGGTCACCACATCAAGGCACCAGGAAATGACATTCGGCTAACAAATGACTGAAATTATTAAGTGATTATCAGAATAGTCAGCAATTTATTTTCTTTTGGTCAACTAATTGACTAGAAGATTAATCACTGCAGCTCTAATTTCCATCTGTCGCTTTAATTAAATGAGGGTCTTGGAGATTTCTAAACTAATCTAATTTGGATCCCTGCTTTTCTTCTTCACAGTGAGGTTGTGGAATTTTCTTTGCCCAAGCTGTTAGAGAAACTGCAGATTAGTCACCAGGAGGTAAATCTCTCATTAATATGTATTTAAAAACCCAGAATATCATAATTCGTAACACCATTTAATGGAAGGTGCTCAAACTTTCCATCTTTTGAAATTTTCTTCCCCTAGTTTGTTGACCTATGTATTTTGTTGGGCTGTGACTACTGTGACAAGATAGCCGGTTTGGGTCCAAAGAGAGCTCTGAAACTGATCCAGACGCATCGGACCATCGAGGATGTGGTTTTAAACGTCAACAGAAAGGTGCAAGATGTACGAACGGTGATATTTTGATGTGCTTGACAAAAAAATGTAAGAACAATTAAGACACAAGTATCTGCTGCCCCTTCAGACCCATCCTGTGCCACTGTCATGGAAGTACAAAGAAGCACGGAAGATTTTCTTGGATGCACCACAAACTGTCGCTCCTGAACTAACCTGGACTGAGCCAGATGAAGAATCTTTGGTTGGGTTCCTCTGTCACGTGAAAAACATTAAGTATGTACTTGCGGCTGTGTTTTTATTCAGCTTTTGTTCCACATGCGTCTATCAGGAACAGACGTGAGTGTTTTCATGTTGGTGTGTTTTTAGGGAGGACAGGATCCGTAATCGAATGGAGCGGTTCCGTCAGGCTCGGGACAGTAGGCGGGAGGAGAGGGAAAAGGAGAGGGCAGCAGGACGTAGCAGGCAGACTCGTATGGAGGACTTCTTCCGAGTTACCAGAAAGAGGGATCACGTGAGCAGCAGTTAGCTACATACAAAATGTTTGATTTGTTGCATTTTTAAAGCTAATTAAATTAATTTGGACCTTGATTAGTTGGAACTGTAGTGATTCAACATTTTTTAAAACCAATTTTAAAATGGTCAGATCTGTTGTGATTTCTAATGCAGTCAGCCATCAGCCATCACAGTAATTACTTATTTTCTGTAATACCAGATGTGGTGTGTTGGTCTGTCTGAGCTGTTGTTCTCTCTCCCTTCCTCCAGCCTGTGGAAACTGCGGTCTCTTTAAGCAGCAACACAAAGAGACCAAAGTCAAAATAAGGCCGCCGCCATCTGTCGCTTGCTGCCTCCACCCTCAAAGTTTGGAGGATGTTGATTTCAACCCCGTCCGCCTGTCTAGACATCCCCAGCAAAATTATGAACAAAACACCGACAGACGATTCTGTGATCCTGACCTTTAATTTCTGGCATAATTTAGCTTTAATGTTCAGATTTTATTATTTATTTTTGGTTTTATTACACTCATCTGAACAGGTTGAGAGGCAGCCCATCTAGAGGACTTTTCTTTTCCAAGTGCCTTCTAATGACTAATCATTCATGTATTTAGAAGAGACCAAGATGGACATGTTTCAGGACATCACGTCTTTGCCTCTGCTTGGGAGCTCTACCCCCACTGACAATCCAATAATCTGATCTTGTCCTAACAGCAGTGTCCGCAACAATTCACTGAGCAGCTCTTCAGCGAGTCCAGCAGTTTCCTGCAGAGCCACCAAGAAAAGCAGCGCAGGCGGTGGACGACTATGAAAGAGAACAGTGTGATCAGTGTCAGGGTGGCCTTCCCCCAAGCCAGAACTGGAGACAGGGAATGTCTCATCACTAGATATTCAGTGCGCACCTGCAGTGTAAAGGGTGCCAAGGCAGGGACCAACGACTTGAATATTAAAACATGTGCTTAAAGAGAAAGTGAGATGTTAATATCCACATAAAGGCACTTTTGTATCATTTTGAAAATACCTGTAAATAAATGACACAATATGTTTTATATTTCGATTTTGTTTGTAACGATTTTGGCCTTTATAAATTAAAACCATGTGTCAGTTCATTTCTTTTGCGTGATGTTTTTTTTTTTCTTTCTTTTTTTTTAAGGCGAGTGTGATCGGGTCAAACATGTTTTCATAGCGCCAATTTTCAACAGCTATTTCTGAAATGTTCCCAGTTTTAAGTGTTGATTTTACGTCACAATACGAGGCATCATTCCAAACCAACAGATGGCGCCTGTGCCTGTGAGGCCGCCCTGTGTGTCACTTTCTCCCCGCAGAAGAAGTAGTTTGTCAGTCGCCCAGTCTCCCTGCTAGACCTCTCAGCAAGGTGTCTGCCCGGCCACCGCCGACGCACGCTACAAGTCTGCCCCGACGGCACCCGCCCTGTCCCGGGTCCCTTGACGAAAACTTCTCCCCCGGTGATACCAGCCCGCTGTTTTCGGCCATGGCGACGAGCGCGAAGAGAAAGCAGGAGGAGACTCATCTGAAGATGCTCCGGGAAATGACTAGCCTGCCCGCGAATAGAAAATGCTTCGACTGCGACCAGCGCGGCCCGACCTATGTCAACATGACAGTGGGCTCCTTCGTCTGTACCACCTGCTCTGGCATCTTGTGAGTTTACTTCTGGGCAAAAGTGTCATGTTTGTGTGTCACAGTCACCGCCGGGCGGGCACAAGGCACCGCTGTCAGTCATGCGCCTACGCGGTCCCGGTCCGGCACTGACTTAGCGGCTCCGTTAGCTCGTTAGCTAGCGTTAAAGTCGGCACAGGTAACGTTGGCGACGGGAGGGGAGGGGGCGCTGGGCCGGGCAGCCTGGTTTGTTTACAGCGTTACTTATCTGTGATTAAAAAAAATGTGGCGTTTAGGGCTGAGTGTGAGCGGTGGTCTCAGCGCTTTACTGCCTGTGTGGTCAAGGTTAGCAAGCCAAACGTTAGGTTCACATACCCAACGGTCAAATATTTGAGCACCTTGTTTAAAAACAGCACGTCACAGAGGAACCACCTCTAGCTGAACTTTAGCAGGACCCGACAAGGAATGTCGCAAACACACACACCTCTAGATAAGGGGCAGGGTGGGTCTCAACTTGGGAAGTGCTTGAAGTAGGGCAGTGGGTCGTCCTCGGCTGCTGCCCGCAGGAGTCACGTCTTCTTCCTCAGAAACTTCATCCATGATGAAACCATAACCAGGATTTATGCAATATCTTAGCTGCCCACGCCCAATAAGTTGCTCATACAGAGGCACAACACCTCTGATAGTCTTGCTGTCAGTATGTTGCGTGTTTTTTTTTCTGCCAGGATTTGGCAACCCTGCATCCACCTCATGGTTTGTAGCTGTTCGCACAGTATTTACCATTTAATTGTATGATACACTGAGTTTTTATCATCAGTTATATGAACATGTGCCAATATCCATCATTAAGCTGAACAGAATAAGTAGAGTAGCACACCAGTTACAAAACGTCATTGGGCCTTTTTGACATGGATCCATAAAGTGGTTCTGACCCCTGACATAATGTATAAGGAGTATTCGCAGTTGGTATGAGTGGAGGCACCTTTGGGAACAATTACGGTGTTGAGTCTTTGTGGAAAGGTCTGTAAGCAGATGTGCTTACTTCAGCTTTTCCTCTTTCCTCTTTGCAAAACTGTGAGTGCTCAGTCAAGCTGTCGAGCACAGCAATCTTCATATCATGCCATAATTTCTGGTTTGGATAGAGATCTAGACTCTGCCTTGGCCACACCAGGACATGAACGTTTTTGGTTCTCAGCCAGTATTGTTACAAATCGCATCAGGATGTTTCTTGAGTGTTTGACTTTATTTCACTCTGAACCTCCACAAGCCTCCTATGGCTGGCTGAAGCATAAATGATGAATAGAATATGATGCTGCTGTCACCAGCGCTTCGTGGTGTTGATGGTGTGTTTTAGTCTCATCTGACCTTAAAACCTTCTCTCTGTGTCGTAACTTCAGTTTCCTGAAGATGTTTCACCTCTTATCGAGAGGCTTCTTCAGCTCGGACTAACTGAAGAGGAGTTGCAGGCTTTTAAGTGTGTGAGAGTGTCCTTACAGAGTCGTAAAAGACACGTGAGCTCTGAGTTTCAGACTTGATAGGGCCCCTTTTGGTCATTGACCCAACCAACCTTAAGGTGGGTTGCTAGGTCCAGGTGAGCCCAGGTGTGGAGGGTTGTAAAGCTGTCTTGGGAGGGAACTCAGTGCTGCATTGTAGGTGGGTGACAAGTAATGTTTAAAGTAATGTTTATAAGCCTGCAACTCCCCTCCAGTTAGTTAGAACTGAGGAAGCCTATTGGATGAGAGGTGTAACATCTTCAAGAAACTGAAACACGTCCAGTTGCCTGCAATGCAGCACGTAGAATTACTATACCTGGATGACTGCGAACCTTCATCATGTTCTCTCACTTGGTTTTAGAGTCTCCTACAACCCTCAAGGCAAACAGCTGCCTAGATGTCATGCGCTTTTTCTTTGTACAACAATGGTTTTGTCTTTGCCAATCTGCCATTGCGCTCCACCTTGTTAAGCAATAGCTAAAAGCAATGAAAGCTCCTCCAGACTGGCTGAGGCTTCATGGTGGCTTTCCTCCCTGCTGTCCCTCTTGCACAGACCACCAGATTTTGATATCTGAAGGTCTGAGAGACCAAAAGACAATTTAATTTGAGGCGATTGACCTTACTGTACTCTGGTGGCTTTGTGGATTTGTTCCCTATCAGTGTTGAGACAATCCCCCTAGTCTCACACCTGTGATTGTTTGCTGTATTAACACGCAGTAAGTCAGTAATCTTGACACAGATTTGTCTGTAAAACTTCTTTGTCTTCAGGATTTAGCTTTTGCCAGAAAACTGAACAACTCCCTGTTGCACTTTCCAGTTACAAGTCAATGTAATTTGTTCACATTTTTCAGTACCAGTTGGTGATTTCAAAATGGTTGGCTGAACCGGTTACATCATTTGTTTGTTTTTTTTTTGTTTTTTTGAGTTACATGTTGTGTAGTTGTTTTTTTGCATGTGTTATATTTGCACTTGGTTTGAATGCATTTGTAGAGATTTGTTCTAACTGAAACACATATTTTGTCCTTTCATCCTTGTAAAAATGGGTTTTAAAATGATTGGTTTCCAGTTTTTGCTGATACTGTAGATGTATGTAGTTATGATGGCATCTGCTTTAAGTCTTGAATAAGAGTGAGCACAATCTTGGCCATTTTCAAACGGGTCTGGTTCATTTGTAAGTAAAGGTGTCACACCCTGTGTGGATGTGATGTGATTCCTGTCATAGTTGTTTAGTATGGCTCAGGTTAAACCTTGTTACAGTCAATCAGAGCTAGATGCGGCATGACGAGACACAAACATCAACAAATGCAAGTTTGCTGATATGTTCTTGAAGTTACACAAGTTGCTTGCCATCTATGGATATTAGCGACTTGTGCAGTGAAAAATATTCTAAGTTTCGTACAGGTTTAATGGATGCTGCTGGGAAGTTGCAGAGTCAAGTTTCGGGGCTAATAAATTAAGTGGTATGGGATCAGTGCATAAAAATGCATACTTGCCCTCAACCTGATCCAGCATTTTAGGCAGCATCAGAGGCTTTTGCACTTCTGGTATTGTATCCGAGCAACCCTATATCTAAACAAACAGCCACAAATAATTCTCAATTGCTTGTTTTATTTTGGTGTTTAAAAATTCAGTGGATTTTTACAATTAATTGTATTATTTACATGATCTTTAAAAACAATAAAGCAGCAGTACATTCTCCCCTCAGCTGGTTTGCATACAAATCGACTGTCAAATGTTTAGATTTGAGCTCAGTTTTCATGTCTCAAACATATACTCTGGGAAGAAAATGTATCAATGCATCTGTGGTTGGAGTTTTGTTTGCTTGTTCATATCACATGAACAGCATTGGGTTACATCCTGCTTCTCTTGTTCTAATGCTAACATATACCTCCTCCACCCACAGGCGAGGACTGAATCCCCCACACAGAGTGAAGTCCATCTCTATGACCACATTCACACATCAGGAAATCGAGTTCCTACAGAAGCACAGCAATGAGGTATTGTGCACACTTAACAACAAAGGACATATTTCACATTGCGTAACATCATTTTTGGAGCCATGGCTCTCTGGTTTTGATTCAGAAGTGGCTCATCTTGGCATTTTTCTGAACCCTGCTTAGTCAACTTTATTGGCATTCCTCTCTCCCTACTTTTTCCCCCCATGTTTCTCGTCATCCCCTCCCCCTTCCCTTTACTTTCTCTCACCTCTCTCCCGGCTTTGCCACCACCCCCACCCAAATCCCTTCCTTACCTCCCACTCTCCTCATTCCTCTGCCCCCCCGTAGGTCTGTAAACACATCTGGTTGGGCCTCTATGACGACAGGACATCAGTTGTTCCAGACTTCCGAGAACCACAGAAAGTAAAAGAGTTTCTTCAGGAAAAATACGAAAAGAAAAGATGGTAACATAAACATATAGATTTTTGCTTGTTCGTTGAAGAGTTTTGGCTTTGGTTGTTGTTGTAAATCAAATCAGGATGAAACCAGCATTCATGACCGTTCTTCAGTCCTTTGTACAATTTGGGTATTCATTGTTAAAATTGGTACATAGTTGAATTAATAACTATTTTATACTTGGGTGCATTCTTCTTTAAATAGTGCAATTGGAAAAGTAGTAAATACCTCAAAAAGCTTCCTTTGTCAGTGTCAGAATTTCTGCAGGTCATTCAGTAGTGCTGATCTGTTACTGTCGGCTGTGATGAAAAGAAAAAGAGTGCAGAGAGTTGGCTGCTACCCCTGCCAAAAGAAACCATTATGGTTTTAGCTTGACAGCATGCTCTTCATTGTCTGTAGCTACGTGTCACTCTCCTCTTTTCTGCAGTGTCTGGGGAGAGACAGCACAATGTTTAAACACTGCACCATTTGAGGAAAAGAACAAGATACTTTAACCTAATCAAATCAGTCAAAAGTAACATTTGTTGTACTATGTTTACATAGTGGCCACATGGGATGCTGTTTCTATTTTTCCTTTTCATTCATTTATTTTATTATGTTCTTTTATATATCTCTTAATTTATGTTGGTGCTCTTTCCTGACTGCCTAGGTATGTTCCTCCAGACCAGGCGAGGGCAGTGTCAAGTGTCCAGGCCTCTGTGTCTGGGTCCTCAGCCAGCAGCACTGGTAGTACCCCAGAAGTCCAACCCCTCAAGACCCTGCAGCTTAACAAGACCCCGCTGCGCCAGGTAAAACAAATGTACACTGAGCCTACACACACCCATCCCTTATCCATTCATGATGTCCATTTGAATTTGGCTGGAGAAATGTTTTAGCCCTCTTTTTTTGTGCTGCTGCCCAGTCTCCAGGGTTAGCTCGTTCCCAGGCTCACAGCACTGCTCAGGAGAAGAAGTTCGACTTGCTCTCTGACCTGGGAGGAGACATTTTTGCTGCTCCACCGACTCAAACGTCCAGTTCTGCCAACTTTGCCAACTTTGCACATTTTCCAAGCCAGTCGGGTAAGAAGACTTTCTGTGAAAGGTCATTACATTCCGATGTCGATCAATAAGGTATTTCACAGTATGGTTTGTCGTCATCCTGTTTCCTCATTTCACTGTTTTTATTCCCACATTCATTCCCTGTGTTAATTTTCCCTTGCGTGTGGCTGCAGCACCTCAGGGTAATTCAAATACCAACTTTGCCAACTTTGAGGCATTTGGAAACACTGCGATTCCATCCCATCTGAGCACCTCACCCCCCTCAAAGTCCTTTTCATCAGGTACCCCCCTCACCACCATTATCTTATTGTGTTACCTCCGCCATAACCACACATACTTACCAGTTTTTTGTCTTATCTACTCTTACCTTCTATGTCCACTGGTCAAGCCCTCTCTGTTATCAGCAATGCTCTTTATATGCTTACTTCTGTTGTTGCTAGGCAACTATAAAACTTGATGGCAACACATTTCTCTTGGATAATAATCTAAAGGTTTTTAAAACTATTGCTCTGTTAGTTGTTAGCACTGTTGGGAACACACCAATACATCTTTTCTATATGGGTTAATTTAAGAAAGACATCTCAGAAGCATTGTGAAGGGAGACACCCAGTGGTCATTTAGCCCTATACGTCACATTGTGCATATGTTGTAAAATACTAAGCTTTCCCTGAATCAGTTAGTCATGTCGTTGTCTTTTTATTATTTGAATGTGCATGTGTATCTTTTCTTTATTTGGAATATTTGTTGAAAGGGGGAGGTGTGCCAATCCCGTCAGTGTCTAGTGCCGTGCCCGCCCAGTCCCAGATAGGAAGCTGCTCAGAGGATCGTTACGCTGCTCTGGCTGAGTTGGACAACGAGCTCAGCACCTCTGTCTCTTCAGGCAGCAGTGTGACGGGGTGAGAGACTGGCAGACATCACTCTTTTCACAGCTTCATTGCTCATGGAAAAGAGGTTACTGAATATGTGTAAATGCATCAAAATCATTAAATCTGGGTATTTTTTCCTACAGGAACTTATTTGGACCAGTCCTCGGTTCATCGCCAGCCCAGAATCCACCTGTGATACCCAGCATGCAGCCTGGCTTTGGAGGTGGTAAAAGTGATGACAGCTACAGTGGTGCATGCTGGTCCATTTTCACATGTAGCTCATTTTGCAATTTACTGTGTGTTTTTCATCTAGCCGGCCCATCTACAAATCCCTTCGTTGCTGCAGCGGTTGCCCCGGAGATGGCAACCAACCCTTTCCAGACAAATGGCAGAGCTCCAGCTGCAGGTGTGTGTGTGTATAAAGTTTGATGTTTTTAATAAGCCACGTTTTTAACCTAGACATTTGTGTGTCTTTGATGTAACCCAGTTACATTGCCTAGTAGCTTTGTGATTTGCCAAAGTATCTAGAATTTACTCCTCCTTGTTTGTGTTGTGTGTGTGTGTGTACACACCCTGCGTATGTCTTGTAGCCTCATTTGGCACTGGCTCTATGAGCATGCCCGCCGGCTTTGGGAATGCGTCTTCCTACTGCCTCCCGACCAGTTTCAGCGGAAACTTCCAGCAGCAATTCCCTGGCCAGGCCCCCGTCCCTTACTCTCAACCTGGGGCCTACCACCCTCAGTCTAATGGTTAGTGGCCTCCCACATCCCTCTGTCCTCCTCCCTTGTTCCACTTGTGCAGTACCTGTCGGATATTCAGGTCACATGCAGCGTTTTCCTCAGCATGAATTATTTGTCATCTTTATATGCTGCATTCAGAATTATGTTTCAGACTTGCTGCAACAAATTTGAAGTGTGACCTGTCAGTGACACCTACTGCACAGTGATAAAAGGTTGCATTTAGTGTACAAAGCTTTCTGGTTCTGCTCTGAAAACAGAATGAACAGATCTGACATCACTCG